>NC_089729.1:20099677-20423963 GCF_035083965.1 Branchiostoma lanceolatum
GGGATCAATGTTGTCAGTTTTACCTGCAATGTAAAAGAAGATCCAGCTTGTCATGTGCCATACTGTGTCAAAATCATACAGACTGACCAATAATGTGTTCAACGCTATTCAACAGTGTTAGCCCAAACCTTACAACTCATTAGTATCATTATTTTGAAAATACTATTAATACTACATGTACAGATACCCAGTATGTAGTTTGGAGGGAAGTGTGTTTAAACTTACCAACATCTCTTACCATGCCATATCTTTCTTAAAAACTGTTGTCTTGGCCCCCGGATTTTTATATACTTTTCATGCAGGTAAAATGAAAATAATACATACATATAATTAATCAAAATACATGGTGCTGGTAAAGTGGCGACAAATATGATCAATGAGACACTTTCTTATTTTTTTTCAAACAAGAAGATTTACAACTACTACTTTTTTTTTTCTCGCGCATTATCTATCCAACCATTTTGAAACCGACAAGAATAACAAACTAGTTAACAGAATCATACATTTCCCTACATTATACATAATCAGGTATAAAAGTAGAATGAATTAAATTCAAATTCAAAAACGTCGTTTAGACAAAAGTTTTCTGAAACGGTATTTTTTTGGTAATTAACCACAAAACTAAATTTGCTCGGTCTACTCGCTCACGTAATGTGAGCCACGTGATCGGAGTCATTCGAGTGGAGCGAGCCGGGTTGGTCGAACGCTCCGACCCCGTCTAGAATTTTCTTTTTCATGGTCTCCGAATTTGGCGTGATGGAGAATGAATCCTTGCGTCAGCGTCGGTCTAGGAAATGCTCAGTTTGTCGTCTCCCAGTGAAGGGGCATCCAGGCCCGTATGGTCCAGGAAACTGCTTGGGGGCGGAGGGGTCGTCGGACGAGGAATATTTCTCCCGCCTGTAAAGTGAACGCCGGTTACAAGACAGAGTTCGACATCTGAAGAAGGACAGCAAAGGGGAAGATATTGCATGCCGTGTATGATCGGAAGAAACCTCGGATGAGTCAGAGGAGACACTGGCGCCCGGGCCGCGATTCATGCCAAGCAAGAGCACCTTCCTCTCATCACGACCTGACCAAGAGGACCAGGTACGACACACGCGGGCCGAGAAAGTGCCCTTCTAAATTTAAAGATCTATTAGTTGCAAAAGCGTGGAACAACTTATCCAATCTCACAGACGCAAATGACGCCTACGGTAATTTTTTATCTATGTAACATAAAGATACGACTTGATTAATCAAATGCAAAATGGTATCTGGATTACTTGATCATTGTCAATACATTATTAATAAGTTGTGTATTTTTCAATACAGACGTGCAAATTTTATCAGACAAGAAAACCTGTTGGATGCCGCAAGACTTACACCATGATGGTGTGGCATTTCAGCTTGTGGTGGACGTCACAAAAATATGCACAAGGGGTATTCATATATTTTCATTGAGGTCAATTTTAAGAATTTAGTAGTAAAAGGAAATCAAAGCACTAAATCTAAGAATATAACAGCCCTGAAATAGCCAGGAAATACGTTAGGAGATAATTTATACATAAAATGTTCAGGACATAATAATAGTCATGATAATATCATAAGCATAGTTACAATTCAGACAGCTATATATGGTCTTTGAGCTCACTCCAATGGTATGCTTTTTCCTTAGTGTGAAAACCATGAGTTCAAACCAAGACCTAAGCTAATACAGAATTCAAAGAAGCCAAACTGCCCTGCTTAGCTGACAGTAACACATATTATGAAATTTCAAGCAAACAACAAACAGCGCAAATATTTTACTCCTGCTAGTTCCTTTTTCGTATCTGCTTTTCTACATGTATCATGATAGTTTATATTAACGTTATTGTTATAGGATGAATATTTGCATTCATTCTCACTTGTGTACATTTTCTAATCCCAGACTTAAGAGAACACCCCAGCTTTAAGAAGGTAGGTCTCACTAGCCCTGAAAGTTGCATTGAAATCAAACTCTACGGCAGCTGAAGGGGTCATGGAAATCTATAAACAATTTTGACATGGCAGAGCACAAGCGTCACCCAACCATACAGATTTGATGCCGGGCGCATGCAGGGATATTATAGATTTGATTCTGCCCGCGAATGGACCGGGGAGATATATGCTAATTGTGTAATACAATCCTTTGGGTAATGAACACGAGATAACTATCCAATGCCTCACTTGCTGACTGGCCCTAGTCGAAGTAACAACTTGTTCTGGACGTCCGCAACCTAACTCATGAGCCATGCTAGACATTATGTCTCTCAGAGGAAGGCATAAAAAGCGAAAAGTGGTAGAGATTTAAAGAATTACTTTTTTTTTAGTGAACTTCATTGATGAAACATTTTGGATTGCGATTCCAGACTCCCAGCAAAAGCTCGAAAAACAACAACAACAAAGAACAGTGGCAGGAGGAGTACATCTTATGTACAGGAAACTACTGCACAGGACATGCCCAAAACCCCAAAGACAGACACGCAAGACGGTTCACTAAACACTATTTTACAAAGCTACAGACAACCAAGACGCTCCATCAAACATCATTTCTGATACCAAACATACAGACATGAAGGACACTCCATCAAACATCATTTTTGGCACACTAACTCCACAAACCGAAGGCACCACCCAAGTTAACATTTCAACCACACGATAGAAGAGGTTCAAGAGATCTGCTTGGAGGCTCTTCCGCTGTTGCTTGAAGCCGTTCAAGTGTTGCACTCGCACGACCGATCATGAATAGTAAGCAAACACAGTTCTATCTTTGAGACAGACAAAGACTGATTTACAACTACACAGAACAAAGACGACATCGACGTAAACAGAACAAAGCACGCAAACATTTTAAGATCAGCTACAATTCCAACTGTGGGTAATTTCTATCTTATTTTTGTGACAGTCATCTATATATTACACGATAGTTTTACTATTGTCCAGAATTTGAGATTTTGCAACGTTGCAATAGAATTGTACGCACTGTTGGATGGATACCGCAGGATAGATGAATTATTTTATTGATCTTGCGAGCAAAAATGAATAATGACTTTTTTCATGTTGCAGGTATTACCATGGGGAGTCCTAAGGTCTAGTCTGTAATAGATCAAGGTAGCAGACCATCGTTGTCTGCCTGGCCTGTGTGCGACATGCCTTGGGTAATAGCGCGGAAGAGTACAGAGTTGAAGTACTCAAGGAATTTAGCAAAGCGACTGCTTCCAGAGCCGTTCTTCATCGTCTCGACGCCTGTTTCTTCTCAGCCCCGCGGCCTCGTCAGGGACTACACGCCGCACGCTGTAGCCGCCTGGACTCTGATGGGACAAAAACCATGTAAAGGATGGGTGGTATTTTGTATAGTTTTTTAGATGCCTCTGCAAGGGGACAGTTTTTTGGAGAAAACCAATGAGGCTAAAGTGACGCCGACCTTCTTGAGATGACTGAGACAAATGGAATACGTCTAAACGATTGAGATGCTTAGGCACAACTCTCTATTATTTGAAAGTCAGAATGCATACTGCGAATGGACACTAACCTCGGCCATTCAGAAATTGAACGACCCTCCCATTTACAAAAACAGCAATCAAATTACTATTGAAATGGCTGCAATCTATGGAATAGGTATCCCCTCTCTCGTAAAGTATTTTTTTTATCAAATTGATCCAGGGACCAGTTATATTTGATCTGTCGATCGGTTGTTGCAGGGCTATCTTATCTACTGACCCTAACCATTGCCGAGTTACTCATTGACACATCAAGTACCATTAACTCACCTGTCCTGTACGCTTCGTTGACTTATATGGTGTAAACATAGAGGTTACAGTTTTGTCAGTTGTTTGTAAGTCATGCCATACAAGTCTTGTTTTATCGTAACAATTGCAGTGATATTCTCTATGGCATAATTAAATACCGGTCAAGCATCCTAGCGGTAAAAACTTGGAACTGCAAAATTGCATGTTCAGAAGACAAAATCAACCGCTCCGTAAGAAAGCAAACTTGACTTACCATCAAAAGTGTAATATATGTCAGAACACACGCTTGACTATAATGAAATTATTTGATATTACATAACCATGGCTCTTTGATGCGTTTTAGCTTGTTTTGCGGCGCTTCGCTCCCACCATGTCAGTTACGTTAGGGGATTTGAAACTTTCCGCCAATCAGCGATCTGAAACCGACAATTAAAGAGATTGGAAGTATTGTGTTACAAAGTTTCATTCCGATTTGCGTTTTCTAGGATTGGCACGTAGCGTTTTGTACTCCCTAAATTGATTTTGTAATTCGTTGGGAAAAAAAAAACATCGAAAAATTTGCCGGCAAAATGCCTGCAGTACACTAGAAAGTCTTGGACTGAGAAATATGAGACTAGTGGTGAGAAACGTGAACACCCCGGTAAGTACTGACATGTATATTACCTAATGTATGTTATGACACATGTAACAATCTTATCTTATCGACCATGACATCTTTGTATGTAGAAGTCATCCTCCATCAATATATACATGTATTGAAACATACAGTGTAATGTTACATGCGATTTATTGATGCTTATTGGCGAAGAAGTAAAACTATTCCTTGTCTTCATTCATGACATATTTTTTTTAGTTTATATTTTTCTAGATTGGTGACTTTCTGCTCTGTGCGCTGAATAATTTAGACGAATCAGAACCGTAGGTTTCATTTAAATCACACCACGTGCATATTAAATATATCAAATTTTAATCAATGTCTTATTCAGGCTTTTATTTACAGTTTTTATTATATTTTGTTTTGGCCCTCCTGGAAACATTACCAGCCTCCAGGAAGTATGATACTGAGAGGAGAAGACGCTTGTAGAAAAAGTGGAGGAAAGGTTGTCTTTGTCGAGTTCGTTTCTAAAGCAGGAACAATGTATTGCAAAACTTGCAGGGCTATGCAAATGAGTAGAGTAGAATAATAGCTAAGGGTAATGTTCTCTTCTACGGTGTAACTGGCAATAACATTCGGTCAAAAACACAGTATCACTGCCGACACAGATGCCGACAAAGGGCGTAAATGGCGTAAGACATCACTAAATCGCGGGCGTATGTACCCGGGAAATCGGTGACATGCCGAGCTGCGTGTCGATTACCGGCACGTAAATGTTTCCCGCCTTGTGCGGGTCAATGTATCCAGGCACAAGGCATTACAATTGTACGGGGGACGTAGCGCAAGTTGTTCGATTAAAAGCTAGATACAGGTAGCTATACTAAGACTAGCAGCGCTCTTGTAAGGCCTGTGGACGAGCAAAGAAAAATGCAGCGTCCTTGTGAGGCCCGTTGGACAAGTGGTGTATGGTGACTGGTATTACATGGAAGCTACGCCCGATAAAGGCTGTCAAGCTGCAGTTCACGCTGGCCAAAGTCCGGAATATACAAGCACAAATCTGCATTCCTTACGGCTGGACAACAGAGTAAAAGATAAAATGATTAAAATGTTCAATACTACATACTTTGTAGCAGAGAAATGAGCTGATTTAACTTTGTTTCCAAAACGTGTTGGTCTGCAAGATTGTATCGACTGGCTTTAGGAGAGACATATCGTAATGATCAAGCCTACCGCACGACAGAACTGCTGGAGCCAGTGGAGAGTAGGTCAAAAAGCACCAGAGATGGTGCGAGGAAGTTGAGTGAAGCCAAACGTCACCTGAAGACGTTTGTAAAATATTGAACTATTCTGCGGAGAATCCAGGCCCTCGATTACACGTTATTACATTCGTTGTTCTATACGTGGCTGAATTTTTTTTTTATACAATTCCTTTTTTTTATTATTGCGTGACCTATCTATGCAAAGTAGCTGTATGTATGTATTTCTGGGCTTAGTAATTGAAGTTAAATCTTAAGTTAATTTTTGGGGCACAGCTGCAGAATCTCAACAGTAAAGTAGGTTAAAATCTTGTAGAAGGTGTTGACAAAACTGGTTAAATCTATGTTGCAGCTTGAAAATATTTCTATCATAATTTGTATATACCTGTAACTTAATTTCATGCATTTTGGAAAAATAGTTTTGTAATTGAAAATAAGTAGGGGAGACCACGAATGACAGCAGAAAACAATGTCCTCTTTTTTGTGTTGATAGATGTGAAGCTATTCCGAGCTACCACACACTTTGGGCAGCAACGAAAGCAGTCCTCAGGAGATGTAAAATAGTTATAACTGTCCTCTGACGTGCATTTTGGGTGAGCAATAAATTATGATATAAAACAGCATTACCTTATGTAATTTTGTGTTTCAGCTTGGAATTGTTTTCATTGTTCACGGTGATTTCGATGAGAATTATACATACAAAGAATTGGCCTTTAATTATGCCATTACAATTATTGCCTGTTTTTAATCCACATATAAGTTTTGCTGTGTCCCCCTAAGCCCCCTGAGAAAGGCAGCGCGTAGAGTTTGCGACAAGGACAGCAGTCCTGACGGCAGCAGTCCTCAGGAGATGTGAGGCAGTTAAGGCAGTCATCTGACCTGCATATAGAAAACTCGAGACTGGTGATTCACATCTTGGGTGAGTTATGGAGTTGATATAAAACAGCATTTTCTTACACCAGTCTTATGTAATTTTGTGTCCCAGCTTGGAATTGTTTGCATTGTTCACGGTGATTTCAATGAAGATTATACATACGAAAAAGTTGGCCTTTTATTATGCCATTACAATTATTACTTGTTTTTCATCCACTGATAAGCTTTGCTGTGTGTCTTTCAACCATGCCCCCTCAGCAGGCAGTGCTTAACATTTGAGAGTTGCAACCAAGACCCTCGTGATCAATAGACAGTGCTGTGAGTGTTGGACTGACTAAGTATGCCATCTAGCTCTATACATGAACAGTATCTCTTGAAGAGTTGCCGTCTCTGTGAAAAGACGATAGCAGCAAAGGCACAGAAAACCTCAGTTACAAAGTAGGTCAAGTGCCCATACAGAGCTAGAAAGCGACAAGTGTGCAGTTATGACCCTCTCTTTTCTTTAGAGAAGAGTCGTAACTACTATTATCAGATGCAAAGGACAGCTGTTGGTGATGGGGACACGATTTCGTTGCTTCATCTGACACTGTCGAGTGAATTTTCCATTATGTGGACTTCTGTGAGAATATGCTGCTCGCATTAGCAGATTTACAAAACGCATGACATGCCCTTTCAATGCATGATTCAGAAAAATACCCATGCTAACTAAAGATACAATGTATCTGCTAAAACACAGCCTCACTAACATGGAAGATGGTAAGATTAAGCATAAAGAAACACGCTTTATTCACTTCCTTCTGTGTTTACTGCAATTTTGAGAGTCGGACCGTCTAATCTTCAAAACATCTTGAAATTGGATTTCATTAAGTCCTAGTTGATATTCGATCAGTTTGCAGAGTAAAGTAACTGTTAATCATCAAAGGCACACGCTACCACGCATAGTAATAAGACAAAACGACTGGCAAATGTAATAGTTTATGGACACAAGAGGAGATATACTATACATAATTCCAATTGTTAGATGTTTTTGATTTGGTATTTTTCAGCACCATACTATGGTAATCATCAGCAAGTTTAAGATTAAACACTAAGTAACCTCAACATATCATCCTCAAACAAATGGACCGAATGAGAGAACGGCTTGCTGAAGCGTCATGCATCCATATTATTTTTTTATAACAGTCAGGACATTGGGTTGGATCTTCTTGCCACAGTGGCAGAGAACGAGCATCATGCCCACCATCCCATCAAACCCAAACACCTCCACATTCCAGCTAACCAGTTTTTTGCCCTCCACACTCTGTTGACTGAACTGGGATCCTGTCCGGTATTGGCTGGAAGTGACAAGTGTGGGGGTACAATCGGAGTGAATGAATTGTTAATGTTATAGTGTAAGCCTTATATGTGTCACTAAACTGTGATAATTACAAATTAGTCATTCATACATTCAGCCTAGCTATATATTCATGCATGTTAACTCTGACCTAGTGAGTCAGGCTAGTAAGATATAGAAGAACAAACTAAGAGGAGGAATATATGGTTTTGCTTGGTATAAGAACTAAAAGAACTAAATTGTCATTTGTCGATTCCTTTTTATTACTTGCTTATAGCCCTGTGTATACTGTGTAACGTTACTGAGTTTCACAGGAACACCTCTGTGTTATTTCTGATATGTACATGTTCAGATTGTTACACTGAGTTGCCCCTAGTCTCAAGCCTACAAATAACACAGTTCCTGTGTGAAATAATACGCAAATCAGAGACTTGTACACGCACAGATGAGGTTCGACAGGTGTACATGATGCTAATAAGTATGGACACATGACTAAACAATGTGGAGTTGATTATAAGAACTGTACTGCATAAGTTGGGAGGTCTCAAATGTGGCAGGCTACCCAAAATACTCCACAGCACAAACAATGTTTGCTGAAACCAGGCTGCCAAGCCAGATCCATGTAGTTGAAGATAAAAGCAAATGTAACAACATCACTGTGGGTACGGATTGCACCACAAAGAAACATAAGAAGTACGTATACGGCCCAGTCAGCTTCTTTACGCAGGACGCCCAGAATTGGTGTGATTGGTGACACGTCAGGAACAGTATTTTACTGTGAAGTTCTGAAATGCATGTTTGTACTTGTAGCATCCACCAATGCTCAATCTGTAAAATTCATTTGCACTGTTTTGTAATTTTGACAATGACTTGTTTGTTTTCTTACATTGATAATTACAAACCATAGCAATTTTTCAAACACTTACTACTTTCAAATATTAATATTGGGGCAGAATACAGACTACATGTACCTCATAACATGTTCATCACTGAATCTATTGTGTACTGTATGTAAGGGAAGATATAGAGGTGTTGTGACGGAACAGGCTGAGGTTTCTATACTGCAAGCCTGCAGAGCGCATCAAGATCTATAGCGACAATGATGATGATCCACTGTATTCTGCGGCTCTGAGAATATAGCGACAATGGCGGAGAGGAATGTTATGGTTATAGCTTTTTTTATACACACAGGAAATAAATTAGATATGATTAATATTACATCAACAATATCGATCATTCCAAAGATTCATTTGCGCTACAATAACTGACTAACTGACACCATTTGTGACTTATTGCAGTGTATCAGTATGCGTGTTTTTACAACTAAACAGGCAATCAACACTGACGCATGACACGACTCAATCACAAACTGTGGTCACACAACGTTCACAGCATTGGTAATCAGGTAAGGCATAAGGGTCGTATCTGCTGTTTCATTGTATCTCTTGCCTAACGGAATGTCAGGTTGTATGAAGGGGGTGAACTCTACCATCTATGACTGACCTTTTTAGATAAAGCTATTGAATGTACATTCTTGTTTTTTTTCCGAAATGAGAGCTCCGGTAGACAGATCATTGTCACACTGAGAAATGATGTATGATATTTCCTCCCACATCTCACAACGCTGGCAGTGTGGGTACTGAAAGACTTGTAAGCTCATTATACAATAAGACAACCTTCAAACAACCATATAACAATCCCACAAATCACCGCCATAACCCTGTGTCTAAATCTGAGCTAGAAAAATATGCCCAAGAATCGTAATAATCGGTTCTTGGAATCGTTCTTCTGGTCGCAAAATAGCCGTCGGTTCAGGTTTTATACCTGGCGGAACAGCTTGCCGCTCACTCCCTTGTGTATAAAAGACAGCCGCTTACCACAAGAGAAGGAAACAAACGCTAGAACACATAAAGAAAATGCAGACTCTTTTATTAAGAACAGAAACTGTGATTGTCAAAACAATGCATGTGATGTGAGGCGACATTGATGTTGTTGACATCAATCGTCCGAACATGTGCTATTTCTGTGAGGCCTATTTTGCCAATATTCAGTTAACGTTACGCATTGCTATATTTTCCATATTAAAGTATTTAGGTTAAGGTAAAGGCAGATGTTCAGGGCTGAAATGTAAAAGAAAACAACCCAGTTCTACACGCTAACCAATCACTGCTAAAATGTGCTAATGTGTTTGTTTTTTTCCTCCAGGCCCAACTTCAGTGACGTCACGGAACAAACAGAACAAAGGTGACCAGAAAATAACCGATACATTCAATAGAAGTGAGGAAATATCTATTAGAATAAGATGGAAAGAAAGCAAGTTCCTAATTTTTTTGGTGAAAAGATCTCTCCAAAAGGCTAAAACCAGGTGATACATGTGTGGCATTATTGAACTGTTGTGATATTTGTGTCCACATGATTCCTTTTCACTAGCCACATGCGAAAGACAGGTGCGCCAACAAAAAGTGTATAATATTTGCAATGTTTATTCAATAAACCACCTTGAAGACTTGACAAATTTGTATTATGTTGGTGTTTAACAAGATTTAGTCAGAAACCACATTCTTATTTCACTGTACTTAGCTTCTTAATTAGAGCATAAATGCACAATGAAGGTCTTTCATTCTTGTTTTCATAAATAAACTGAGCCCGCATCTGTAGCCAAACCTAGTTCCCGCAAACAACCCGGCCGGGCCCCGGTTTGGAAATGTGACCGTAGCATAAAAGGACCATTAGCACAATAACAGTTTTCATGACGGAACAATTTGTCGGCATGCTAAGTTATCATTCCCCATAGGGGCCAGTTGTATATTTAGCACATGGTCTCTGGAAACACGATAATATACGTATTAGGAAAAAAGTGACCGTCAGGAAATGCTTCTGTGTGATTCTGCACTGGGGTTGTCGATCCCTGACTTGAACCAGGATATCGGGTTACAAGTTTCCCGCGCGCGGGAATGTGTGAACTATTGGTAAAGTTAAAGTAGTACTTCCCTTTATGACAAGTAAAATCCGTCTCTATGCCTGCCTAATATATTTTAGTTTCAAGCTCTTCGACCCGATACTTGCTTGATAATGTTGGATTTAGAGTAGGAATGCAAACAGGCTCCGCATTAGACATAGCAATTTTGGGAAGTTATCGGCATGCCAGGTTTGGTTGATTGTCAGACATGACACATCGTTGGGGCGACTAAACATCCAGGAACCAATCAGTGTGTCACGTTTTTGGTGATTGACAGATGATTTCCCGCCATTATCAATGATGCCCTTAGAAACCAATGAACATGTCACGTTTTGATGATTGACAGATGATTTCCCGCCATTGCATTGACACGTTGTCGGGTCGACTGAAGCCTCTGGAAAACGTTTACTCGCAGTATTTGAGCTAGTCAAATGTTGACATGCCCAAATGCTGCATTCTCTCTGTATTCGTATCTGTATAGCCGGTATAACCGCCCTTCGGCGTAACACACCCTGTCGGACGGGTTCCTCCTCTCCTAACAGAGTTACGTAGTCATATCTTTTCGCCTCTTGCAGTCGTTGTGACTAAAGAAGGGCGTTTTTGCTTGTATACATTTAGCACTCTATATTTTATACGCCCACCTTCTTATATAGGAACGGGCTACTATATGCATAATTACAAGAAAAACGCCCTTCTGTGGCTATAGTAGCCACGGCTACCCCTCTTGTTTCTTTCTAGCTTGCAACTCAGCAGTTCTTTTCTTCGTTTTTTTGTTTGTTAGATCCTTCAACCGTGTACTGAGACTGTCTAGTTTATCGATTTATCGGACCTGCTGCTTTGGGAAATTCTCAAACATTTCTTGCTCGTTGTTCCAGATTTGTAAAACTCTACCGCTACGTCTTGTCCGCAACCTTGACATTTCTTCCACCTCCTTACTATTTTCATCATTCAGAATGTTTACAGTTATAATGAAACGTCCTCGAGTCAACCGAAGAAGACTTACCAAACGCAATTTGTAGTGACGAACATTAATAGTACTCGCCTCTTACGCTTACATGAGTTTTGTGAGGCCAGGATTCGGCGCATCTAAGTAACGGTTAGGTTATTTGATTTTATTTAAATTCTCTGCGCTCAAATGCTGCCAATTTGCGAGTCGATATCTGAAGAGCACTTTAGTTGGAATAACTAACCTTAACATTTGACCATTCAGGCACGTTGTTTCTATTTTGCATATATTTTCACATTCTAAAGCATAATGATATGTCGTTAATTATCATAAAAATTCTCAAATTGGAACTGAAATCTAGATTACTTTGACCACGTTATCTTGGTCTAATATATTTATTCCTTTCTGTTTTCTTTATACAGGGTAGCCGCGTTCAGTCGGCCCATACAGTGTCACAACACTCTAGAAGAGCTATGAAGTTAGACAGCACAGACAGTACCTTAGGTGGTAGAATGGAAAAGCCTAGCCTAGATGACACAGCATTGCATATATCAATTGTAAGATTAACCCTTAGCTTAAAAATGCAGAATCTGTATCTAGTTAACGAGACAAAGTATGACAATAAAAGAGATACAGTCTCTCTGTCTGCGTGGTGGCAGCTTCACCAAATCATGGCCATAGAAATGATGATGGGAACAGCTACAGTACATTTGTCTGCTACTCATATTTCCTCTCTGCACAGTTCTAGTTCTGCCCATGAACAGCGTGATTCAAATATGATAAATATTTGACACTTGCTTGGACGATTTTGGATATAAATTTGATAAGCTGTGACACTTTATTGGACGATTTTTAATAGTAAATATCATGATAAATAGTTCATTGTACATTTTAACATTTACAGAAAAAAAACAGCATCGCGGGTAACCATTGGTTACCTGAATTGCTCTGTAGGTTACAATCAGTCAAGTTTGTCAAATATCACAATTATTACTGGATGATCTGCTGTTATCAAGTTGAGATCATTCTTTAAAATTATTATTAGATATTCCATTCATGGGTGGTAATAAGGTATCGACAAATGTCATTCACAGGCGGTTATGTTTATTACAAATGTTGTATTTCAGCTAATGGACATAATAAAGTATTGAAAGTATCAAGGTTATTAATGTTTTAAAATGTTTATGTAATAAGTTCATGATTATGATCATGTTTCGTCTGCGAACAGGTTTACTAGTTTTTTTTTCAACATTTTAGGCCATAGATTGACCCTGAGGAATAGAGAAAAAAAGTGATTTGCATTTTGCTGTGTCAGGCAGCAGGTCCAGGAACAACTCATTCTGCAAAGGCACAATAAAATACTTTGATGAACCAACTTCCCAGGGTATCCTTACTGGCCTGCAGGTGCAAAGACCAAAGTACTGCTTCCACAGCCTTCCTTGCCACAACTTCTTTAACAGCCAGCCTCCTAGGAGTTCCCTTAACCTACATGTAGAGTAAACCTGGAACAGCTTGAATTCCATCTAACATGTCTTTAAAAAAGGCAGGTCACAAAACATACATGAACAAGATGACATAATACCTTCTCTTCTATGCACATTCCTGCTTTATATAATGGGCTTAGTACAGGTACCTTTCACAGCAAACAGATATTTACAAATCAACACTGATTACTGCATTGCTACATTATCCAAGCAAAGATGTGTTACTTGATGTAATAAGTTGCTAATCTGGACAGTGAGTCATGTTTCACCCCAGTGAAAGATTTCAGCAGTTTTTTTTGTCATACATGGACATTTTTATCATTTAAAAAAAAATAGGATTGGAGAGAAAAGCGAGTCAAAGTAATGTTACGAATATTCGTTCTCCTTGACGGAATAAGCTGTCGGCTTTCGATGCTTTGTTATCTTACAGAGTGTAATGGGTTTTTGTACGTTGTTTATATTTCCAAGAAGAATATTTGATAATGTGTCCACGAACGCAACATTTAAAAGTATCCCACACGACATGCGGGTTTGCAGAACCCTCATTATAACGGAAAAAGTATGTTATAAACTCTGAAGTTTCAAACAAAAACTGAGTCCCTTAACGAATCTTGGCTAAGTCTCCAATATCCTTGGTATTGGTGAGGTATTAAGTGAAATTCCAAATGTCTTCAATTCTATCGTTCTGTACGGAAGAAACCTGCGAAAAGGAAACTACGATATAATCAATACGGCTATCCTGAAATCGAACGTCTCCAATCATATCGTCTTTCTGTAGTATTATCATGCCTATGAATATCTAAGTCCAAATTTACAGAGTTAATAGCCTGAAGAGATTTTGGGTTGTAATTAGAAGGTCGATGCCCGGTTCTGTTCATATCTGAGTTTAGAACAGTATTGAAGCAACAATATATAATGCAAGATCAATGCAATATGTTAAGTTCTTTCCAAGTTTGTGAAAAAAAGAATTCGAAGGCTCGTCAGAATTGGGGCCATATATATTAACCAAGCAGAAACGCATAGAGTCTAACAAAATGTCCAACACAATCCACCCACCGGAGTTGTCACTTAGGGTCTGATGGACCATGAAGGAAACATTTGCCTTGAAAAGAATCATCACTCCTCTACCATTACTTAAGCCATGGTGGAAACTTGCCCCCCCCCCCCATTCTGACTGCCATTCTGTTTCTACATACATTAACGAGTGGGTTTCTTGTAGGCAATACATTTGATACTTCTTGTCTTTTAACCAAGTAAATACTTCATTTCCTTTCCTGCCTAGCCCATTACAGTTATAACAACCAATATCAACTTCAGGCTGAGTCATGAAAAAGGTACGAAGTTAGCTTGATTGACGATACTTTATGCTAAGACTCATACAAAGTTTAACAACGTTAACACCAACACTTACTCTTGACACTCCCCTGCCTCGGTTGTGCCCCATAAGTATCTCCTCCAGCTGAATCATGTCCTTGAGACACACTTCACCCACCGCTGCAGCGGTCTTTGGCGTTAGGCTGTTGACATACCCTAACTCCACGTACAACAGACCGCGTGCGGCAATTGATCTATTTTTGTTTCTTCTTTTGCCTTTCGGTACGTCCGATGAAAAGGTCATGCTCAATTTAAATCACCTTTTGTTTAGTAGAACTTTTGAAATCAATATCTTACGCCAGTACGTTGAGTTTGCTGCGTGAAACTGATAAACAGTGACGTTCGAGAACCGTTAGAACGTCACAATGCCAGGTCAACAAATTGGCTTGTTACTCGTTTGTTCCATCACAAGGATCGGTGGTGCACGGTCAGTCATGGAAAAGAACAAGTCATCATTTTGTGACATAGGGCAACCATAACGTCATAGATAAATAAACAAAGAAACAAACAAGCGCAACTATCCATACGAGCGATTGTCGGTGACGGTGGCAGTGGTAGGCAAAAAAAGCAGGTGGCAAAAAAAAAAAAAAGATTTTCTCCAGATTTGAATGTGCAGACATATCTGATCTTAAAAGTCTTTTCCCATCTCTTATGTGCATCGATATTGTTACAGCCTACTAGTATATAGTACGAGTAAATATTGTAGGAATCGGAGTCATACATATATTGTATATGGTGTTTCAATAAGCCTTGGCTCCCGGCCAACTGGTATTCATCCTTTGCAGGACTTAATAATCATATTCTAAATCGTACAGTAAGTAAAAAAGATTACCTGTCCAGTAACTTATAGTCATCTCCTCTTGTGTCGACGCCAGTTTTCTCCTCACGAGGGCTGTTAAGATGTTATCTTCCCTTTGTGTCACTGGGTCCGCTGCTGATCTAGACACCTGTTGTGACACAGTTTTTATAGCGCACTCTTCTGACTGTCTGAAGCTATTGCGGGCACCGCTGTCTCAGTGGTACATGGTATTGTTGTATCTATATTCTCAGTGGTACATGACATTGTTGTATCTATATCCTCAGTGGTACATGACATTGTTGTATCTGTATCATCAGTGTCACATGATGACTCAAGCATTACACATGAAGACTTGCCATTACAGGCCTTAGACCTTTCTTTCCTTGGTCTTACACCTTTTGTACCTACTTCTACTTTGGAGCATATCAGGCAGTTTTCAGGGTGCTTATCCCAAGAAATGGCCCTCCCTTTGTTATAATATCTGTTCTGTAACAGCTTTGAGCTGCACTTCCTGCATAAGAATGGGGGGCACTACTGCTCATCTTCCAAAATCAAGTCTATGCAAAATTTTCGTTTCAGCTCAGATGAAAAGTCATTGCACCGTAGACCGCCTCCTCTCTGTAAATCTTTGCACTGAGGTTCCACAAATGCGGCACAACTTCCACAGCTGTTCGACATGCGACGCCACCATCGCCTGTATTTTGGGGCCATGTCCCCTTTTTCGCGAAAGTAAACTGAATGTAACAAATAAACAGGCCAACATAAAAATGAGCAACAATACCTTAACTGTCGAAAACTAGTGTAGAAATTAACGGATAAAATTGCTGAAAAAGATGAAGAGACAAAGTTCAGGAGCGGCAACTCGAATCAACCTCACGCCAAACCGGAAGTAATCGAAGATGTACGTGTTGTATGGTATCGACAAACATCCATTTTTATTAATAAAACTACATGTAACATTTAAACAACTACTGAAAATGTATTGCTACAAGAAATATCTGTATGCAGGAGGAGAGAAGAAAGATAGGTCAAAGAAACTTTTATGGAGAAAATTAGCTTTATTTGTCATGAAGGATACATTAAAGTGTGATGACTAAGAAAGACTAATCGTAGTCTATATTACATGTATTGCTAATGTGGCGATTGTATGATATTGGAAAGTTTATGTACTTTTTGTTTGTTCGTGCCTTTGGGCCATTTTGCTTTTCATGTATTTTACAGTTTTAGAACTACATATAATACAAATATCATATACTGATGCCACCAATGGGAAGACAGTTAACCTTTACCATTCCAAGCAAACAATCCACTTTACTCCTGACAGGATACACCTACAAAACATGGACACTTCGTGGCATACCAGAACCTCCAGGTTTTGAAGGCGTCTAAAAGATTCGCCATCTCCTTTTATTTGTTCATATGTTACATTTGCCTGCTTGTCACCCAACCCTTAACTGAAAAAAAATGTGAATTGTCGTTCCATTGATAAGAAGTGCGGCCTTGGCGCTACAACATCCACTCCCTGTATCCCAAATTTCTGCTGCATGTTAGCAACAATATGTCTGATAACAACATGCCAGTGATAAAAATATTGAACTCATTGGACAAATTACAAACACGAAGTTGTTCTTCTGAAAGAGAGACCATGATTCAGCGAGCCCAGTATTACATTAGATTATTAATCTAATCTTTAAAACGAACATCTGGGTGGCCCCTTCAGCCATAAGCTGTCAGACCCTTTTCCTGGGTGCCCCGCATCTTGGAGCGCCTGCATGTAGAAATCAAAGTTGGTGTAGGTCTCCAGGACAACATGCTGCCACCAGTGGTTGATTTGTTCCCAGGTCCAGATGAATCATTTGACCGGACCGCCACCCTCTGCGATGGCGATCGCGGCGGCTTAGGCGGCATATAAAAATGTTGGCTTTAGGATACTTCACTTGAAAACAGTTTCCATCTCAAATATGTATACAATAACAAAGTATATTTGGTACCTCCGGTAGGGGTACTTCGGGCCGGTGTATTATTTGATAGTAGCCCAGTTTCGGACAGGTAGCAAACCTCTCGTGCTTGTAAAGATGGGACCGTCTTCCCTCCTGCAGGGTCGGAGCCTGTGCAGTCGGTGGGGGTGGATTCCGTGCCCATTAAACGACGGGTAAAGCTCATCTCCTCGGAACCTTTCACTGTTTGTCCAAAAGCAGATTGGCAGGTCTGGATCGATCCTCTTCGAAAATCCCCTGCAAGAGATTTAACACAACTGGTGAGTACTAGTTTCTGCAAAATACACACCTATTTCGTTACTCTTATTACAGTAATGTGCTCCCTTCCACCAGACCTGATAGGCGCCGTTTTGAGTATCAAGACAAGGTCACGGAAAAAGTTAGTAGGGCAGTCAAAATAGGTCAGATCAAGCATACAAATGTGACTCTGATACCGTAACAAGTTCACCAATCTCCTACAGTGCTTCAGAGGAATCAGACTTTTGTGAGAAACGAGATTTTTCGAGTCAAACTTGACCTATTTTTCGCTGGTTTCGCCATTGTTTCAACCCCAAATACGCACTTAATGAGGGTTTCGCGGCACCCGTTATAGGGTTACGGGACCACTGTCTTATCCGATATATACAAATATAACTACTTAAAAAGCTTCAAATGTCTTCACATTAATTGAGCAACATTCTCACAAGGGGGCAGCTGTAGATATACGGAGAGTGCTGTAGATATATGAAGGAAAAACCTGTAGATTTGGGGAGAAGACTGGAGAATGAAAGAGACGCATTGAGAAAGCTGGAAACAGATGGAGAAAGCTGGAGAATGATGGACAAAGCTGTAGAATTTGGGAGAATACTGGAGGATGCATGATAGAGAACCATGGAGAAAGCTGAAGAATGAAGGATAAACCTGTAGTTTTGGGGAGAATACTGGAGAATGATAGATGGAACCATGGAGAAGGTAGGAGTGAAGGAAAAACCTGTAGATTTTAGGAAAATCGCAGAGCTAGAGAATGATAGAGACTGGAGACAGGCGGAGAGAGCTTTTTCTTCATTCTGCAGCGTTCTCCGTCCGTCTCAAGCTTTCTCCATTTTTTCTCCATGATTCTCCCGAAATCTACAGGTCTTTCCTTCATTCTGCAGCTTTCTCCCTCTGTCTCCAGCTTATTCCTCCATTCTGCAGCACTCTCCGTATATATATAGCTGCCCCCTTCTGAGAATGTTGCTCAATAAATGTGCAGCTTTTCAAGTAGTTATATTTGCATATATCGGATAAGACAGCGATCCCGTAACCGGGTGCCGCGAAACCCCCATTTGGTGCGTATTTGGGGTTGAAAACTATGGCAAAACCATAGAAAATCCGGTGGAAAATTGGTCAACTTTGACTCGACAAATCTCATTTCTTACAAATGTCTGATTCCTCCGATGCACTGTAGAAGATTAGTCAACTCGTCACGATAACGGAGACACCTTTATATGCTTGATCTGACCTATTTTGAATGCACTATTGATTTTTTTCCGTGACCATGTCTTGATACTCAAAACGGCGCGTATCAGACCTGACTAAGCTGCCATTCAACGATTTGAAGGTGACAATTTTCATCAGCGTTGTAGATTCTGTGAGGTTTTTTTTCCAATCTATTCGTTTTCAACTCGTCCATCTAAAGGCTGAAGAAATCGTTGACAGCTTTCTCGTCAAAAGAGTCTTTTCTACCCCTGTCGGGTGGGTCTGGTTTTCTGAGGGCCAAGCCTCGTCTCTTGTTGAAGGACAACCACCAGATACCTTGTCAAATACCTTGTATTTCAAAATGAAAGATTTGTGCAGAAGGCCTTTAATGACCTTATCCTACTACAACCGATTTCATTTTGGCCCATCTGCTAGAAGGAGCTGTGGTGTGACCTACCCTACTTCTTCATGATCAGTCCTCAAAATGTGATCTTGGACTGATCCTATCAGGGAGGAAACAGAGGCACATTGGAAGAGCTTCTCTGTCCTACAGCAATCGCTGTCTTTCGCATTGAAATACTCATGACTACAACAAGATAGTGTGACAAAATCTGTTGTAGGGAAAAAACAGATTGTAAAACGCAAAGAAAGTGGTCGATGTGGAACTGAAGTTGCAAGTCAAACCAAACAAGTTTTTAAAAGTTTTACACTGCAAATTCAGCGCAGGTAATCTGCTATTATATATTACCTTGTCACCAGTTTCAAGGGCGTTTACGTCCTGCAGAAATGACGCTTCTCTTTCCTTGACACCGCCTTCTCAAGATCCTTTCCGGCTGAGGAACGTTGATTTGCATGGGTACGCGATACGTAGTATTGGTTAATTCGCCATCCTTGGCGTTTGTTATACGACTCACGACTCACATCTAGCCCTAGTCACATACCAAATCTAAACAAAGCTTGCCAGACCTTCTTTAATAACTGTACAGTATCACACACAGTACAGTATCACATACACTCAAGCAAAAACACTAGTGAAAGTTTTACCTCCAAGACAGAGTTTTTAAAAAAATACCTGACTTCTTTTAAGGGTAAAGGTGTTGCCCATGTGACGGTGAAGGCCAGCAAAGAAGCCCTCCACATTACCAGTCGTGCTAGCCCTTGGATGCTCTTCATAGCCGTTTGCCACACTCTCACTTCTCCGGAGCTCCAGTGACTCAATATTTGTTGTTACAGAATTTCCCGACTACATCCAAGTACTCAATGGAAGGGAAAAACTACGGCACGGTCGTGTTTATTTTAACTTTTTCCTGGGTGTAAAAAGAAATAAAGCGTTATCCTTCTACATGTATATAGACGTAAACAACACCCCCTGAGGGTGTAGTACTACATTTCGGCGGAGATTCTGCGAGACTTCGAACCGGGTGTAAAGAGATATTGTACTGAAAGAGAAACAGCTCTCTATATGCAGAGCTCTAGATTAAAGACTCTGAACATTGCTTGGCGTATATGATGATGTGTTTATCCGTAGAAAAGTATCCCGGTACCTGGGCCGGCGCAATGAGCAGCGCCCCCGCAGGACAACATAGGTAGTTCACTAGTGCACTATGAATCACTCGACGTTTTGACATCTTGCGAATAGATAAATCAACTCAAACATAAACTCAAGTCGGGATACTATTTTTGAGAAAAGTGCGGGGACAAGGGATCCATCGTAGTCATCTGAAATAGATTTACTGTCTAAGCAAATATTGCCTTGTCATGTTTTCATTTGTGTTATCGAAAATTAATCTCGAAAAATGGCATCCATCGTCTAAAGATCGCTGAACTGTCTAGCTCAACTCCACTATTAATTCTAAAGTTCTCTATAATGTTGACAAAAATCTTGATAACACTTTAGCCCCTCTTAACGTATACGTCCAGCTGGGAAAGCTTCATCTCGTCAACGTTCCCCCCGAACCATTGTCTCCACGGATATCTTATCCTTTTGACCCCTGGAGCCACTGGCAGTTGATTCAGGCATAAGTCATTACGTCTGGAAACGGTCCCCCTGGACGGTAGTATTCTTCCAGGCGTAAGGCTGGTGTCACCTCGACTTCCATCACCTTTAGGGCGTTTGAGGTGTACTGATAGGTTTCCAGCATCAGATTCTAAAGGTGAAACAAGTCTGTACCCAAAACTTTCCATCATGGTGGCATGTGGGAATTTGTTATGCCGAATAAATTCATTCTCATAGTGGTCTTGCAGGTCTTTAGACAGGGACTTCAGAACAAGACCCAAAAGCTGCAGGCCCTGTGAAGGAACAATATCATCATCAGCAGCATGTAGAGCGTCCACCAGTGACTGTGCTGCATTGGTTACAGACACACAAGCACGGGCCCTTGCACCGACTCCTCCAACATCAAAGTCACCATTATCAGCCAGGTTCCTTTCTACTTCATGACAAGTTCCTCTACTAACATCGGTTACATGTACAGGTGCCTGAAGTGTAGAGAACAACCTGGACAGACAGGTACTGCCACGTGGCACAGCTTCGTGGTACAGCAGGTTCAAGAAGTGCAAAGCACAGTTGATCCCTGCGTGGAGGGGATCCGGACGTTGCAACTCGGCATACTTACCAATGCAAGGCCTTCCCAATTGGCGCAACCTGTTTGTTGCCAGAAACTTATTGATCTTAGCTTTTCTGGCCCCCTCAGGCAACTCACTCGGTAAGCAGGCAACAAACCCCTCAACTTTTGCGGCATCGATAGACTCATTGGTCCATGGCTGCCATGTGGTACCAATATCCCCACCTACAATGGACTTAGCTTTTCTGTCTAGCTTGCCATGAGAGAGCTGCCTTACTGAACTGATATCTATTCCATCAATCCTGACATTTCTCGGTAGCCAATCAAACAGCCTTGTTGGGGTCGAAAACGGAGGACAGAGTCCTACACTGGATGGTGTACTTGCGCCTAGACATGGACCCCATGTACTTCATTGTCAGTGCTTATTTGAGTTATTCATTTGAACTTTCAAACTTTTTTGTTATGTCATTCCAATTGCCCTGCATATACTATCCCCTCTTGTAGTAGGCCAGGAATTCATCGATCTGATTAGTACTAGCGTATTTAGCGTAAAATTTCAGCACAGCAATCCTCTTGTCTATAACATACCACAAAATAACAGCAGAAGAAGCTTATTAATGTGAAGTTGGTTTAAAAGTGTATGATTACTGTTAATTGTATGCTCTGTAAAATGTTTAACAGAAACTAGTATGTGCGTCTTCAAATCTATCACAAGTTTATTGATAACTTAAATAACTTTATACTTTTAATAACTACAATTGTAAACCATCCTGCAGAGAATATCGTTGATTCTTTTACTATTGATTATTTTGATTGATTTTTGTCTCTGTCTCATAGATAATGTCTTACCGTTTTTTGGTTCCTACGTCTATATTGGGATGTACCACGTACACTATGCAGGCCGGGGTCCTCGGTACCGGGCAAAGACTAGCAGCTTACATGCATGTACATGCTCCTGCATGAGACACAATAAACACACAGAATATTTGAGTTAGATTTACAATTTACAAGTCATGATACATTCTTACATAGGTTCTCACTGTCTTTTAGGGTAGTTTTGTCACACACCGCGGCCAAACTAACTACTTCAATTTTTCTGTTTTATTGTTGTTTTTTTGTTAATTTTCTCTTTCACTCTGTAATGAATAATGTCTTACCTGTTGTTGTTTTTTGTTCCTACTCCTATATTTGGATGTACTACGTACACTATTCAGGCCAGGGTCCTCGGTACCGGGCAAAGACTAGCAGCTTACATGTACATGCTCCTGCAGGAATATATTATAAACAATAAACAGACAGAATATTTGAGTTTAATAGTACATTGCATTTTACAAGTCATTTGATACATTCTTAACAAATCATTTGTCTTTCAGTAAAATATTGGCACACACAGCACTGCCTATCTATTTTCTGCTTCTGTTCTTATCTTAATGGTTATAACAGTTACATCTAACGTTAAATTTAAATTGTTTCTGACTGAGTCTGACAGTGCTAGTTCTAACGTTAGTTCATATTTTTCAAACTCCCTGTCAATGAGAATAAGATCAGCGTTTCGTTACAAAGTAACAGAAGTACAATAGAAATAGATGACAGATCTAACATTGAGCGCTTTATTAGAGGAAGTTAAGCTCTCAATCCATTGGGCTGAGCCGTCCTCTGTGAAGAATCTTATGATGTTGTCCATGTTGAGGTCTTCATAGACTTGGGTGTCAGAAAGACTCTGGAGATCTTGTTGTTGGCATTCCGAATACAGAATTCGAAGCTGTTCGGCAATACTTGACTTGCTCTTGGCAAGCAGGTCGACTTCAGGTGTCTCCACTAATCCCTGGACATCGACCATTCCCCTTCCCTGCTGTTCCAGTTCTTGTGGGGTGTAGAAGATGGCGGGGTCATATAGCACATGGACGGTAACCAACAAGTAACCAGTGTTGGGAAGCGTGCTGTGATCCAGCCATCTGCACAAGTGGCGTGTACCTCTTTTCTCTGCCACTGACAAGTTATCGTCATTTTCATGCAGATCTTGTATCAGACGATTCAACATTACCTCATCCATGCTGTCAACTGGCCGCAAGAGCCCATCTTATGAGTGTTTTTTTAGGACACGTTCCAGTATTACTTTAGGTGGGATTTTCCTTCCTGCTGTAGAAACTTCCTGCTCTACTACCTTCCCCTCCTTGAGTGTGACCTTGGTGTAAGTTTGCGGTACGATAAGCTCGCCCATTGAGAGCTCTCCTCTTTCCAACGTAGATCTTAAGTCTTCATTGGTGTCTTTGTTGGGCCTTGTTTTGGGTCCTCTTACTCCGATGTATACAATGTGAAGACTTTTACGTGCCATAGGCTTCTTTCTCTGGATGTTGTTAGCCTTTCCAGATCAAACTTTTGATCTAAGAGAAACTCCTTCACGATGGTACTTGCTTCCGTACATCCCGTCGACGGGCCACCGCTCTCCATGTGCTGCCTTCTCAATCTTGCGTGGACTTCAGAAATAATTTCTTGAATCCAATTGCACAGCGTCGATTTTCCTGCACCTGCCATGGATAGTCACAGATACGAGCCCATTAATGTGGCCGGCCTAATAGTTTATAAAGCTGTCTTTATTACTCCCTCTTTTGAAAGTTCGACTCTTTGATTTAAAAACGACAGGGTTCTAAGAATGCATACAAAAACACCTGAGGTAGTGACGTAAGATTCAGTTGGAAGAAGATAAGAAGATTTTAAAAGGTAAGGTTCTAGTAGCGTCCGTTGGAACATTTGTACATAAATTTCAACGCCGGTTACTATGATAAGATCTACTTACGCCATAAACTTAAGGATAGATTTCTTAAATGAAAGTTAACATAAAGAGTTTGTTGTGATTAATAAAGAAAGTATGAAAGTATACATACCTGTTGGGAAACAGATTTCTTTCCAAAGCAGGACATTCTCCTTCCATTTTGTGTCAGGGGGAGTGACTTGAGCATGACTGACGGCAATGGCCGCCACTGTCATAAGACTGTACAATACAGCCTCCGCCGGCACACACAGAACAGAGGATACAGCAAAGCAGCCCTGGAAGCATCGACAAAAAAACTTAAGGGTCAATTTCAACGGTCTGAATAAATTCATAAGCACTTCTTCGTGATGTTTTTCTTTATTCATGTAATCTGATAGCTTTAACAAAAACTATGAACTTTCATATCTCAACTCTGCACATCATAAAGATGCAACGGAAAAGGGTGAACTCACCTGAACCAGTTCTTTTGGGAAGTCTTTACACTCAAGCTAAACTTTTCAGCAAGATTTGTCGCTTTTAATGGCTTGCTGCATGACATGGCAAGTAAAATTATTTCCGGATTATAAAAAAATTCCGTAGTAGTACTATATACGAGAAGTGATCAATAAGTCCTCGGCCTCACCCAGATATAAAGTGCACAACTTACATTTCGTGGCATAATTGTGTAGTATGGCGTCTTTTAGCAAATCCACCAAATTTCAAATTATTGTGTTCATTACTTTCCAGACGACGTCCGTTTGAAAATCAGTAGGTAAGTGGCGAGAAAAATAGGACTTGGTTTAACTGTGATCAGAGCTTAGTGAGTCGAGCTCCTGATGACATGAATCGGCATAAAATCTTCCAAGACGTTGTCAAATGTTTCCTGAACATTCCCTTCTAATTTCAACTAAAAAGAAGCGGGTATCTGACTTTCAGGAAAGCAAGTTGGCCCGCACACCTCAGGCAGGCATTCATAAAAGCCTTTATAGTTTAAGATTATTCCCCGATATCTACTTAGTAAGTTGTGCACCTTCTTTCCGAGTGAAGCCGATGACTTATTGAGCATCCCTCGTAGCTAGCAAACATGGAATCAAAGTGATTTATAACGACAAGGATGTAAGAACGCATTCCGGTATCAGAAACACCTGAGGTAGTGACGTAATGTTCAGTTGGTGACGTAGAAAGAAGGTAAGAAGATTCGAATAGGCAAGGTTCTAGAAGCATCCGTTGAGACATAAAACTCGTTAAAAACTCTGTTATTTACATCGTTTCATCCTCCCCCGCCACTATAGGTACAGTCAAAAGGAACAGATTTAGATGCCATATCAATAATTAATGACACAATGAGATTGTATTTTCCATCTGGTATAGTAATACCACAATTATTGGACAGGTTAACTAATTCATTGAACCTTACCAGTTCTTCCCTTTGCTTTTCCAGCTTTTGGTACTTAAGCTGTAAGGAAAGGACATGAAGCGTGTCTTCTTGGCCGTGCAAAAGAGCCCAGCCCAACAGATTTCCCATCTCTAACATCTCCTCCAACACTTCATCTCTCTCTTTCCAGGTGTCTGGCCTCTTCCACAGACTCGATGTACTTTCCTAGGGTGTGAAGGTCTGGGTCGAACGGAGCAGAGCAGAGATGCATACCTAAGATGAAAATGAGGAATATGTTGTCAGTTTAGCGTCTCCAGATAATAGAGCTACATACCAGTACTTGGAACTGGTACTGTAGATATTTTCAGTACAGCCATTTTTATTACCCAGAATCCCTTGCGAACCCAAGGGATTGTGGGTAATAGTCCCAGCCAGCTTGAAGAGGCAGTATATCCACGAAATATGTTTCATAAAAGTGTTTTTACCGAAGTTCAGGTCAAGAAAAATTAAAAGTAAACTTATAAGACTGATAACAGGTTTGCGTTAACAAAACTGATTCAGATTGCATGATCAATTTCTTTAATTTTAGCATTTAATTGCAATACAAAGCATATATAACACCTCAGCAAAAGTACAAATCATCTCTGGGTTGGTAGAAGAAGCTTGATCAACAAAAAGGTCATCGGCATCAGACTCACCGTCGGACTCGCATACGGTACCATTCAGCTCTTGGAGGTTGTCAGTCTCATCGTCAGAGTCATCAAACAGCTTGTCGAGTACTTCTTTTGTCGTGTAATTCCTTTTAGACCTCCGGGTAGCCATCTTTTTTCCGAGAAAGCTGCTGCATGAACCTACCACATGGGTGTCGCCATTTGTATTACCCAGAATCCCTTGCGAACCCAAGGGATTGTGGGTAATAGTCCCAGCCAGCTTGAAGAGGCAGTGTATCCACGAAATATGTTTCATAAAAGTGTTTTTACCAAAGTTCAGGTCAAGAAAAATTAAAAGTAAACTTATAAGACTGATTACAGGTTTGCGTAAACAAAACTGATTCAGATTGCATGATCAATTTCTTTAATTTTAGCATCTAATTGCAATTACCTTACCTTAGACCTTAGATCCTCCCGCAACTTTGTTGCATAGGTCAACTTGGCTCCGGATACTTCTTCTCCAAAGGTTGCGGTCTTGTGCCGCTACGGCCATTTCCTCCAGTGAATGTAATCCCAGCTTCTTCCCGTCGTTTTGCAGTGTTCGCCTGAGAGTGACCTTAGGCCGTCCTCTCGGACGAGTGCCTTTCGGTTTCCAGGTCATGGCGATTCTAGTCGTTCTGTGCTCGGGTAACCTCCACGCATGTCCGGCAAAGGTTAATCTTCTTTTCATTACAATTGTGCTAAGAGGGGGGACTTTTGCTCTTTGCATAAGCTCTTCATTTGTAACATGGTCTCGCCATGAAATGCCAAGAATTGATCTCAGACATTTGCGTTGAAAAGTATCTAGAGCTTGTACTGTCTCTGTGGTACTTTTCCACGTCTCACATGCGTAGATAGCTGTCGGTACCACAATGGACTGGAAAAGCTTTAACTTTAAGGGTATGCTGATTTGCTTGGAAAGCCAAATTTTTCTTAAGTATTGCCACATTCCCGTGGCTTTACCAAGGCGAGTTTTGATGTCCTTTTCTGTGCCACCGTGCCTAGTAATAGTGCTTCCTAGGTATGTGAAGCTGTCGACATACTCTATTTGTTTGTTATCAAGTAGGATTGGTGTAGGGTTTTCTATGGTTGTCATGGCTTTTGTTTTTTCGCCACTTACCCTGAGACCAATCTTTCCACCTATGTTGGCTAGGTTGTTTGTGAAGTTTTGCAAATTCTCACAGCTGTTGGCCAATGCAGCTAAGTCATCTGCAAAGTCGAGGTCACTTAATGTCCCCTCGCCAAAGGTTATACCATCCCCTGTCTGTTTGGTTTTCTTCAACAAGAAATCAATAACAATAACAAACAGAAAGGGGGACAGAATACATCCCTGTTTGACTCCTGTAGCTACTTCGAACATAGGTGTGGCTCCTGTTTTTGTTTTGACACAACACTTTGAGTCTAGGTACAAGGATTTGAATACATTGATGTATTTCTAATTGAAATACAAAGCATATATAACACCTCAACAAAAGTAGAAATCATCTCTGAGTTGGTAGAAGAAGCTTGATCAACAAAAAATAAAAAGAATAGATAGAATTGATGTGAATTATGAACGAGATACATATAAAGTCCGCCATCTTGGTTTTGGGCCCTTGAAACCCGATGACGTCATACAAATTAGCATAAATTAGTTTAGATTAACTAAGCTGACATTGAATTAAGTCAAATTATGTTGATATATGGGAATACATACATGTTATATAGAAAGTATGGGAAGTACAATGATAAAACTTAAATAGGTGATTTTTGGTCAGACATACCTGTCAGAAAACCGTTGCCATGGCAACGGCAAAAATGATAGACTCGACTCTAGCTAGCATTATTAGGGAAACTACAAGCACGCGGTGTAGACATATCAGCATTCTATCACTGTAGCGCGCGTTCAACAGCCCGGCAGGAACTGTGGAAAAGTAGCCGAAATTCACAATTTTACTAGCCGATATCGAGTCCAAGTGTCCACAACAATATTATCTACTTGTGCCATGCAAATATATCGATGGATTTCACCGAAGAGGAGAACATCTCGCCGCAGAAGATGACTCAACACTGCTTTCTATTGGGGACGCCATTGCAAAGCTTTACCGCTTACCATTTGTTTACTTTTCCCGCGCTCGAATTATGCGCGCTCGCGCTAGATTCAAAATGGCCGCGGTATTTGGAAAGGGGTCTATTCATCCTTGCTATGAATGCTTGTAGAATTTCCAAAATTCATATTCCATGTAGTTTTCTAAAAGGTATATGAAGACTACTTAATAAGTCATAGGTGAGGTAGGCAGGTGAGGTGACACGTGGAATACAATCTTTTTGTCTTCACAAACAAATGGACATTAGATCTAAAAGGTGTATTATTGCCTCGGGCTTACCTCTGGAACCAATATGCCTATATGCAGAGCTGTAAGACCTCTAAAGATTACGTAGACATCGCTAGTTTTTGCGTTAAAACAACACAATCAAACATGCCACAATAAAATTAACAACTCTTACACAATGACAATGCCTTTGTGTCTTTAATTTTTCTAAACATATAGTATGCAATGAGGCATAAACTTGAATAAAGTCATATGTTGCTAGAATCGCACGACACTGCTTGCTTGCAGTGCAGCTCCCGCTCGTTAGGCGGGAAATTGGTGCAAGTGGGAGGTGGAACTACAGCAGGTAGTAGAGGGTTTTTCGCCAGGTAATTTTTCGTGTTTTTCATAGCTTATGTCCCCTTTCAATATTTTCTGTTGAGTTTCTGGTGTGCAAGGATTTGGTTCTTGTTTGGGGCTTTCTTAGCCCAGTACGTTACCTAGTGCTGAACTGCCGAACCCGGAAGTGAAACTCAGACATTGTACCACAGGCGGTAGGCAAAGGTATTGTCGTTGAATAGCTGCTGAAGTTCCGATCGTGACGAAGTACTCGGCGCGGGGATCACCCGTGCCAAGCTTTCGAGCAAAACCCGAAGCGGTGCCGAAGGCACGAGCGGGGGGTTCGGAGAGCCGAACAGGGTTCGGTGTTCGGCGGATCGGCAATGTTCGGCGAAGCCGAACTCTGTCTGGGCGAGCCCCGTAGGGGCGAGATAGGTGGGAAAGGACGTTTTAAATATCGCAAATTTCTGCTTTATTATGTAATCCAGCTCACAACATTAAAACGATTTATCATCGACGAGACATCTACTACCAATCTAGAGAAGATTGCGGGCCTATAAGTTGTTAACAACAAAAATATACGGCATTTTATATTGTCGGAATTTGCTTGATTTCCGGGTAACATGGTTACCAGCAGTACCGCTCCTGCCGCAGCACGCCGCTGCTGCAAAACATGATGACATAACGGCTACGGCCAGGATAGGCCACCTCCTGGCAGCAGTAACCGACATTGGCTTGACCTTCAGCAAAACAAGAAAATGGAGGAGGTTTGTATTACATGATACCATATGCCTTAGATTGAACATCCATACATACAATATGTTTTATGCTATACAACTCGGACTGGTCACAAATTTTCTACGCTTACCTAGTAGCGATTAGCTCTTGGTTGCGCAGTGTTATAAATCAATGACTGTCATAATAATGCCGGTGTGTCCCTTCTGTAAACTGCATCTATGAGTACATGTAGCATGTATTAAAAAAACGTTTGTAACACAGATGGATGAAAGGCTATAATATCATTGTGGAAAGCGAGAGGACGTCAAGGGCTCTGGCAGCAAACATCCTTGAAAAACAGAAGGTCGAAGCTGGTGGTGGGAAAGAGGAGTGAAAAAGTAGTGTCCCTTCGACCATATGCCAGGATCGTCAACCTGGAACTGGAAATCGGGGACACCATCAACAAGACTGCCACAGCTGGGTGAGAAAAGAGATTAATAATCATTGCTGAACATAATACAACAAATGATCAAAGTCGCAGACAAAGTAATTAACCTAGAGGTAATCTCATTAAACATATCCGAGCTATCTATGTCAACCTAAGATACTAATGGCAGGGCTGGGAAAATTGATATGAACAAAGTTCAATCCATCCAGGCATTCTTGAGTTAAACTGTTTACAGACGGATGGACACACACACGAACGCTGTGCAAAAAATAACGTCGAAGGTAATAACAAATATTTTTCTTTCACTATGAAATATTCAGCATTATAGAAAGCAAATCTAACTATAACAAGCTAACAAACCACCCATGTTGATCAAGCTTGTATGCGAAATGAAATACAAAAACCTTATCATATTGCTTTAACTATTCTGTTGACAGAGATCTTACATGGCACGAAGGGAGAATCCCAGCAACTGAAGTGTGAGTAAATGTGCTCGGTAATCACGGTGGTGATCTTTTTAAGATGGCCTATCAAGTTCTCAATCAGTGTCTGCCAAACTCAGCTACCAAAGTATTCTGTGCATTTAAGGCTAAAGATTACCGTGAAAATCTGACAGCAGCCACCAAAGCCCTCTGTGTTGAGGTGGCAGCAAAACAAGGATCAACATGGAGGTAATTACATTTGTATGTGAAATTCTGATGTTCCAATGAAAGTTTTAAACTCTTTCCCTGATAAAAAATTACCGTGGTTACATGGCATATATGTAACTTTGAGAAATATGCTCACATTGATCGAACGAATTCCTTCCTTTCTAGTTTCCCAGATGGCAGCACACCTTCCCAACGGCTTTTCGTGGCTGGAGACCGCTATGTACATGTTCAATTTCTTCTCAAGAGGCACTACGACGATGACTGAGAAAGCAACGAATACCTACTGTCGTCGAGCAGCACGGCAGTGCAAGTGAAGATGCTGCAAGACTTTGACGGAGAGCTTCTTATTGGCATCCTATTAGTAAGCTATGAGCAGAAAGCCGACATCTACAACTATATCATCAGATATAACAGCAAGAAGACAAAGTTTACAGGGATAAAGTATTACTTAAAAGACAATAAAACACATAAATCTTAAAAAGATTCGTTTTTTATACGGAATTCGTTGAGCGCGCTGTAATATCGCTCAGTCACTGCGAGGTCTCCGTCCGTCGACGATGATTTTAACATTAAACATCTTTGTGAAGTAAAATCATTCCAACCCCTTTTACTTGATATAAATAATTGAAACTATTGCAAACCATGTAACGATGGAAAAGTCACCATACCTGTAGATCTGCAATATTTGAGATGGATTTAGAACGTAGCAGTTAAGGTCATTAGAAATTAATATGATTTTTCCCAATGCACAGGTATGTCAGCAAACTTTTGTTTTATAATTCCGTTCATTTCATTTTGATTTTAGCTCTTGTGGTGGATTTGTACCCCGAAAACCTTTGGACATGAGGCGTTTTGAAGAGGCCCACCTGCTGTACGCATATCTACGTGTTGTCTCGACCTATGGCGTATAGAAGGGCGTATCGATTACTCAACGAATGTTATGTGTGAAACCATATCGTCAGATTTTCACTAAGCCTTCGTCAGGAAATGATCGGGTGAGCAGACTCTTCAAACGTATGCAGATAATGATATTCATTAGATAATGATATACATTATAAATACTTTTATGAAACATCTAAAGCTCAAAGGCGAAGCTGACAAATTGCATGGTATCTTTTTAAAGACATTTTAAAAAGGGTGCCAAGCAATCTTAGATTTACAAAGTTTATTTTCCTTTACCAGCTAGTAGGTGCCTTGTGCCAGGATGTGAGAGCTGCATAGTTCTTGACGGCAATGCAAAAAACCATCGTCAAATCTGCAGCGTGACAGACGCCCCTATGCAGTTTCCTTTTCCGCCATGATCGGTGAAAACAGGTTTTTATATTAAGCTCGAAACATGTGATACTTGGTGCTCGCTTATTAGGCTTAGATATTTTGATTTTTTTTTCTTATTCAAATATAAACTTACAATAGCTAACAATAAAACGCAGTATTTATCTGTTGCAGGGTGTATTAATACACCGGTAAAAGGTTAGCGATTTTGCGAGAAATGCAAAGAGTTCGTGTGCGATCCGAAAGAACGGACTGAACAAGAAACAGGTGGGCTGGAAACTACAATGGAAGAAACACACCAACCTGACTGCAAGGGGACTACCTCCTCTGAAGACCCTTATCTGATCGATGAAATTTTAGACATTCAAGAATAATTTTACAAGGTAAATAGCTGCGATTTCGTTTAATCTGTATTACAATATCAATATTGATTTTTCATTATATAGTTGTTCGTTATGTTTATTTCATCATTTGTTATTACCTTTGTTCGATATTCATATTATAATTTTGTAAATTTGTTAACTGAAAAGGAGGAGGGCTTCTATAAGCCTTGCAGGCTTCATCCCCCTCCTGCACGTTTTTATTGTACTTCTAATTATTTCATTATTACTTTCTGTTTTTATGTGCAAATAAATAAAACAAAACAGATTAAACACAGGGTGTTGTTATCCTTAATAGTTCAAAAACACATTAGCGTGCAAGGCAATTCGTGAAGTAAATTAATCTATTGGAATCCTAACAGTATCCAATCGCAGTTATACACACTGTCTCAAGGATCACAACATAGTCATATTGCATTTTACTTTCTTTAGTTGGGAGAACCGTTCCATGTTTTTCTTACTGTACATTTCGCACTTATTGAAGTTGACACTCCAGGCGGTGTGGAGATTTGTAGGGTTTAACTTGCTACAAGTTAGCTTATTTTTCGCGTCATAATTCCCGACGTTACAACTTCGTACAACTTTGTACTTCGTACAGCAGACCCGTTTATGTATGATGTTTGCTTATTCACCACGTCATAATCCCCAAAGTCATAACTTCGTACAACTTCGTACACCAGCCCGACTTACGTACGAAGTTTGCTTATTCCTCACGTCATAATCCGTGACGTCATAACTTCGTACAACTTCGTTCACCAGCCCCGCCCTCTGTCTCTGTACGAAGTTAACTTACTGATTTTAAGTTCGTACATTTCACCCTGATACTGGACATGATTGGTACTCTGGCACGCACATGCTCGAAGATGTTGTGAAACATTCTCGGTGGGATTCCAAAGCGCTTTCTATTTGTCTGGAATGTAGACAAGATCTAAAAAGAACAAAAAGGACTGGAAATGTAAGGGTGACATATTTGCCGATGGTGGAAGGTGATTATATCTCAATGGAATTCAGTGTGTGCTTCACAGTGATAGCCACCGTTTGATTGTACGCTTACAAGTTAAATGTGCATTGACCAAGACTGGGTAAATCAATGTGTCCCCTGTTTCGTACAGCCTATTCTATTTTTATTTTATCTCCATGCTGTTCAAAATCAAATGTTTTCAGATGTACATGTCACATTCTAAAATAGTCACATCTTAGAAAAAAATGGAATACCAATCATGCTAATAATATAAGCAAAATTTTGCAACCACTACCTACTGCTTTATTGTGACATGCTGAAGTTGATCTGACTGTAATGACTCTAATGAGAGCCAATGAATGTTGCCCCATTATTTGCAGGTACTATGACAAGATGGTTGTAAGGGATGACATCACATGTACATGCGCATCACCTGTGGAGACCAAGTATCATGGAAGCCTGACAGTGTCGTTTCCAGACTGCTGCTATCACAGTGGAACATTGAGAGATTTCTTAAAGAACACTAGCCCATATATAACCTAACGCAAACAACATCACCACGTAGTGTGTGCCTACGTGATACCACAAAAACGTGACTTTGTTCTATAGGGTAAAGGATCTTATAAAGAGCGGCATGGCAAAGTACGTCATTGGTCCGGATTTATCGGTCACCGATAAGGTGTTGTCCAGTGTAGGCGAAGTTAGTAACATGCCTGGCCCTATCTTCACCAACTGGGCGGACGACTGTTAATCTGTGCACAGTAACTTCCTATACTTGGCAATTTTTGAATACCTGATCAAGAGAGAGATCAAAATAGTCCATGTCCATGACCCAGATCAGGAGAAGTTAAAGGTGACAACAACACCTTTGTCTGTGGCAGAAAAGCCTGTACATCAAAGATATAGTAACTTTGCTTCCAGAAACGTCGATGACGTTAAGTTCAATCCGCTCGCCTTTGAACGTGTATGTTATATTCTTCTTTTTCTTGTTTTTTTGTGTCCTATTTATGTTTTATTCTTGAACGACACGAGTGTTACACTAACAATGCTGTTCGCAACAACATCGCTTCAACTTGCGTGCAGTATTGCGCTTTTCCGCATGACGTCGTGGATCACTGGATTATACGTTGAACAATTACATTTCTATAAACTATACTTTGATATCTAATAATAAATAAACATGTGATGCGGAACGAAAACAATCCCAGAACTCACTTTACACGAATTCTCGTTTGATGCATGCCCATATTAAATTCGAACCCCACAAGTTTACCAAAAAAAGAGATTATTATCATCGTAATTTGGTAGGTAAAGTTGAAATATTCATGTTTTGTTGTCCCTAAGCAATCAAGTTTACAAACGAATAAACAAAGGAAGTTCAACGTATTTTTGTTATATATGCGATGGTGTTATCATTGGGGAGAGAGATTTAATTGTTCACAGTCGACAGTTGTCTCATTGTCAATTGAGTCCAGAAGGAAAACATACACCAATGAAGATATGGAAAATGCCCTGAAGGCTTTGAAAAATACAGACGGAAACTTAATCAATAATACAGCAAAGGAGTATGAGATTCCTCAAGCTACACTGCATGAAAGAGTGACGGGCCGGTCAACTATGAGGATGGACAAACCCCTGTTACTCTCAGCAGAGGTTGAGGGGGCTCTCGTCTTTTATGCCAAGTATTTGGCAGAGAAGGGGTTATCAAGGCACTCGCTCATGAAATAGAATAGAAAACAGCCAAGGCAAAGGGAGAAAAACCGTCCGGGAAGAGGTGGTGGAAGGGTTTCAAGGGACGTCATCCCGACCTTACCCTAAGGTCACCTCATCAAGCGGACAAAGAGCGTGCGCTGGCTTCTTCTTAATTGAGGCAAATGCAAATAATAAGAAACCCCGTGTTATATACAACATGGTATATACAACGCTGCTGAGACGGGGTCGATCTATCTGAAAATCGTCAAAAGGTGATTGTTTCCCAGGGAAGCAAGAAATCGCTGTCACGTCGTGCGGGATTGAGAGACCATATCTCAATACTCGTGTGCGTTTCAGCAGCAGGGCAGACCGTCCCACCGACGACCATCTACAGCAAAGGAAATACACAGAAGGGGGGACCAGCCAACTTACCTTATGAATATTCTGAGTCAAGGTACATCGATGAAATGCTTTTCGAACGATGGTGTACAAAGTGCTTTCTGAAACACTGCACCAACGACAGACCCAACGTTATATTAGACCAACACTATAGCCACATCACCCTCAAGGCCCTAGAGAAAGCACTCGCAACAACTATCATCATCCTAGGCCTCCACATTGACGTGTGTTTTTTCGCGCCACTGAAGAACAAATGGGCCTTGACCCTCGAAGCGATGCAGGCCGCTAACACGACCTTTCAAGCCCCCAAACGAAATTTCGCGAAAATATTCAGTTCTGTGTACAACAATTAGATAACACCACACGCTGTCTAGAATTCATTCAATATTTCAAAAACTCAAACTCCAAACTTCATATCATTTTTAGAAACTAATAGTCCAAACGTACCACTATGGCACGAATGTGGAGAAGGTGAATTAGCAGGAGGGTGTGGTGGCACTTAAATTTAGGGAATACCATAGTTCGGGTGCCCCGTAGTATGGGTGGGGTATACGACTTATACGACTAGAACATTGTGGCTAGAGGACGTGGCCGCCGTCCGAAAGAACTCCAGCGCCACGGCAGAGGGGATTCAGATGGAACATTCCTACTTTTCGAGTATTACAAGAAGCTAATTACATGTCCTTTGCGGAGGCGCACACATGGATGCAATTTATCGAAGACGTCGTGTACTAAGATGCACTCACGACTACAACCAATAAAAGCACAACAGTATCAATGACAGAATTATTTGTTGTCGGCATTCCAAGTTACTATTCCCTATAGCCAGGGCCGGGCCAGTTGTATATTCAGTGCATTTACTAGTCCCTAAAAGCAAAGCACGATAAAATGAAACGTATCAGAAATAACGTCACCGTCAAGAAATGCTTTTGCCTGCATAGGGCTGTCGCGCTCTGACTTGAGTCAAGATATCGGGTTACAAGTTTCCCGCGCGCGGAAACGTGAGAAATATCTGTTGATGTTATATTTCCTTTGAAGAAAAGTAGAATCCGTCTGTATGCCTACCTAATATGTTCACGTTTCAAGCTCAGTGATTACATAATTGTTTGATAATGTTTGCTTATAAGTAAGAATCCAAACAGGCTCTGCATCAATTGTATAGCACAAATTGGGGACTTATCTTTATGGCACGTTTGGTTGATTGACATTTCGTGCCAGTATTATGACACATCATTTGGCGACTAAACCTACAGGAACCAATCAGAATGTCACATTTTTGGTGATTGACAGATCATTTCCCGCCATAATCATTACCTCGTCGGGACAAAACCCATAGAAACCAATGAGCATGTCTAGTTTTAGTGATTGACAGATGATTTCCCGCCATTGTTATGACACATTGTCGGGGCGACTGAAGCCTATGGAAAACAACGTTTCTCACAGTATTTGACATTAGTCAAATGTTGACATGCACCGATTGTGTCTTAGCTTCGGGCGGGTTCCTCCTCTACTAACATGGTTCCCGTATATACGTTGTCTGATCTTAACGCCTCTTGTAGCCGTTGTTACTAAGGGCGTTTATGCTTGTAGCCCTATATAGAATATACGTATCTCTGGTCGCTACGGCCACCCCTCTTTTTTCTTTCTAGTTTGCAACTCAGCTGTTCTTTTCTTGGTCTCGGTCGTGTACTGAGACTGCCTATATTTTTTTTTTTTGATTCATCGAACCTGTTGCTATGGGAAATTCCAAAACATTTCCTGCCCGCGGTTCCAGATCTGTAAAGCTCTGGCCTCTTTACTATTTTCGTCATGTTTTAGAAGCTTGTTGAGAGTTAGGCCAGACGCGGTCACTTTAAGTCTAGCGGGCAATTCATTTCATGCAAATGCACACCTGTAAGTTTCTACGGCCTGATTCTAGTCTGACTTTTAAACGTTATGCCTTGTTGCATATATGTGAGATATGAATGAATGAATGGTTTTATTTGATCATTTTGATCGGATGTTGGAAAGTACCTCGCAGCCATAGGCTGAATTGCGTACTTTTTACATTGTGTTACATTAAAAAACTTGTATTATGACATTAGGCAAAAATATTCTGCCAATTTTTAAAGACGGTTTGAAGGAGGTGCATTTGCCAGCGAGAGGCGAGGGAATTCCATACTGACACAGACAATATTATGTACAGGCTATGTCCGTTACAGGCGTCAAGTCACGCAGCCCGGTTTTGAACTTTCGGGTGATTGTCAAGAAATTTCCCACAGTTGGTCCATATAGTATTACAATGCTCAATCTTTCGGATAACCATGCAGTTAAACAGCATGAACAGAACAGTGTCTTAGGTGGTAGAATTCCTAGATTACACGACGTTGTATAAGTCAACTGTAAGATTAACCCTTAGATAGCATAAAAATGAAAAATCTATCAAAAACATCTACAACACCGTATCTAGTTTACAAGACAAAATATGATATAAAGAGTACAAGAAAACATTCGTTAATTCTAATCAAAATAATGTGTGTAACCATCGTTCTAGATCACTTTGGAAGAAGTGGGAATATATTCAAAATAGCTTCACCGGAGCAAAGGAAAATATCAAACAGCTACCAAGTACTGAAGAAAGAGAAAACAACTCTGAAGTTCATACATAGAAAAATATCTCTCTAGCTGCCGGTAACGAACGAATGTTTGAAAACACTGTAGAACTCGGCTACGCCAAATCAAACTTACCTTACTGAATCAAGGAAAATATTTAACAGCTTACGAGTACTGAAGCAAGGGAAATTGTCCAATAACTCAAGTACATGTATGGATATTTCTTAAGTCACTGGTAATAAAACTGTTAGTGATAGGAGACAAAACAATGTGGGCACCAAATTGAGCTCACTAACTAAAGATGTCATATGTCATTCACAGGTGGATAAAAAGTATTGATTTTTTTAACAGTAAACAGATTAGCTTTTTCAAATCATTATTAATTGAAAACATGATTTTTGGCACCAGTATGATTACGTTTTCTGCTTGTCAATGAAAGTTGTACTGGCAGACATTAAGGCGTTTATGTACCTTGCTGTTTTACAGTAACATTATGACACCACCATGTGTTAGTGTGTAGCATTTATGACATTGGTTTCGATATACCATAGCTTATGCAATGTTCGATGACAAACCCTGCACAACATAGATCTGATACTCCAATATTGTCATGATACTCCAATACTGATATAAAACAAAAATATGAACACAAACAATTTAAAACTCTTTTGAAGGAAACATTGAAAATATAGTTTGAATGCAGTGTACTGTATACACGAAAAGCTTCTGTGTATACTTTCTAATCATATACAATGTGTTATTTAGAATAGTTCCCCTTAGCACAGTAGTTTATTTGACACAATCAAGTAGTAATTAGAGTTGTGGTAAAATAGATTGAAAGTTATGTCATCTGTACATTGTCATTCATTGTAACTGATGCAGTTGTTGGGCAATTCACCTTCAAGTATGGTTGCTAAAATGACAGTTAAAATTAGTGACAAGAAAGGCTATTTAAGGTCCTAATCTATCACTGGACATATACTCTTAAAACAAACATTTCAAATGCTATGCATGTTTCCGGATAGTGCTATAAATAGTACTGGCAAACCTTATCTTTGTATATTTGACAAGTTCTCAATTAACTCTGCGTGGCTTATGAATATAAACCCATGGATGGATTTAGAGAAAGGATGTATAGAAATACAACAGGGAAAAACGTAAAGGAGGTTTGTTCCAATTTCTTAAATGTATGAAAAAAGTAGGAGAAAATAAGTTTAAGTAAAAGGCTACAGTATGTTAGAGGATGCTCCCTAATGATGTTGACACAAAATAACAGACATTTGGTATCGCAGATAAGATGATATCCTGTGTGAACATGTTTACTGCGGATTGTACAGTCCCTTCAAAATGTGCGGACTGTAACAGTTTTTCCTAGTTTTTCTATGAAATAGCAAGAAATCTAGTCACAATTGCTCTTTATATATTTTTTTTTTACTTTGATTTATCAACATACTCAATAGATAAAAATACATAAAAAATCTAAAGTAATTGTAATGTTACTTGAAATTACATCAATGCTTGTAGATATTGCAATTGTTTATCTATTTCTATGTTGTTTTAATTCGGTTTCTAAAGAGCGCAAACTTTGGTTTGACATGTTGAGTTAAACATAGATATACATAGTGCTTAGCAATAAGAATACAATGTCAATGTGCAAGTGATAACGTTTATATGCAGTTAAGAGTGATATATTAAAACAATGAGCAGTTGACGGTTATTTATCATTACCTTACAGTAAGTAAATTAGATTACCTGCCCGGAACCTTATATTCATCATATCTTGTACCGACGCCAGTTTTCTCCTCACGAGGGCTGTCAAGATGTTATCTTCGCTTTGTGTCAGTTGGTCCAATGTTGATCTAGACACCAGTTGTGACGTGTTGTTTCTTTCACTGTAACTTTATTTTTCATTATTTTCATGGTGACCTCACTGTACCGTGAACTTACAATCACCGTGAAAAATCCTGTAAAATGAATTACTGTACTTTGACTCTACTAACTAGATCTTACAGCTGACGCTGATTCCCCAATATATGCAACATGAAAAAAGGCATCATTTTATTTTTGCTCCCAAGATCAATAAAAAGAATTCATATATCCTGTAATATCCATCCTACTGTACCATTATATTGAAATATTATAAAATCTCAAATTCTGAACAAAAGTAAAACTATCGTGTAATATGATGGCTGTGTCAAAAAAAAAAAAAAATTACATACAGTTGAACTTCTTGCTGATCTTACAGTGTTTACGTGTTTTGTTCAGTGTGCGTCAATGTTTTCTTTGTACTGTTTAGTTTGAAATCAGTTTATGTCTGTCTCAAAGATAGAACTGTGTTTGCTTACTATTCGTGGTCAGCCTTGCGAGTGCAGCACCCTAAAAGACAATGGCGGAAGAGCCGCTGGGCAGCTCTCCTAAACAGCTTCCATCGTGTTTCAGGAGCTGGGATGTCCTGTACAGTAGTTTCCTGTACATTTGATGCATTGGTCTTCTTGCCTCAGTTTTTTTTTTTTTTTTTTTTTTGAGGATGTTTTGCTGGGAGTCTGGAATTATTAAGTGATACTCAATAAATACATAAAGTGAGTCTCCTCAAACTCGGGACCTCCATTTAGCATCCTATCCAAGGGACGTCCCTAACCGAAGCTAGGTACTCATTTTTACCCGAGTGAAGTGGGGAAAGTAGTGTAAAGTGCCTTTCCCATGGGCACAACGGCAACGGGGTAAATCAGGGAACCTTGTTTTATATGATGAAAGTAAGGGATACGTTTTGAAGAGTATGTAGATATCATAAGATTTTGCCAATGTCTCATGGATATGAAACTGCTTTGGAATCTTTGCTGCAAAAAGCAATGGATTTAAAATACCAGCCAAAAGAAAATTTAATATATACTCACCGCAGCATTGGCCTTGTTAACAGCATCGGCCTTGTTCACAAAGGGTCTTCCCAGTGCCTTTAAACAGAAAATGCACCTGTCTAGGATGCACCAGTGGTATGTGTAACAGTTCGGGCACAACAGATGGTACGTCGTGTCGACCTGGAGAAGTGTTTACTTAGTGGGAGACATCATTCTTTCTGAAAGGATAGTCTAAATATATCCTCATATTTCTAATGAATTTGGACAAAGCTTTGATTATAAAGCATACCGACCCTTAACATTTTCACCATCACAAAGAAGCGAAGAGAGTCCAGTCCTCTTATGTTATAATTCGTACAGTAACTAATGTCTACATGTATCTGTAAACTGATATAGTATTCTTCTGTTGTGGCCTGTACTTAACCCAGTGGGTTATATATGTACAATGAAAGTCTTTATTCATTCATACTAGTGAGGGGCTTCCAAATACCACAAGATGAAATCTCCATCATTCACCACTACGGGATTATAGTCTTTTTATCGAATATGCAAATTAGGTCTTCATTTGCATAACTTATATCTATCGACATTCCTATCTATCTCAGATACAATGCAGTTACAGACTGTGTAGAAAGCTGCAGCCTAACATCTGCTTGAAGTTCTTAATAAGACCCAGGAATCAGATACCAACTGTTTTCAAGCAGTCATACCAATGACGACACATCACCCAATATCTGCTTAGCACAAAACGTTCCAGCGCAAACCCACAAAACGTTACGAAATTAATGGCCTGTTTCACATGCCCATCAAACTATTGATGCAGTTAGAATATTACATTAACGATAAATGCCAGCAGGGGTTTAAGAAATGCGTTATCTCGCGCATTCTAGCAGACGAAATGACAAGTAAAGCCCCTCTCTTACTGGACTCGCGGCTCGCTGCGTCCTAAACTGGATTTGTATTACCCTTGAGTTTATAATGGGAATATCATTCAAAACGCACAAGTAGCTAGGACCAAAAAGACAAGAAAACACACAAAGCGTAAAAAGATTAGTTCTTTATCGATAAAATTCTTTGAATGCTTTGTTTATTCGATCGGCCGCAGCGACGCCGCTAGTGTGCCGCGGGTCCGGTGAGAGGGGGGCTTAACAACAATATAGCAACTGGATGTTGAGTTGTAGCTGCGAACGTGCACACAACTCAATTCACAATACTCCTTCCCAGAGTAATATTACACTACATTTCAAACTAAGAAGTGCAACTGAAGGTAATAAGAGTATCACTTACATTGCCAAGCTTCAATGAAAAGTTGCAGTGGCGGCAATGGTTTCCAAACTATGAAAATAAAAACCACGACACTGGATTCAGAATCGTTTTTTTTTTCCGGCATATTATGTATAAATGTCAGCATATCAGTTTTGTCTTAAAATGTATGTAAATAAAGCTTGTATAAGACATTGATTTATCTTTGATAGATTTTAAGGAGTTCTAAACCCAAGAGGGGGGAGTTATTTTCCAATGGATGGTAATTTTAGGAAGTAGAAATCAATATTTAATTACAGTATACGATTAAGTACCCACTAGTCCCGTGCGCATTCAAAAGCATTCAGTATTCTACTACATTCCCCAGGTGACCCTTAGCCTATGCGTTTTTTACAATGTGCCTGACAATGCCTGACAAAAATTAGATTACAAAAAGAATGTCAGGGTGGTTAAGAAAAACTCGTCTTGCTATGTGTTCTTTTATATTTTATTAACAATTGGCCTTCTTATTGTGCTTAACCACCCTCATTTACGCCGAAAATATCCACGGAAATACCCACGCCTTGAACTTGCCCATGTGGGGATCAGTCAGGAGGGCTTCCTTGGTCACGTCTCCTTCGTCCAGCACAGAGTCGAGGTAGGACTGGAGTTTCAGATCCATGTCATGGAGTTCGTTTTCCAGGAGCTTGAATAGCTTGACATATATTCCCAGGCTTACATGTAAGCCTGGTACTACAACCTGTGTGTGAAAAAATAGACATGACCACTTAAGATTATGATAATGTGTTGATGAAAATACACATGTAATTTTTTCAATATCATGATGGTTATGTTCAATAAATAAGAAGCACATTTCACACCTGGTCTACCGGCACAGCAAACATAACTGGTGATATTACGTTGTGATATTTCTTCGCCAGCATGATCTTCCCTTGGCCTTCAGCTACAAATAGCTGAATGAATTTATTGTATGTATTGCCTAAAATACTCTTATCAATTTATTGTAAGTATTGGCTGAAATAAAAATTATGTATATATGATGTACGGTATATATGATGTATGGTTCTACATATCAGTAAAGTACATATTGTCACTGTTTATTTGAAAAAAAAATAGAACAGTAACTCACCTGTCCACAAGTACGACATGTGATGGCTTGACCGTTGCCATTTTCCTCTTTACAAGGGGAGTCAGAATAATCTCTTCCCATTCCCTGAGAGGCTCATTGTGGTTAGTTGTTTTGACAAGCTTGGCCACAGTCCTTATTGCATCACTCACATCATTCACGGTGGGAGGAGGTTGGTGGACAGGTGCATTTTGTGTAATTGTTGACAAGGGAACACGTGGGGGTGGGCAAACTGAACCAGTTGGGGAACTTCACAGTTGTGGCGGCTAAGCTCACAGGACTGAACAGTGTTCAAACATCTAGTGCATTTGAAGACGGTCTCAAACACACGGCTGGAAGTTGGCTTGTCAAACACTGCATCTTCACCTTTTCTAGGTCTCGAGCTCCCCCCCCCCCCTCTTAGGGCGCCCTCCTTTGTGAATGGCCTCAGCCCTTGCACATACAAAACAGTCTGATAGGTATTGATTTGGTCACTCACAGCACTTGGCTCTTCCTCCAGCATATTTGCTGTTAGCAAACCAAAGGTCTCCTTAATATCATCCTTATAATCGATTCAAAGCAAAGTAGAAATGTTCCTTTGCTTAGCCGACCCGTTCTGCAGCTTGAACCCACACAGTCGGCATAGTTTCCTAAGATTTTCGATGTGCGTAGATAGATTCAGCTATGACATACCTCACTTCCGGGTTCATGTTGGGCGACGCCCCCTACCACACCCCCGAAGAAATCGGTAAATTTTTCTGTTCCACGGGAGTTGCGACAATAATCAAGTATATATAAATAAGCACCAGTATATCAATCCCAAGAAAAACGTAGCGTAGTGTTCCCGAAAATCCTGTGAACGCCGAGAATTGAGAATATCCGCGGTGACCCTTCGTCCGCGACTGACGCCGGCCGATACAGCTCTGAACGTACCCCGTATCGTCCAATATGACAACAATTTTAATAAATAGTCAAGTCTTCTAATATTCTACAATAGAATGAAAGTATGTAGTCCTGGAGTCTTGTACAACACAAGAAATAAGAGAGTCAGAGGTATTTTCCAGTCTCAGTATTTTACGTTTTATTTACGTGTTCAATGCTCGAGACAAGCATGGATTAGCCGCCATATTTGTGTCGGCAAGGCGGCCACGCCCAGAAATCGAATTCTCGCGGAATCTCGTAAGATCTCGCCCAAAACTAAGTTCGCGAGACTAAGCCTTCTGAAACAGCTAGACGTGTAACATCAAGTGTGCCTGTGCCAGAACAAGTAAATTACATGCAAATAATTTAAGATAGGTGTTCCAAAGGCACATTCCCAAGGGAAATGCACTGATGGACCTACTTAATTCTTGCCATGGGTTCACAGTATGGATCAGCACTTGTCATCTATCCTGTCTTCATCTTCCTTGTCTGTCCAGTGTTCATCTTCAGAAAACAAAACTGAAATCCTAGATACTCAACTGATACAGATGCTAAACACTAAATTGCATTATCAACATAAAAGAAGAATACAGAAAAGTAAATAAAAGGAAAATTCATCATGATTCCCTTTATCTCTGTCATATTATAAAATATTTCAAGATACAAGCTAAAACAATTAAACACACACTGTTTTTTTTAAGGGCATTCAATTCTCTTTCATCCATTTCAGACTGCACTATAGACAGGTTATGTGGGTTCCTGTCGGCTATTCCAAGATCAGGGTGGTGCACTTGGGCCCAAATCACAAGTTTCATATTATCCACTGTCAGTACAGAAGTGCTTGTACTACAAGTCATCCCAAACAAGGATTTTTTTAAATTCTTGGATAGCGATGAGCGTTTCTGGAGTCAAGCACTTTTAAACGTGCATGTTCACTTTAAATTTGGCAGTATACGGACTCTACAGCCCAAATACTTTCAACAACATTTCTTGTATCCTTCAAAGATTGAATCATTAACTTGCAACATAACAATAAACAATGCATTTCCTATTTTACTACCTTGATTTTAAGAACTATTTTGGGCTGACTTAGTGTCCTAAAGAATATGTACTGATCTCGAAAGTTTAGTCAATACAATGGCAAGTTGAAAAATGTAACAAAACATGAGTGTTATTTTATTAATGAATCAATTAATGAAGTGCATCCTATGTATATCTTCTCTTTGTTACAAAAGTTTATCCAAAGGTTTTAGGAAAACCTTGTTAACCAAGTAACTGTGCTGCTATGGAGCTGTGATGTAAGCCTATAATAAATAATGAACTCAAAGGTATACGGACACTACAGAATATCAGAAATGGAGCAGGCGGACGAAAAACGGGGCACGATCTTCCCCACCAACCTATGCTCGGAGAGTAAAGGTCACCGTCTCAGGGCAAGAGGTAAACGGACAGTAGCTATAGGCATACATCAAACGAGACATCTGATGGTAGAAAACTGTATTCTTTCTCAAATAATCATGCTTGAAAATATTGATACGATTTAAGAACGATGGCAAGTTAAAAAAAGTCTGTGGCCGAGAAAAAATCGAGGAAATCTTAAAAGCATCACTGAAAACAACCTTACGCTCAGCAGTGCTGCAAGGAAGCACGGTGTACCAAGATCTACAGTTCGTGACAAAGTGTTAGGCAAAAGTCACCTGGGTAAAAACGTAGAAAGACTGTTCACACTTTCACAGGAAGAGGAAAAAAGTGTTTTACCTCAGATGCCGAGCGGAACGGGGGTTTCCAGTAACAAAGAAAGCCGTCCTCGCCATTGCCCCTGCCCAAGCCATCCATGTACGGCACAGTAAAGAACATGGGGATAATCCAAAAGTCGACCAGCAAAATGGCCTGTCACAAAACTGGGGGAAAGGGTTCAAGGAAAGGAACGACATCACCATCAGGAAATCAGATCCTCTGGACAGGGGAAGGCGTGACGCGGTGGATGAGGATGTCATTAATGAGTTACTCGGTCTTCTCACTGCCACCATGAGAACGAACGGATTAGAGAAACTGCCACATCGGATCAGGAATGCCGGTTCGGGTTCGAGCTTAACCCCCAGCGGAAGAAGAGTGTTGCCTTCAAGAAGATGAATACCCCAGCCACCTCCGTGAGGAAGATGATTCGAGACCATACCACGAGCATGGAATGAATCGCGGCTGACGGGTCCCTTATTATATTCTCGAAGTCCTATCCTATAGCTAGCACGGCCTACAACCTGGAGGGGCCTGACAACGCGCTGTATGCCACCACGCCATCAGGGTTTATTGAGTCAGATGTTTTCCTGCAGTTATTGGAAAAGTGCTTCGTACGATTCTGCTACCCAGGGCGTCCTGTGATGATTACAATTCCGCGAAACCGTTATACTCTGAACCGTTCTAGACTACCTGGCGAGGAGGTTCAGAATAAACCGAAACGAACCGTTACGTAGCGTTCATGTTCACAAGTAAAACGGTTTACATTGCTGAAACAGTTCGAACCGGTTTACATTTTCAATCATGAATCTACAGGTTTGGACTGACATGGCACTCGAGCAGACAATCAATCTGGACAGCAAGGCAAAGGGGGGGATCATCGGCTTAACACAGAGAAGCTGCACTTGGCAGATGGTTGTTGACAAGCCATGAGCGAGCATCAATAACTTCAGCCACAAAGCAGCTCTGTGATCTGGATGATGCCGAAATGGTTGGGACCCATAAGGAGGCGGGATTAAGAAGAATGCAGAGGGACGAAAGTGATGTCCAGAAGATTATGACCACAATTACTATTAACATGAAGAATCCATTCGATATCGCTGTAGACGTACATGAAGGGCCTCTCTGCAACATTGCCACGGGGGTAGCTATGCCTGAGGACCAAGCAGTTCGTCTATTAAACTGTGTGCAGATAGGTTCTGAAGAGAGGGAGAAGTTTGTCGATGAAAGGATGAAGACTGGGATATCCTTCTGGAATAAGATCACTAAGGTCAAGGTGAAGACGTTCTCAGCGCTAACAAAAGTGAAGAGCTTGAAGTGTTCCAATGAAAAGGTCATTACAATGTCTGCCGACAGGAGCTTGTTTGGCAGGCTGCTGATAGCCACTAAGAACCGTGAAGTTAACCTTAAAGATGTTCTGCGCTATGAGCTTTCTACCGTCCCATATGCATTGGAGCATGCACATGGGTCACTGCGCAAAAATGCCAAAAGTGCCATCATGGGTGAACTGGAGCAGGAATGCCAACAGATGACCTCTCAGCTACCATCAGATGATCTCCGAACAGCCCATGTTGTTGATGGGATGGCCCTCGTGCAAATGATGAAGACGGCAAACTGCCACACCTTTGGGGACCTTGCAACAAAGTACCTTGCAGTGGTATGCGCTCCGCTAAAGTTAAAGAGAAGAACCTGCTTCAGAGTAGATGTGGTATTTGACCAGTGAGCAGCAGCTCTCAATAAAGGAAACCGAGAGACGACGAAGGAATTCAAGTGAGGCGCTGGAAATCCATATCAACAATAGGAATTGCCCAGTTCCAAAGCAATGGGCAAAGTTCATCAGCAACAAGATAAACAAGGCTAATCTTTTTGACTTCCTCTGCACTGAATGGATGTCTCTAGCCCCTGGTCACCTATCTCCAGGCCAAGAGCTGGTAGTTGGCGGAGGATTTTCAGATCCCAAGAAAGCAGTGCGCATGGCAAGCAATGGTTGTAATGTGAGGGTCGAAGAGCTGATGTCCGACCATGAAGAAGCAGACACAAGGCTCATCCTTCATGCCTGTCATACATTTTTTTGTTTGAACCTTTGTTTGTTCATGATAAGCTTTATATGACCTGTCTGGTTTCTATCGTTGCATCTAAATAGAAGTCTAGTAAACGTATGAAGCGCGGTGTATTACGTAAAAATGCGAACCTGACATTTCAAGAAATCGCTAATTTGTATATTCCTGCAGATTTTTCTGTGAATATCTACAGCAGTTTTCTTTTTTTTTTTAAATAAGTATTCTTTTCTTTTGTTTCATGTTTGTCTGTTGTGTGTCACATTCTATAAAAGTACGGAAAACTGCGCTAGGGCCGTTACGGCGGGTAGAAGTTGTAGAACACCGAAGAACGCCATTTTGCAGGCGACGGTGGTCGCCAACATAGATAAATTACGAAATCTTTGCAGAGTTTGCTGACCGTCAGCTCAAAGAAGTGCAGAGAGAAAACTTGAGTATACTGTATTTCCTTGCCAAGAATGCACATGGCCTACCACACACTCTTGCCCTTGCTTTGCCTAAATATCCATTGAGAAATCATATACGTAATATGTAACAAGTACTAACAACCATGGCCGGACAATATGCCAATCACTTTGGCCAGTATGAAAGTGATTACAGCACAGGACAAATGCACAATGATAAGCCACACAGGTGAACAGGTAGATTCGTAGGGCTCATACAAAAATCAAAGATGAAAGGAGACTGGTAAGATAAAATAATAAGTCACATCACTCTGTAACCTTTATGACAAGTACAAAAATACTTCAATCCAGCAAAACGTTACATCATCATAGAATTTCAAAATGTAGGAATGTTCAAAGATTTCAAAGCGATTAAGTAAAAAAGAACAGATTATATGAATACCAGAACATCTATTCAAAGCACATCTGTTATACAATGTGTATGACAAGTTGACAATCACATTGTGAGCTTGATGTAATGATGGCCAGGAAGTCAATGCCAATAAGACCAAAACATGGAGCACATGACTTCAAAGCAGTCAGACACAAAGCGAGAAAATGTGATGAGCAGCTGCAGCTTGCACATGAACTTCTGCTGCAATTCTGATCTGCCCTGAAGTCTGTCAAACTTGATCAGAATTCCTGATGGTCACCTGTTGACAGAGAAGGTTGACAACTTGACCTACACATAACATACAGTCAGACAGACAAGAGAAATAAAAATGTGGCTTTTAACCTCAGGTCCTACATCCAGCAACATTAACATCAAAATACAATTTATGGTCAGTTTAAACACATGGCAATGGCAATATGACATGAACTTTGCAATTTTCAGAAAGCTATTAATTCTAATCACATGATGCAAAAATTACACCCTGACCCTTTATTAGCCCAACAGCTACTGGATGGTTCGTGTTTGGAGAGCCACGCGCCATATAGGAACTGCATCATAGAGTAAATAACAGGTATCGCCCCCCCCCCCCCCCGCCCCCTTCAACACCCACCATAACTCACTCAGCATTCACTCACAAAGCACACCGACAAGTACATAGGCTCGTAGTGGGGTGTCTTTATTCACTAATGTTGGGGCAGGGTGTACCGGGTAGAGGGTACCGTTATCCCGGCCCCATAGAGCCTTCTTATTTTGCTTTCTTGTCTTCTTCATGATCAACATCTGTTTTATATACTTGGTTGTACATTAGGTGTTCCCTACTCCGCATGTAATGATTGCCGCATATTTTCTTTCCTTTAATGTACTGTAGGATTTGTTTCCTTCTCTTGTGATATGCGGCCCTTTTGTCAATACCCAGGAGAGCGCGACACGCTGTTCCGCCAGGTAAAAAAAACCTGAGCCGGCGGCTTGGTTGAGTCGGCACAACGACTCTCCGAGACTGCCGACTGCACCAGAGTGCGCGGCGCTACTTGCCCGCAGCTCCTCTGCAGACATAAATGTATTATTTTTGGGTAGTGACATTTGAGTAGTCCGATGGGCCGCTTCAACGGCATTTGTCGACATGAGACGTCGTTGTTTATGAACAATTTGTTTTGACAGTTTATAATTTTTGACCTCGTGAAGCACTTTGGTGTCATTACTCGTAGGCACGATATACTTATCCCGCGGCAGGTAAGTAGGTCTGTAATCGGGCCCAGCACGGCAAAAGAAGGAAACATCTTGTCATTTTGAATGGTCGCTGGAAAAACAACTAAGTATGTTTTCCTTGGTCTCGTGGACCGCCAGCTTAGATATGTCTTCATTTTGGGGAAAGCTCTTGTTAGCTAGGTCCATCTCTCTGCTGCATCTTTTGGACAATGCTCTGCCGAGAGTGGAGGCAAACCAAGTTCTTTTCTGTTTTGTCACTTTATCTGAACGCCCGATATCACCCGCGACAATTTGAGCGCTAAGTGCGTCGGCAACCCTAAACATTTTCTGCTTTTGACCCCTCGATACATGTGCGGTGCAATCAAGTTTTTCTACAGTTACTGACGGACGAATGTCCTTAACAGCGGCGCGAACACCTTTCGTTGCATAAGAATCCTTATCTGTAACGATTTCCGACGGTATAACCGGGTTTTTCTCTTGCATACCCTCCACGGCCCGCCTCGACAAAACCTCCTCAGCCTTCCCGATTGGGTCATATTGTTTGCCTTACAGCAGGGATCGTGCTCCCGCCTTTCCTTTCCTCCCCCCTATCGCCCGCATGAACAAAGCTTACTGGCGAAACTGAAACCAACCCACATGTTCTGTCCTGTTGTAGTTTCAAGTACCGGTAGCGATACCTGTGTCGCGTTTTGAGTGTAGGTGTTTCGTGTGGGGTTGTTGTATGTTCCATCAATCGCCACGGTAGCTAGAACGGCATCGCCTGCCGTCACCTCCTTCCCCTGTATTTTTTTAACTTTGCGAAGCTTACCCCTGTTTTCGGCCAGAGCGTCCTTCATTTCGGCCACCACTACATCAGACAGGGTGTTTGTGATTTTTTGTAGTTTGCTTTTGCTCTGAGCGGGGGTTTCTGTCGCATTAAGGAGAGTTGTTGCGCCCGTGATTCCTAGGGGCAACTTGGAAAGGGCAAGGGACAGTTGTACTGCTTTTCTAGTTGGTTTCGGCCCTCTGGTGGCACCTCCTTGTCTCGTTGCTTCCAGGTACATCTTCAGCCTCTCTGTGCAATACCCGCAGGTCTTACACCGCAGAACATCTTTGAATCAAGTTCCAAACTTTCGCTCTTGTGTGCGGGGCATGGTGGCAATAGGCTGTGTACAATGTGTAGGGTGTTCTGATACAAACATTTGGATAAGGTCCACAAGTTATGGGATGTGGAGCTCTTTGGATTCGGGAATGTTCTCTGAGTTCATGTGTACTGCCACCATCCTTTCCAGGAGGCCTGGTATGTCATCCTTCGGCCTCAGCCATTGTTTCCTCCAACCTTTCATACCTCTCGGTCGGGTTGCTATCGGTTTTAGACCGCTGCCTTGAATAGCAGGGATGTCCCATCCGAAACCCCTCTCTGCCGCTGCGCAGGACTTCTTTCGGAGGGCGGCCACGTCCTCTAGCCATGTTTTACAGAAGTGACAATAGTTCCGCGACCTCATATCCCAAGGAACAATTCTATTTATGCAAATGACTTACACATTTACATAGAATATGCTTAATCATCATAATATATGCTTAATCATAAACACCTTTATATTACTTACACATGTTGCAATATTGACAGTCGTATAATTTCCCAATTGTATGAATTTCGGTGTTTTTGCATTAATTATGCAAATTAGGAATTTATTTGCATAATTGGTATCTGTTGATGCTCCACTTTCCGTAAACTACATATGTTACTTGTATTTGAGTCTTATAATGGAAAACACTGCAAGTATAGATTTTCCTCATTACCTATGCAAATTAAGTCCCAATTAGCATAATTTGCACTTAATTGTGTATATCTCTGTCTAAGCTACCTGCATACTAAATATCATGGAAATCCGTTGTCCCTTTGTTCAGTTATTCTCCTTAGAAGATTTTCACAAAAACGCACCTGCAGTTCCAGAGCAGGCTGCTAGGGGGCCCAAACCTACACCACTTATTTATTACATCACAAGCTATGTGCCACCTAAAAGTCAAGACCATAGCATGTCCAGGTCAAAAGATATAAAGATTAAAGTTCTGCTGCAGTACCAAGGTCACATACCAGGGGGCCCAAAATTGACCTTGAATTTTGGCTTCACAACACCCGCCCACATACCAAATAGCATTGTAATCCATCAAGAGGCTCTTGAGTTATGCTGACTAGAGTAGTGCGGAAACACAGACAGACAAACAGACACCCAAAACAATATTTCCATTTTTCATGGAGATAAAAACGGCGTTGCGCCGTATATTACCACAGAAGAAACCCTTCTACGACATATTTTCACACATTTTCAAAACAGAACACATGCAACAATCAAATCTTTATGACTCCTTTATTGACCGACAAATGTTCCATTGTGACGTTAGTGAGCATACCCTGTTCCAGAGGGGGGCCGCTCTAACCAGGCCTCCATTTCAAACTAGTGTTGTGCAAGTATCTGTTTATCTTGCTGATTCATTGGTAAAATCCTATTTTAGTACGATACGGATGTCGGAATGTATCCGTAGGTTATCTTGTGTGAAGTCTTTGTCTCTATGTACTGAAGTTAAGGACAATGTATAACAAATAACTCAGTTTAATCATGAAATGAACTGTCCAGTTTCATGTACACACGTGAATGTGGCGAGATATATTTGTTTACTGCCACGTGAGTAATCCCCCGGTAGGAAAACTAACGAGTAAGAAATAACCCATTACATAACAAGTGTTATACTTATATCGACTACTGATATTGAATAAATCATAATGATGAAATGAATAGATTATAATTTATAATCCGGCTGTACATAGATGTGATTTGCCTTGAGGCAAGGTGTGATCTCTGAATTTGATCTATCTAATTATGCTATACTCTACTATACTTACAATACCTTGTGTGACTCTCCATGGGTTGTTGTGAAGATTTTTTAATGGATTCTGACTGTACCAGCATGGACTGTAGGTTCAAATGGACTAAAGATCACATGCAGATTATATGTTCATTTTGTAGACTGATCACATCCATCCATTGTCAGATGGCAAAGGTTTCTCCTCAAGTTCCATTCTTACCACAGTTTACCAAAAAGGATAGCCATACTTTTATCCTTAGATCATAATAAATTACAGCTACACGGCATACACATACAAGATTCAACATTTTTTACCCTCCTTGGTACAACGTTATGAGACTTGTGTACAATCTCGTCCCCTCTACAGTCTACAAGCATAATTTTGTTGTCCGGACGTTCCAAAACACAACTGTTTTCTCGCAAAAAAAAGGCAGCTATACTTTTATCATTGAACATCCAGCACAAACACAACATTATATCAAGGAGGTTAACCTCCTTGGTTATATAAACTAAAGTAACGCGGTGTTACGCCGGGGTATACTACACACTACGTAAACGTTACGGTGAACCATTTGCCCCCCCCCCCCTCCCCATTTGGCGTCAAAATGAAATCCTATATTTTCTGCAGGATTTAATCACAATGATGCGACTTTTTCATATTCATGCCACTTGATTTGGTCCCAGTCGGGTTCCAGTATTTCTCTGTTACATGCGCTATGGAATCGAACTATAGAATTACGAAGGAAACCCCGAAACATTCATAAATAAACACAAAGGCACATGGGCCACATAATTTGCTAGCTCTGAAACCACGGCGGCGCCATCTTGGAATCCTCGGCCAGCCCCGCTAAACCCGTCGAGTTCAACCGCTTCTAGCGGCTAAACTATTGCAGGTTCAGGTGGGTTCATGTTAAGTTTTGGACAATTTAAGACAAAGACTTTGCATCGAGATAAGAAAGTTTGTAACGGATGTTGCTGAAAAAGAATGAAAACTAGACCACTGAAAACTACGAAAAATTGGTAAATCTGAAGGGTCAGCTATAAGCATGCAGAAGGTCGCATATTTTATAGCGTGAAAATCGGCAGGTTAAGACGTACCTGAGTCCATAAACTCCTCCCAGCGCCGAAGACGTATCTCTGTAACAGTTTGGTGGAACTCGGGTCTTTCAAAACAAGACTAATTGTTAAGAAAATACACAAACTTAATGGGGTACAAATAGCGCGCCTTACGGAGGATTTTGTAAAACACGCGCAAGCTGATTGGATAAGCAAGTCACGTGGGATGTGACCACTGCCTGGGCTGGGGTTGCGCTTTCAGTTTTAGAATCAATCTTAACTTTTTAAAACCCAAAATACTAACTCCTGGTGGGTGGAATCCCACATAGTAGCGTATCGCTTTAGAAGTAAATAAAACAGTAATTGGACAGCAGAATTTTGATTGTTTGTCAGAAGTTTTTCGGTGTTGCAATGGAGGAGAGTTTGTTTACGTGGCATGACACAAGCCCTGTTTTGTAGGCTTGCCCGTAAGTTTGAATCTTTTTCAGATTAACATCCCACAGAACATTTGGTTGATTCGAACAAGTGTCAGTAGGACTTTAACAATTTTGACGGTAATTTTTCTATGCTAAGATATGTGATATTTTGTCGGGCTTACTGGTTAACTGTGCACGTGTGTGCGTTCCTTAGTTTCTCGTGTGGCTCCAAAATAGCCGGGCCACACAACTGCCCATCGTAGAAAAACATTTTTACAGCGAGTTATAGAAATCCTTGATTGTAGCGGTTACTCATATCTCTTATACTCTGATACCAAATATGTATGTATCCTAATAAGGACCAGAATTTCTGATATGTATATCCAGACATTCCTTCATAATCTGAGTTCCAATACAGGTATACTGAGATCTTCTAAAACTTGTAAAACTGTATACACTAGAAAGGGGTACCCAGAACCTGCTGATTTTGAGTCGTGCTTAGCCATCAGCAAATCAAAAATTAGTGCTCACTCCCTAGAAGTAGAGAGAGGACGACATAAGAGATTACAAGCGTGCCAAAGAATTTGTGAATACTCTACGTCCAAGGGGGAGGAAGACGAAACACATTTGTCCAGCTAACAATGACGAAAGAACCGAATTATTTATACAAGTTACCACGAAATACCACCTCTTTTACACATCCACGGATATACAAAAACATTCCTTTCTCTTGAAATTACAGAACCCACAAGTACTAGAAAAAGTGGGGGTTTTCGTCTTCCATTGCCTTAAAAAAATAGATCAAACCCAGCTTGTTTAGATATAGCCAACAGTTGTATTTAGTAATAGTAGCCTATTGTTACAACAAAGTCAGTCACAGCCCACTGACGCATGTATGTTTTTCCCTATGTTTCTACCATGTATATGCAATTAGCCTACGAGCATGAACTTGCAAGAAACGTCTATGATACATGTATCTGGACTGTGTAAATTAATATAAAGTCTATCGTTCTGATGAAACTTTCATTTATTCCATGTGTTTTAAGTGCTGAATCAAGATGTTGCTCTCTCCCCATACCAAGAATGTACCAGTTCTGTCAGAGTATTCCTTGAGTTTGGAAAGCAATATCAAGCGTCGGTATATTCAGAAAATTGCTGTCATTGACATCGACCCGGTGACTGTTCCGAGTCATCAGTCTGACCGTCAATGCTTGCCGCCTTTGGAACAGTCAGACTTGTTCAGTTACCTTGTCCCTCAGACAAGTTATTTCACTAATGACCAGTTTAAAATCCACAAAAGTTTGGAGTCCTATAACCATGTCGTGTCAGATTTTGTCAGTTTTTTGTAGTAAAAGTGAAAGCTCATTGCGGGGAAGTATGTGGTGGTTGCAAAAGTTCCACACTCTCAGCGAATGAACGACGCCCCCGCCGATGTATGGCTAAGAGTCCAGACAGATGGAGCCATCATCTCTGCACACTGTCACTGCAAAGCTGGGCTGGCTGAATCATGCTCACATATTGCCAGTGTGCTATTCTATATTGAATGCTGGACTAGAATCAATGGGAAGCTGGCATGTACAGAATTAGTAAGTTCCTGGATTCTTCCCACATATTTCAAGGACGTTCCATTTGCAAGAGTGAGAGACATTGACTTTACCTCAGGACTGCAGGAAAAACTTGACCACAAAAGTTGTAGGGCACAAAGATGGCGGATGGCAACCGTTGCTAAGACCGGGCCACGTGACTGAAAGCCAAGAATAACAAGGCAAGTTTCTACTAAGTAAAAGTGTTTCCCCATGAAAAATTCTTCCTATTTAAAATTGTCCCCCATGATAAATGTCCGAATGGAAAAATGTCCATTAAAAATGTCCCCATAAAAGAATTGTTACCCTGAAAAATTATCACCCATAAAAATTTCCCCTATGAAAAATTGTCCCCGGTGCAAGTGTCCCCTGAAAAATATATAGTCTTTCCCAAGTAAAAATGTTTACCCATGAAAAAATGTCCCCCATGTAAAAGTATTTTCCTACATTAGTGTCCCCCACGTGTTTACCTATGAAAAAAGTGTCTCAATGAAAATATGTCCCTATGAAAAATTTCCCCTTTAAAAACTATCCCCAATAAGAAAATAGTCACCATGAAAAATTGCCCCGTATGAAAATTGTCCCCAGTGCAAGTGTCCCCCATGTAAAAAACAAATACCAACGCAAGTCTCTCACAACTTGACATGGATGGCCTGAGGGATGCAACAAATGACGCGGCAGGAATTTTGACCTATTTTCCTAGACTTTCTCACAACCAAGAGCCATGCATGGATGACTTGAGTGTTGTACTTGAAACAACTGCTTTTAAAAAAAGCTCGCGTTTTGTCTACGTTCATGAGTGTGAACTGTCTTTTTCTTGAAGTAAAATCTGCTAGAAACAGTAACGCAAGGGCTGTTGCGTCTATAAGAAAAATTGCCATTTTGGGAAAGGAGTACTGTTTAATAGCTGGTCTTGGCTTACAACTTTAACTTAAAATGTACAATAAGTTCATTTAATGAAAGGTGTAATATTGCATTTGAATAGAATAGTGTACAACTTCCATTGGAATAGAATATTCTTCACAGTATCTCATTAGATTAGGTAATGGTATATTGTCAAGGCGAGTACATCTTTCACTGACATATGGCAGGCTATACGCCTTCATGTCTGTTTCCAGTCAACTGGGGGCTATTTCCTTGACATCGCCGACATCAGCCAAGGGCACAACGAACGCCAGAAAGACTTATACCGGCCTTAAACCGCAGCAGTGGGGGATAACTTACTAACGACAGATGGAAGTATTGCCCACCACGGAGGGCCTCTAACCTCGGACGAGGAAATCACGCCTTTTCTGGAGAACATGATCGTACTGTTATGGCTTCGTATACTCAACCCAGGTCTTCCCGCCCTTGTAAAGCAGCGATACGGTACCGAGTTGAGAAGCAAGACACTGTCCTCGATCAAGTTAGAAATATCTTTGGCCTTGAAGGAGCTATAACAGGAGCTTCACAATACTGACAGTTTGAGATCTCTCCGTCTCGGTCACACATAAACCGCAAAGTGTTTTTGTTTGCCTTTGACAGCAATGCATCAAGTTATCTTTGTTATCACTCATACCGAAATATGTTACAAGCATTTTGTATCTTCGACAACAAAATGTACAGTGTACCTTTTTTTTAAATTCCTATGCCTCTTTGTAACGAGACAGACAGTCGAATTTTGTTCGTTTGTTAGCTGAATGTTGAAGAAAGTTATTAACATTTAAGACGAAGATTGTTACCAACAGTGTGCTTAGACAACAAACTGTAGAGTGATTTTCAAGTTCTCATGTTTCTTTGTAACAGGAAATAAGTAGATTGTTGTTTGTTTACAACAAAGCATAGAGTGCAGTTTTCAAGTTCTCCTGCCTTTTTGTAACGAGACATAGGTAGACTGTTGTTTATTATTTAGAAGGCAGTTGTTAACATTTATGAAGGTTGTTATCCGAATTGTATTTTTGACAAAACGTGCATTTTTCAAGTTGTCATGCTTCTTGTAACGAGGCAGACAGTAGTGTTGTTCGTTTATTGATTATTGGTTAAGTGTAGAATCACTTGTTAAGACCTAATCATAAGCGAAGCAAGATATAGAGAAATAACATAAGAGAGGATTTGGTTATGTTATGTCAATGATGACATTATAGTTGGATGCATCATAGTTAGGATCACGTGTTCTCTATGATAACATCACGGGTTGTGACGTATGTTAGTCTTTACCATCTTGACTCCGCCGGTTGTGTCTGAATAAAGCTCCGACTTGTACTCCGCGTCTGAATCGCTAACTAGCCCCCTTGGCCACTTTGTTGCGCCAGGCAACAAACTAACGCCCTAGGAAACAAACAAGATCGACCTCACAACAGCCACATCCGGCACCACCCTTACAACGCAGGAAACTACGTGTGGCTTCAACATCCTCCACAAGCTGAGCCGCCCATGGACTGGTCCATTTGTTATTGTAGAAACCCTTCCTGCTGACTCATCAGTACCCGTTCCGTACCGGATCGATCCTTCCAAAGAGCCCTAGGCTGACTCCCTGTGTATGATGCACCCTGCCTTGAGCACAAGTACACCCTTTGATTGTCATTCCGTTTCGGACAGTCCAACCAAATTGTGTCACAAATTTTCTGTGACGGAAAAGTATTATCATGTTTTGTTTTAGTTCCAAAGAAGGCGGCGAGCAACGACAGCATGTGGTACACCATAGTCGACTTAATCAAAGCGTACGTGTCACCACGAGCTCATCGAGAACGGTCCACATCCCCTCCGCCCGGCACAATTACACCGACAGACGGATACACTGAATTTGTATTACGGACTGATCAGGAATACGCTCCAAGTTTACCCATAGATAACGCAATACCACTCCCTCAACCCGTGCCGAGTGCGCCTGTTGGCACGTGTTCGGGACGGATAAGTCGATCACCGGAAAGATATATAGAATTGTCAAGGTTTGCACAACAACGCTTGGTCTGAAAATGACCGGTCTGAAAGATGATCTCATAATTTTTGGTAAATCCCGCTGTTTTTCTCAAGTACCCAGTTAAAATCGACGATCGCCGAGGATTGCCGATGATCAGCTGAACATGCCGAACTTTGAGTAGTTCTTCAAAGTTTCACAAAGTTTGCAAAGAAGGTGGAAAAAAGCTAAAAGACAAAAAGATGCGGCGAGTATGTGAAGAGAAATCTAAGTTATGTGAAACCCTGAGGAAAAACGGTGGGCAATGGAAGAGTCACTGTGCGCAGGAAATATTCTTATTGACAAGAGAAAGTGATTTGACAACTTTAATTCCACAAGAAATTCCTGAAGACCATGTTCCAATGAAAAAAAATGAAAAAAACTACTCAACCAGCAGGTTACTGTAAATAGTACTGTTTAGAAGTTTTCCTTTTCAGAACGTTAAGAAAATTTGATAGAGTTATAAGCATGACAAAAAATACAAAACATGATGAGGAGGAGACTGACTCTGAAGTTAACAATAAAGGGGGACAAAGTTAATATCCAATATCAAAAGGCAGGAACTGATTGTAGCAGAGAAAGCAAAACTGAAAAACAAAATAGAAAAGCAAAATCATAACCTGTAAACTTCCAAATTATTTGCTGTAAATTTTGTAACATTTGCCAATTCTTCTAGTAGTGTTATAGGAATGACAGCAGACAAAATTGTGTCAGGCAAAGGATAGAAATGGCTTTGTCGTGTATATAATTGCAATAATTCAAATTCAAATATGCTAATTATCTATTACTGGAAATAAAGAGCTAGCTGATTTATTTACTGAAAATGTTGTTACAATTGCCAATTCTTCTAGCAGTGTTATGGAGATGACAGCACACAAAATTGTATCAGGCAATTGGTAGAATGACTTTGTCGTCTACGTAAATGCTCTAATTATCATGCAAATATGCTAATCGTTCATTTTTTTAGATACAATAGATTATCCATTGAATGGAACTTTTGTGACAACTGCCTAATCTGTTATATTCGGCATTGAAACGAGAACAGAGAAGCCTCTATTTGTAAAAGTGGGCCATTATGCCCTTGTACCGCAATCAATATGCAAATATGCTGATTACAAATTAGCTAGGGGTACTTATCACTTATTTACCAGTCTAATTTTGAAAACTGACATTCGCATAAGCAAAGGATATGCCGAGAACTGTATACCATTGGGGTCTGACTGCCATTGCCGCACTGGCGGACATTCGAAGAGGATTTAAGAACCCGGGCATGTACCCTGTGAACCCGGGCGAGTTAGACAGCCGTTGGTTTCAGATGAACGACGTGCCGGGGGCCACCAGTGAGCAAGCAACAGTGAGCAAGGAGAACGTCGGGCGAAAACTACTACACGAGGAGTTGGCGTCCTTGCGCTCTGTAGGTTCCTAAGAAACTAAAAAAAATAAAGTTCTCGACGACTCAGAACGTAAAAGTTGTATACCAGAATGCTTGAAAGCATTACAAATTGTTTCATATTTTCAGGAATGAGGAAATACGGTGGTGTGTTTTGTTCAGGACCTCAAGGGGAGGGTCTTTGTCACGAGCTCGAGGGGCATAATTTTCGTATACCTGTTTCTCTAGTTTTATCCGTGGCGGGGCTTATAATTGTTGAATGATGGAGTTGTTTTCAATTTAGTGGTGGTGACAAACGTTCACGAATTAGGTGATTGGTGCCATGTCATGACAAATTTGCATCGAGCCAAGAGGGGAGAAGGAGTCACTCTGTTTTCACAGGCATGAGTAGCCAGATAATGATCTTGATGATGGACGATGGATGATAAGTAGCTAGAGTTCCACGAGTTCATACCTCCGCCATCAATTATTTTGGTGAGTTTTTTGGCCGATAAAGATCGAATGACCCAGTCATGTTGTAAACATGATGACTGAAAATGTTACGGCAATTACTAGTGGAAGCTATAAATTTAATGAATAAAGTGTAAAATGATGATGATGACGATAGTAACGTTAAGGCAAAAAAAATTGAAAATGAATTTTTGTTATTCTATTTTCTGTCAGTCACTACAGCGGAACCTGATATTGAACCGAATTTTTTATTGAAGTAAATGTGTCCCTTTTCACTGAATCGTTTTTACTTCCAACCAACATTCATAGGCTATCTAAAGCAAACACTACACTTAAATGAACCAGACTTTTCTGAAGCATATACGCCAAACCAAACGTCAACTACCTAGACCCAGGGCATTTATGTATATATCATGAAGAACTGATGAGATCTTAGTCTGGTTGATAAGTTGATGTCATGTTTATAGTTTATGTATTTGTAATAAATGGGAGAAATCCTGACTCAGACTGTGTTTTTTAATGTTTACAATACAACCTTGCAATATTAACCATGATACACTTATGTTCAATTCTATCACTTCCAATGCAACACTATTTACATATGTCTTGATTGCCCCAACTCACATCATATAATTCAATGTTGTTGTTGAACTATCCTTAAATGTGCAAAGAACACCAAAAATTCAGCAATTTAATCTTTGTACTAGTTAATATTACTCCCAGGTTCATCATCATAGCAAAAACAAGAATTGCCATCACATTAGAATTCATACAAATGTTGGGACCGATTGGAAAAAAACAGTTTGTTTATTGAAACAACTTTTCTTTTTCACCCCTAACAGTTACTGAGTACACAACTCACTGTCAGTATTCAATTCTGAGAAAATATTGTTGGATAGCTCATTACTGCGCTTTCCACATTGTTAATGTAGTGTTAGTAATGCAGAAGAAAAGATGCTGGAGTGGTACAGACTTGTTACAAAGAAACTGGTTTCTCAGTATGCACCAATGCAGGTAAGGTGCATGTATAGGCATGAAAAACTATGCCGTGCAACTGTACACTTCCTTAACATTACAAATCAAACTAATGCTGTTCTTCAAACTCAGGATGGCTGTTTTCAGCCTGTGACAAGTGTGTGCAACTTTTTTCACCGCGAGGATCATGCATCATGTCCTTGGAGGACATATTACAAGGAAGTCAGGGTGTTTGACAATGCTGGTAGGTCAACCAATTTCTTTCACAAACTAATACTACCCTGTAAATGCAAATTTCTTTCCATGAATTTGAAATAACACATTTCATCATTGCTTGGAAAAATATTAATGATTTAGATTTAGTTGGTAGATAGTGAATTTACTCCCTTTCTAGATTTGATAGTGTGTTATTTAAAGAATGTATATTACTTGTGGGAGTTTAATGCTTGTATAATGCCTTTATCTTCTGATTGATGTGGCCATTTTATCTTATTATGTATGTATTGTGTACCAAGGTTAGCCCCTTACAATAGCCACTACTAGTCGGACAACCTTGGCTGATGTACCCAAAGGCCAAAGTAGGCAAGATATGGTAAAAAGCAAATTAGAAAAAATGTTTGACAAACGAGAACCAGTTGCAACCATGTCACCAAAGAACAGATGAATGTGCTACCACTGTTAATGGGACACAAGAAGCTAACATGTCCTTTGCGGAGGCGCACACATGGGTGGAATTCATCGCAGACGTCGTGTACTAAGATGCAACCACGACTACAACCAATAAAAGGACCATTATTAGCAAAAGAACAGTGCCAATGACAGAATAATTTGTCGGCCTTCCAAGTTATCATTCCCCATAGGGGCCAGTCGTATGTTTAGCACGTTGAATAGTCCCTAAAAGCAAATTAAAGCACGATAAAATGAAACGTATCAGCAAAAAACGTGACCGTCAGGAAATGCTTTTGCCTGCATAGGCGGTGTCGCGCTCTGTCTCGAGCGAAGATATCGGAATACAAGTTTCCCGCGCAGCGGGAACGTGGGAAAAATTCGTTGTGGGAAATATGCGGTATTTAACTTGTAGAAAAGTAGGATCCGTCTGTATGCCTACCTCATATATTTTACGTTCTAAGCTCAGCGATTAGATATTTGTTTGATAATGTTTGATTATAAGTAAGAATCAAAACATGCTCTGCATCAGGTATAGCACAAATTTGGGAACTTATCGGCATGCCAGGTTTGGTTGATAGACAGAAAATTTCGTGCCAGTATTATTACACATCGTTGGGGCGACAGATCATTTTTCCGCCATAATCATCATCGTCGGAACGGAAAATACCCCTAGGAACCAATGAACGTGTCTATTTTTGGTGATTGACAGATGATTTCCCGCCATTGTCTAAAGCCTCTGGAAAACGTTGACTCGCAGTATTTGAGATAGTCAAATGTTGACATGCCCCGATTGCGTCTTACTTTCGGGCGGGTTCTTCCTCTTCTAATGATAGTTCAAGTATATAGTAGTCTTGCCTTTGCGCCTCTTGTAGCCGTTGTGACTAAGGGCGTTTATGTTTTAATTATGCTTGTAGCACTATATACATGTATGATATACGTCCATCTTCTTATATTGTCACGAGCTAAAATACAAAATGACAAGCAAGATGCCCTTCTGTAGCTGTAGTCGCTACGGCCACCCCTCTTGTTTCTTTCAACTCAGCAGTTATTTTCTTTTTCTTTTTTAGATCCTTCGATCGTGTACTGAGACTGCCTATAGCTCGCCGCTTCATCGGACCTGTTGCTTTGGAAAATTATAAAACATTTCTTGCCTGCGGTTCCAGATTTGTAAAGCTCTGGCGCTCTGCCTCCTTACTATTTTCGTCATGTTTTAGAAGCCTGTTGAAAATTAGACTAGATGCGGTCACTTTAAGATTCCAAAGCTTAGTGAACTAAAGATCCATTCAGTTATCACTAACAAAAGATAGTGGAAACGTCTGACTGTTTCTCAAATCTATCCAGTTGCTTGAGTAACTGTAAACTTCCTTTTATTACGTGTACTTGAATGTCTAAATCTTCATCGTATCAAAAATCTGGAGACATATTCTGAAGATTCAGTGCGGCACTTACGTTTTGTTCTCGTCATCCCCAGCCTAATATTTTCACCACGCACATACAGCTTCGTGCTGCAGTTTTTCTATAAAGACAAAAAAAAATACTGTAAATGCATACTTTTTATCCATTAGTCTTCATCTTTCTCGTCTGTTTAGTCTTTATCTTCAGAAAACACAACTGAAATCCTAGATACACAATGGATATAAATGCGAACAATAAATTGCATTTTTGAAATATCAACATAAAACGAGGAAACTGAAAGGTCAAGAACAGGAAAAGTCACCATGCTTCCCTTTATCTCTGTCACATTATAAGACATTTCAAGATACAAAATAAAACGATTATATTCTCACACAGTGTTTTCAAGGTATCCAATTGTCTTTAATCCATTTTGGACTGCACTTTAGACAGGTCATGAGGATTTGTGTGCTTATTTAAAATGAAGATACTTTTTCTATGTACACAACAGTATAATTCATTTTACATCTGAGTATTTTAAAGGTTCAAGTATCATTACTACTACCAGTCACTGTTTTTATTCATTCATCTTTTTTCTAGTCTAAAATCTGGAACAACACATAGTTCTGCCGCACCAAAGCAAAACACGCTAATTCAAGCGTCATCCCTTAACACAGATACAAAACATGTGACGAATATATGGTATGGGAAGAATTCAGGAACTTCGATGCCAAAAGAAATATTTATATATAACAAAAACAAACATAAGCTTAATCATAAAACGTTTAGTATCCAGTATACACAGTTTAGTATCAAATTCAATTATTGCCTTGACATTTGTAGGTAGCAAAGAAGATCCATTAAGAAAAAAATGTACAAAAGCATTATCAGTTAGAGTGTCAATATCTACCATCAGGTTTTTACAAATTTACAAATCTGTCACAAAAACTTTGATGAACATGAACAACGTCGATGAACGTTCTTGGTAGATTAGTAAGAAATGAGATCCGCAACTACAAGAAGGACTCTCAATAAGAGGTCGTTAGATAGTCTAGTTTCTGGGCCAATAGTAGTCCGTTCAGCTTTGCTCACTGGCACCAGGTCCTTGGTAGTAAGGTTGCTCTGGTGGATATTCGTACGGTTGTGGCTGAGGAGAGGCGCTGGCACCAGGTCCTTTATTGGTAGTAAGGTAGCTGAGGTGGGACACTCGCACTAGGTCCTTGGTAGTAATATGCAGATGGAGGCAGGCTGCCACCAGGTTCTGTCCCTTTCCAGGGGTGGCGTCATCGGTGACAGCCATCCTGTGCTCTTCAGTTCGGCGTAGCTCGTCGTTCTGTTGATTGTCGTTCCCATGGCAGTATGTTTGTGACTTTTCGTTCTCGGGCACACCCTTGTTCACTTGTCCTATCTTCAGGGGAGGGTCCAAGACGATCGGTTTGAGTCTGGCCTTCTTGAACTTGTAGGCCATGAGGACCGTCTTTTCCGCACTGATTGTGAGGTTCAGGGCCTGAAGCCTCCGCTCGGTCCACTCCGCGAGACGCTCGATTCCCCCTCTCGTACTGCTCGAGAGTACCACATCATCAGCGAAGTCGAGAGGTGTTAGCGGTTCTGCCGCGTCCCCAATCCAGATTTTCGTCTTTGTACATGGGCGAGTCCTCGTCCCCTTGTAGCGCAATGTTGAGCACTAACGCGAATATGATTGGTGCCAACGGGTCTCCTTGCGGTAGCCCAACTAGTCGATCAAGCGCATATACGTCCGCGGTCTCTGTTCGGAGGTGAATTTTGCCTTCCCTTGCCCGATTCGTCACCACTCCTACAGTATTCTGCGCCAGTCCGTACACTAAGAGGCAACCGGTGTCACTTTCAAGATGTTTGTAATTTATCTAATTGAAATCAAATATATTTCTATTCTCACATCCAATCTTTTAGAAAAAAATAGAACTATTGTCACATGTCTTTGTCTTTGTCTTTATTGAAGAAAATCCATTAGTGGTGTGCCCTAAGGCACACCACTAGTCTTCCTGGACTTCTTAACATCATACAATACAACATCAAAATGACAATACATGCATTGACGATAACAACATAACAACATTCAATATTTACATTAATTACAGATAGCTGATTACATGTCATTTAAAAAACTATCTAATTGAAATTGATTCAGGAATCTACTTAAAATTAGAGGTCCTTCCTTAATTGAGTAAAATCATTTGCGATACAATGCCACTTCACTTATGAATCAGTTCTACACTTTATAACAAGTGCTCACAGATTCTGGCTTTAAAAGTACGAACAGAAAGGGTGGTCTGTAGCTCTACCGGGAGCTGGTTCCACGTTGCGACAGCCCTGTACATAAAAGTCTTCTTTAATGCATTTGTCTTAGGTTTGTCTAGTCTAAAAGTTGGCTTTGAAGCAAATCGTGTTCTGTGCGTGTGCTGCTTGTTGACAGAAAGCAGTCTACTCGCAAGACACTCAGGTTCATTAGTGAAGACAATCCTTCTAAAAGTAGTCATAGTGTTCAATGATAGTCACATATTCTTATAATAGAAAAATTACTAAAAATATTGTTTAAAAAACCCTATTGGTGACTTTGAATGGACTCTATATGCTAATTGTCCGCTTGATCAAGTCTGGCTGTAGGTTAACCAATGGCAATGCAGCACAAGCCCTGATGATGTCATCTGCTGCTGACATGAGTGTTATGGGAACGTGCTCTCCAAAATTTTGAACACCTTTAGCCGATTGATAGCACGATGTAGATGGATCCTCAAGTTTGCAACAGTTTTTGTTTTTTGTACTTTGCTTCTTGTCATCTGGCGCTTCCCATGTGCTGCCGGTGGCATTTCCAAGGAAGAGCGCATTTCTTACCATAAGGTCTTCCTGGATGGGAAAGCCCCTGTCGACCATTATGATATCATTGGGTTCTACCAATTTTAGAAAGCCACTGTTCCGAGTGATGAGTACATCAGAGGGCCTTCCTCCATAGGCCTTTGAAAGAAAGGAGAGATTGATAGATATAGATATATGTTTTATACATATATATAATTATATATACATATTTATATATAGCAATTTAAATTTCAAAAGACCCATTACATGTCTTTAATAAGTTTCAACCACAGCTGTATTGCTGGATCAAGTCACGCAATATTTCCATTTTGTCTAGAACAAAAAAAAAAAAGAATGCAATAAATATATGAACATTGTATGTTATGCCTTCGATTTCCTTATGCATCACATTGGAATAGTTACGTACAATTAATTATATCAATTTAATCCTAAAACAGTCAGAAGATACTGTTTCTACTCTGTTTAACCAAAAGCATTTCCCCCTTTGGAAAACTGAAACTGCCTTATCGCCGTTCTGACATAAAATGTCCCTCCTGAACCTTAGCTAATCTTTTAATGCATCAATTCTATTCTTCTTTGTCCGCAGTTTTGATTGTTCATGTTCTACTTCCTCATGTCCCCAAGTTGTGTTTCTCTTTCTTTCAGGTTTCTCAAAGTGGCATCTTTTGCAGCTTTCTTCTATGCCTGCTTTTGAACCCTATCGATGAGCAGCTGCTGTCGTTTTTCCTCAGGACTAACACTTCCTGGCGATGTAACTTTGTGTCCATACGAACAGCTTGTCTTGCATCTTGAAGCGTTTCAGCTTGTCTTCCTCTGACAAAGTGTCTAGAAATTTCGCTGTCTTGTTTATTCTGAACATTACCTTACCCTCTCTAATGAGTGTTGTTGCATTTGGTGACAGTCTCACATCTCTGGCCAAGTGAAAAAAATGTCCTCTCAAGACCTGTATTCCTGGTGGGGCAAGATGCCATTTCTTCTTGCTGTTGTGCACTTGGTAGGTGAAACATTCCTCCAAGTAAGTTGTCTTTCAGCATTTTGTTTGTCACTTCTAGAAACTCTACCATGATGTCTTTCAGGGCTTGGCAGCTAAGTGTCTTCACGTCGGCATCATGGTCACAAAAAAGTTACTTAACACAGCGTCCTGTTTTGCTTGCACTGTGGGAAAGATTGGCCCCCTTCCATCAGGAAATTAGGGTCATTCTGCCAGCAATGTGAGCTGAGCTTCAACTGATGGAAATGTGCTGACATATCCAAGATGCTGTTCTCTGACTCTATCAACCGCCAAAGAGGTGCAGTAACAATCTTATTTATTGCACCAAGAGTAAGACATCCTGCTACATGGACAGGGACACTTAGCTTAAATCACGCTGAACTGCTTGGAGAAGTCTGTTGGGTGAGCCCCGCGTGGCCAGGTAATCACACAAGTCCTTCCTATGATGGTATACAGTACCGCTAATCTTTAACCGGATGTTAGACCTTTCCCCTCGAAATGAAGTTAGCTCATTCTTCTTTGACATCTTACGACGAGATAGAAAATTCTGTACCACAAAAATCCAGTAAAAAGGGAGATCCAGTGGTAACTACAAAAGATGGTACCTTAGGAAAGCGGTTTTATCGGGTACGTAATAATAACAAGAAAAAAATACGACATGGACTAATCCTAAAGTGAGTTCTAATGTGTTACTTAAAATTATCAGCCGCGGCAAACTGCATAATGCACCCCTGACACCCGTAAAGCCAGAAAACGTGACGATATTACAAACTAAAATCAGCTTGGAGATAAAGTCATGTCTGTTTTAGAACGCAAATTCGGAACATTTAGAATCCTGTGAATGAGATAAAAAATAGTTGTAAGCACATGTATCACCGGGAACCGATGCATACGGATATAACCTAAAGTTTGTACTCTTCACAAAACTGGGTGCGAGCTTGAGGTCTGCTGTAACTGATCGTACGATTGCATCTATGAGCTATACACTAGGACCAAAGTCCCAGCAATTGGATTGAGGACTTTTCTATCATTGCCGTTTGTAGCACCTTAGCCCTTGTCTTGCTGCGATTTTCCTGACAATACATACTAGCTGTGCTTGGCTTTTTATACCATTTACTGTTTTCACTATGCTTTTATTATTCTATTTTGCTCCCAAATAACCCTATATCGAGTTATAAAAATCGATGAATCTCCACTTTTTGAAAATATTTTGGAAACTTTGCCTAAAGATAGCTTTGTTGATTGATATTGGCAACAAATCATCCTAACCAGATCTTTTCTGAAACTTTTGTATTGCACTATCTAAAGTTCTAAACCTAATTAGAAGTACAAATTTTAAAGCTGTAGTTTCCTGACACATCCTGAAACATCTATGATCAACGAAACTACATCTATGATAAAGATATTCACCCAGGTTTACCTGCAAACCACTCGTATTATCTTTATTCGTATTCAGATACATAGTACAGATACAAATACAGATCGAGTATGGTGACCGTGTTAATTGACACGGTAGCCTTCGCGTAAATTTGTTTAAGGTAGATGACAGGTTGCGAATCTGAAACCCACACACTCTGGGCATCCGCCATCTCCCGCGGCACCAATACGAGGGAGACGTTCTGGTTGGGATGCTTGCAGCGAGATGCCGGGTGACCCATACACTCGAGGTCCGCCTTGATAACGCCAGCCCGCCTGGCGCTGCTCTCGTCCGCAAGTTGAAGACAGCTGCCGTTGGAGACGTGTCCCTCTAACTGAGGGGGGAATGCGTGTAAAGTGCCTTTCCCAAGGGCACAACGTCTGGGCGCAAGTTCGGACATGTCCATGGGCACAACCCTGGGATTCGATCCCGGGTCCCATTGTTTGACAGCCGTGCACTCTGCACTTGCGCCACATCCAGGTTAACCAGCAGATAGGTTTATGACCATACATCCACGGTGCTGAACCTTTCAGTAGAAAAGCTGTTCCATTGTGTATTAGTTTTCATCCTTTTGTAGCACTATTACAATTACTACACTACTTTCCTACACATCAACTGAAAGCTCACAACAGGCATAATCTCTAAATTTCTACAAAAAGTAATACTATTGAATACCTTCGACCTTAGAATCTCCCGCAACTTTGTTGCATATGTCGACTTGGCTACGGATTCTCTTCCTCCAAAGGTTGCGGTCCTGTGCCGCTACTGCCATTTCTCCAAGTGAATATAATCCAATTGTTTACAAAGGTAATAAAACATAAAAAAACAATAAAAGTACATTATTCCTTTATATATTTGTATTGTGCTGTCCGATACAGAGGTCTCTGCTAAAATTGCAAAGTCAGAATGACTTCTGTAAAGGTATTGCAATTGTGACATGAGTATATGTCTGTACACTGCCCATTGTTATCCCACATTAGTGTCCCCCACGTAAAAGTGATTCCCTATTAAAAATTGTCTCTATAAAGAAATGCCCCCCTGAAAAATTATCCCCCATAACAAAGTCACCATAGAAATTTGTCCCCCATGTAAAGGTATTACCCTACAGTAGTGTTTCCAAGAAAAGGCGTTTCCCTATAAACAAAATAGTCACTCATGTTCCCTCCTGCTACTGAGGAAACAAAAGATATAGTTCCAGATGGTGTGCAAGCTACCAGAACTTTGGCGGTTGCTCTACTTCAAGTATATTTGACTGATGGCCTTTGCAAAAGACGGTCTCCGTAGGGAACATGAGTTCAATCTATGACTGCAGACATGTTACTATACTTACCAAAACATGATGACCTGTTTTCCAGTGAATCAGACACCTTAGCTCCAGAGACAGCATAGATAACCAAGTATCTATTTTATGCTTTACTATATACCTTTTCAATTTAGCACATAATCCAATGCTTGTATATTGAAGTATCTATTTCATCACTTTGCTGGGTTTTGACCCTTTTTACGTCAGAACAGCAACATTGCATTGTTGACTGTTCTGTTCATTGGTTTTAACGTAATGGTTTCTGGAGAATTTGCATGAGATTTGCAGTGTCGATTTCAGTGTGACAATTAACTTGATACTGTTATTTTGTATTCTCTAAGCAGAGGTGCGGGGCGGTTGGTTCATGCCCTCTCTTTGTTCATTTTAGTCGGGCTTTCTAATTTGTCAGGGTTAACACCCTTCTTAGCATGCCAAAATGGTTATACCTACCGTTTTCTAGCCCTGCTAATCACATCGGCCAATTCGTGTTTCAGCGTGCAACCCCCTGTTTCTCCCAAGACTTATTTTGCGAGAGAGGAATAGCTTTAGAGAACTATATCGCTCTGTATTTTCTGATACCGTGATCTCCCTCTACGCACAGATTCGGCAGATAGTCCCTGATAAACAAGTTTGGGCACGGAGAGGGCTGTCCAATGCCATATGCAGCAGCTGCATTGCCAAAGTAAACAGGCTCTCCAAGATTGATGTGGAGTTGGTAACAAGGTGGCAGGAGCTAAGAGGGGAGAAGGAGGTCTTAAAATGTATAGTTGATTGATCTTAAGTGGTCATTTGGTTAAATCTGTATCAGAATATGCAATTATCAATGACTGTCAATAATCTAAGCATGTACCTAAACATTGAGGGAATGTCTTTTGAAAAAAAAATCAAGCAAATTATTAATCTTAAGTGCAGTTCCTTTGTTGGACTTATAAAGCAGGCCAGTTTGCAGATGATAAAGATATACAAGAAATCATTCCTCTTTTTTTTACAAGTATGATTAAATTACGACACTGTCGTACATTTGATGCCGAAACTGATGTGTAATGACAAAACTATGACTAAAAAACTAAAAAGTTTTAAAAGGCAAAGACCTTGATTCTATCTCTATGCTTATCTTGTCTGGTCATAAGGTACAACATGTTAAATCTTTGACAGAATATGTAAATAAATGTTCAGGAACATCATTTTGATTCATTTTTTTGCGGTATAATATCATACACAAGACCATAGACAAGTAAATTGCGCTGTAACTGCATTTATTTTCAAAGTAGTTATTATGTTAGTAGCAGGAAAAACTAGTAATGAGTGAATAGTTTGTTTGCAGTGGAGAGGTCACCGCAATATTAAAACCACCACGAAACTTTCTGCATTTACAGTACGTATATCCTATCTGATATGGATAAAGATATCAACCCCACCCCTAGCCTTTACACCCAAAGTTCACACCCCTTCTCCTTTTAGATAGTATAAATTCCCTTGGTGTATTCAAGGAGGGAAATATAATCATATTAAACCAAAACAATGGCATTCAAATTCCAACATTCATTATTTTCTCGCAGCAACTGATTCCCTGTTCATAGTTTGATCTCCATTTGATACACTTGTCATATAAAGATACGTCCCCAAGAAAAAACATATCAAAACTGATATAGCAGCTCAAAGAATTTATGCAAGTAGATGACATCTCAAACTATCCTAACTACCAAACTGATTTAACTAGTAACTGCATTTCAACTAAAATGAAATATACAACATGATAAATGTTTCATTTTACAAATGTAGATAGTTTGTCCATATACAAGCCACATCTGTAAAATAAATAAGTCACAAAATAGAACAAGCCAGGTAAATGCACATACTTGTACCATTTTTGTTGTGCCCTTTTCTTATAATGCAGCCATACAAAATAATCAACCTATTCTGGTTACAATTATCAAACACTATGGTATTAATGGCATGGACAAATGTGTATCTATCTTTTTTCCATTTTCGCGATGTCGCGAAAATGGATATTGAGACGGGATCATATGATGGGTGCGTAAACCGACCGACCATGGTACCATGGTACGATCTTGATTAACCCTGCAGCCATGTACTACGTAATAAAATCGTAAGGTGTCGCTTTTGATAGAGTTGTGATACAGTATCCCATCGAAAATTACATGCGATCCATGGATCTTGGAAGGTAGTACATTACATCCATGTTTTTATACATGGCCATATTACATCTATACCACAAAACTGAACAAGAAGAAACTAGTTTTGTCAAGAAAATGACAAAAAATTTTTACCATGCATAGAGGTTTTACCATTATATACCTTTAAAGTAGTATACTAGAAGGCATGTACCACTAGCTCGTCGTGGAAGGTCGTGACGTGTGGGTTGGAAGATCCTCGGTCCGAAGCCGTCAGTAGAAGGTTTTTTTTTTCTTTTTTTTTTCTTTTCAAACATCCGTCTGATGTATACAACGTCTTTATATTATGATCTTAGATCCAAACCATGCCTCAATTTTTTTTATTGTTCATTATAACGGAAAACACCATTCAACGGATGCTTCTACGTATGGTTGATTGGTTGGTTGGTTGGTTGGTTGGTTGCTTGGTAAATGTACAACCATAATTTGGACTCGTGCCATGTCATTTATACCTCATGTATGTCATTTCTGCCTTCATTTTCCAAAGGTGTACTATACGTTATAATAAGAATTAAGGGCTAGGGTGATTGAGGTTAAGGGTTATAATGACAGATTAAGGGAAAGGGCAACGGATTAGGGGCTGTGGTGATGGATTAATGGATATGCTGACGGATCAAGTGCAAGGCTGACGGATTAAGAGCTATGTTGACAGATTAAGGGTTATATTGACGGATTAAAGGTCATGGTGATGGATTAAGGGTAAGGTGGACGCATTAAGTGAAAGGGTAACGAATTAGGGTCTCTGGTGATGGATTAAGATTTATGCTGTCGGATTAAAGTTTATAACCACGGATGTAGGGTGAAGGTGACGGATTAAGAGCTATAGGGACGGATTAAGGGCTATGGTGACATATCATAGGCAATGCTGAGGGATTAAAGGCTTTCATGACGGATTAAGGGCAAGGGTGACGGATTAAGGGTTATCCTGTGGGATTTAAGTTTATGTGAACGGATTAAGGGCTAGGGTGACGGATTAAGAATATCACATCCCGTTATAATATACTCCTCAACTAACCACGTGTACATAATCATGTTCATTGAGCGAAAATGGCAGCTTTTTGCAAAAGCACTTGTTTTAGCTATTCCGCTAGCTAGAAGACTTCACCTCTCTCATTGCCTCTCGGCGGAAATACACTGGCACTCCAAGCACTTACACAGTTGCACCTAAAATCTTTGATAAACTTTCAAATATTTTTGACTGGTGTCAAGAAATCCCAAATATATGGAAACTGTATGGAACACAAGCTGCAAGATATCTGCTAACTGAAAAAAAAAAATCATCGACGTCAATCTTCTATCAGTAAAAGTCACTTACATCTAAAGTGAAAGTCTAAGATACTTCTACCATTCCGGACGTTTGTTCAAAAGCTAATCTGATCTGCCAACACTTAGGGTGTCAGATTTCCTTATCAAATATATCTTTGTTAAGAGAGAGAGTACACAATTATGTGTCCCCTAATACCTCTCCACTTGTGTCTAGACTTTTATAAATAAGTTTATTGCAAGTTGTTGCCCGAATGCTAATTGCAAACAACATACATAAAAGAACAGGGTACAAAATAGGTGTAAAATCGGCTGAACTAGATTTTACCAACGTAATTGTCTAGACTATATCAGTGGTACAAAGTAAAAGGACTAGGATATGCCATTGCCATAAGCACAAGCTGTGTAAGAGGAGACTTTTCTTTCATACGCCTTTTTTAATAGGCCATGTTGACAACCTGCAAATTGCTATTTATCCTCCTACTTAAGTGTATGTCAAAAACTGGGATGGGAAATGCTCTCCAGCTAACAACATATTCGCTGTTTACTCTTGTTTTACCAAATAGTAAATGCCCTAACACAGAGAATCGTGTTGATCTGTATGATAATTAGGTAAAGATGAATAGGAAATACTATATCATAATATTCAATTAAAAACATTTAATTTTGAAACATCCTACAGAAAGAACCACTAATGCTTTTCTGCTATAATTTATAAATCACAGGTACAAATATTATACAAACGCAGCACCATTTCTTTTACGCATGCCTTGATGAAAAGAATTTACCACTGGAAGAGTTTAACATGCCCGTGACTGTTATCTTTTTATCCACGGTGATAATCATGGGGACTGTTACTAGCTTGCGCCACCGGGGGCAAGTGCTAGTGAAATAATGCATGGAAAACTGGAAGCACTAGAACCTGTCATTATTGAAGGTAATTTTCGCCGATCACTTTAAATTTCTGACTTCTCTCAGTCTCTGAATTAACCTTTACCATAATGCTGTAAAGGACGCTTGATAGTGTCATGCAGCAGGAAGACGTTTAAAACACATAGACGTTGGCGCAGACTGTAGTGGCGGTTGAGTGGTGCGTATACTAACGATACATTGTAAGGCTATCTAGTCTGCTATTGATATTTGTATATACAAGGAGGTTTTATACAGATCGAGAAACAGTTATCTTTAAAAAGCCCTACAAGCCTTAAAATCGCTCTGTCGCAACGAGGGAGCATCTGTGGAGGGGCCTACGCCGCAGGAAGTAAGGGGGTCGGGGTTCTGAGCTGAGGGAGAGGGGTACCTGTTGGTTACAGCTCGGGGACAGCTGGACAAGTTTGGACGAGACAGATCTAGACCTGATGACAGCGTCGAGGGAAGGTAAGTCCTGCATCTCCAAGCAGAATACCGCTGGCAAGGCAGTATCCATGGTAACGACTGGATGTTGTTCTGTCCCATTGATACTACATCCCATTTCGGACTAGACGCAGCTATGTACAACTCTGTTTACTACAAGAGACGCAGAACGAGCTGTCAATCAGTGAGAAGGAGACAGCAAAGTTGCACACAGAGCTCAAGAACATCGGTCTGAAACTCGAAGAGAGGGAGAAGAGAACAAAGATTTGAAGAAAAAGTGCTCATCTCTAAAAATGAAAAGAGAGATCTTCAAAGTCATTGCCACCGGTAACCGTAAAAATTCTCCCGAGGATGACAGCACGCGCACGCGTACGGCCAAACGGTCGGGGGAGCCGCTACCAGCACTCTACTACACCACCGCCAGCAGGCAGACTACCTGGGAGAAGCTGAGTTGAGGCGGACACGGCGGCAGAGAGACAGATGGGGGCGGCGACGAAAACTGCATACTACCAGCCTGGCTAGGCCTAGGATATGTTGCTAATAGGATAGTTTCAAATTTCAATTTAAAATGTTTTATAATTACGATTTACGTATGGGTTCACAGTGTCATATATCTGTCAGATTTAAAAACTGTCAAGGTATTACCTGGGATGGAAGCTGACATTCATTACCTGCATCTTACAACAGGCAGTTTGGTAAGTAGTATCAGTACATTGATAAGGGGAAACTTTCCTAATACATGACGTTGGTTATATGCAAAAATCATATATTGAAAGATATGTCATTACCATATTCCCACAGACTTTCTAGGAAATCCCATAGAGGTACACTTAGCATTTTATTTCCACTTTTGCTGACTAATACAACAATACTCATATAATGACAAATATGTCATATAAGAATAATCCAATATACATTACGCAAAACTGCATAGAAATGAGATTCTGCTCTTTAGTCGTTAAAGTGGGATTTCATTGATTCATCCCATGATTCAGTGTATGTAAGCAACACATTTCCACAGTTCATGGATTAAAGTATCAAACTGTAAAAAAACTGTTGACAATAGACTGTTAGAATCGGTGCTGTATCCCCTCCCCGTTTGAGACTTGTCCGTGTAGAATTGAAGCGCGGAGACTAATTGTGATAAGTTGTTGTCCATGCACAATGTGGCATATTTTACCATTTAATTAATATAATAAAAAAGAAAGCTGCCTCCTTTAACTGTTTTTTTGTTGTTGTCAAAAGAATGGCAATGAGATTCTTGGTTATCAGTAAAACAGTCGTTCGCAACAATGTTTGCAGAGATTCGATTTAACTTAGCTATTTCAGCTGTTTATGTAATGCTAGCTATTTCTCCTCTATGAAGTGCCCACAAAAGGCCATTGAATCCTCACTACGACTGGTGGGTTTTGCTATTCGGCAGCGACGAGAGATGTGTTTGTCTGGGTGATCCCCAGGTTACGTACGGCCAGCAAACAGGAGTGCCTAGCGAATGACCTATTTTGTTTGAGGCAATGGCAGGGACCACAAACCCAAGTTAGCTGGGAACCGCGTGGCGTGAGCTGTGGAAGCCTACGACAGTGCGACCCCGTACCGTCCACTGGGCCATACTCTACTCAGCACGGATAGTACTATGCCTGTCGGATAGTACTATGGTCCTTAAACACTTTCTGTGCACGTCCTACTGCGCAAATTCTAAGACGGTGACAGGCCTGAGAAGCTGGAAGCTACTAGCCGGACTCCAAATGTGATGTATATAATATCATGCAGTAGCCAAAACATTGGATGCTGAAAGCTTCATAATGAGTATCTTGTTTCAGATCTAAATACATTAGTTATGGACCCAAATGATCACGCAATGTTTAGAATGGGCCTGATATAATGGGAGACGTTTCTGTTCACAATGAAACCAATAAATGTCCAGGTATCAAGAAAAAGCTGCAAGGCCTGAGCTGAACAACACAATGCCAGGCATTGAGACCATGGGTGTCGAATATAATTAACCACTTGTAATGGTCTGTTGTGTCCACACATCATGGGGAAGGACAGCTCATCGCAAACAAATGGACGTCTGTCGTGCAACACATCCACAACAGATACACAGGATTTCCTTGTCAGTTTCCGGCATGCTTTCACGAGCCCCTAGAGGGAAGGGAGCTTAGAAAGACCTGGCTACCATCGCGTAAGTATGAAAGACTTTTTATGGCATCGTAAGTAAAATTCTTGGTAATTTCGAATCAGTACGTATACATCACACATTTTATGAGAAAGAGCTAATGTGTTGACATCTTTTTTTACATGTTTTCCAGATTCAAAATTGTCAATTGAAGTTGAGAAAGTTGATTGCAAACATAGATTGTGTGGGGACATCAGACAACTTTCACCCGTACCCCAGACGTCATCTTTGGAGGCCTTCCATACCCTGATCTACCAATTCGCTCCAAAGATTTACCATTTCTTCTACGAGGGAATGGAAAAATGGTAATGAAAATAGAATGCTTCTGTAAAAGATGCTTTTAAAACATCCTGTTCATGCTCCTGTACAAGAGTGGTAATCTTGTCCATGCTCACCTTTAATACGATTGTGTTTGTTATCTTTCTGTAGAGTGATTACCCCATTTCGGATTTCTTTTCAGAGTGATTGTTGCTGCCCTGCATTGGAACAAAAACGGAAACAGAGCACAGCGTACCACTAGAGATGGTAAAGCCACCTACAGTCTACACTATCCGAAGCACAAGAACGGAGGGCATGTTGTTCGTACAGTCATTGAGAATGCATGCTTCTTTTGGTGCGTTCCTGTTTTTTTTTTTTTTTGTAACTAGTATCATCGCTCTTTTGTCTTATACTTCATCTTTGCAGGCTATTGTATACAATGTATATTGTAAGTAAAGCAATTGCTGTGTGGTTCTTAGGGCCTGAGATTGGATCCAGTCTTAATTCATTCACTGCACCTGTACATGTGATTTATAGATCTTTCCCAAGACCCGCTGCCATACATGTTTCCCTTGTTGTATTTGATAGGATTTATCTGAAACTTTTGTGATCTTTTCTGCCAATAATAATATTCGTTTCATCCCAATAAGATTGTATTTTGCACAGTTACTGATATGTCGAATGAGCCAATTGAAAAGACATAATAATGAAGTCATTTTAACAATTCATTTCTGATTCAATGTATATTTCTAACAAGACAAGTCACAAGGTTACTGGAAATGGTGGAGAAGATGTGTAGTGGCCAGTCACGCTGGAGGCGGCTCTGCGAAACGCAAGAGAAAAGAGCGAAGAAGTCCACATCCTGTTCCTGGACCTCTCGATTGCATTCTGGTCGCTGAACCACGACACCTCGAAGGATGTTTGCAGGTGAACGGCCACCAATACGGCCAGCAACGACAATAACCTGTATTTTAATTAATGGATATAAATTACTTCGAAAATGTGACAGTAAGTCTTATTTTTAATGTGAATCTAAATTTTAAATCAATTGCAATGAATAGTAATCACAGTTGTCAAAGGCTCGGTTCAGACTTAACATACCAGACCTAACGCTATCTGTATGGCTTTGACTGACCAATGTGAATCAGTATTGTCACTGATGTAAAATATGCATCACTCTTTAACATTGTGAACAAATACTGCCAATTTTTCATTTATAACACCAGATGTTGTGTGTGCATTACTTTAGAATTGTTAAGCAAAAGTGAATAGAGATTACACAGTGTTTTTTGGGTCAATTCTTTAAATTCATGTTTGTTTTCAAACAAGCTCTCAAACAAGGACTTCATCGCCCAGGAAGTGCTGTGTCATTTTCTGGTCAGAAGTCGGATGCCGGCACTGGAAAAAAACTGAACAGAGGACTGAAGACTCTTGACCTATTGGACCTTCTCCAAGCAGATCCTGCCTATTTCGAGTAGGTATCCTTTTTTGTTATAGAACATTCTAGAAAGTTATTAATAAAAACATGTTTCTTAGTTTACTTGGCTTAATTCTTGTCTTCTGTGGAAAAAGTAATAGCACAGTATCCTCAATACTATTCATTGTCCTGTGACCTGTGTAATAATGCAGTTTGATCTTGTCACATTTTAGAACATGGCTGACCCCATCGGGGAACTTGTCATGTTAGAATCTTTGCACCATCTTTGAAGCAAGTCTTTGCGGCTTGAAGAAAGCCTAACACATAGCAGTACTGCTTTTCACGCTGGAAGCGGCTTTGCAAAACGCAAGAGAAAAGAGCGAGGAGATCTCCATCCTGTTCCCGGACCTCTCGATTGCATTCGGGTCGCTGAACCACGACACCTCGAGGGATGTCTACAGGTGTACGGACTGGCCACCAACACGGTGAAGATCGTCGTTCAGAGGGCAAGGACGGGATGGATACACCTCCGCACGACGAGGGGGGGGGTGGTTGTGCGAGTGAGGACGATGTGCTGGAAAGACTGGTGGGGCTACTTGGCACCTCTGGTCTTCGCTCTAGTGCTGGACATAGCACTACGAGGGGACCAAAGCTCACCGGTGCTGTGTTGACTATAGACTGCTAGAATTGGTGCTGTATCCCCTCCCTGTTTAAGACTTGTCTGTGTAGAATTGCAACGCGGAGGGGATGGAAACTAATTGTGATAAATTGTTGTCCATGCACAGTGAGACATTTGTACTATTTAATCCATATAATAGAAGAGAAAGCTGTTTCCTTCAATTGTTCTTTTGTTATCGTCAAAAGCATCAAGTAAAACAGCTGTTTGCATCCATTTTAATAGCTTCTAAGACGGTGACAGGAAGAAGAAGCTGGAAGCTACTAGGCGGACTCCGGCACAATGTGGTGCATATGATATTATGCAGTAGCAAAAACATTGGATGCTGAAAGCTTCATGATAAGTAACTTGTTTCAAGTCTAAAGACTAAAGACATTAGTTAAGGAGCCAAATGATCAATCTGTAGTTTTTCACGCAATTGTTTAGAACGAGCCTGGTGTTGTGCGAGACGTTCCGTTCACAATGAAACCAGTAATTGTTTCCTTCCAGATAAAGCCGTACAGTTTGCGCTTTGTCTACTAAAATGCACGGTCGATTACGATCGCAAGGAAGCTGAGGCAAGTGTGCAGAAGATCTAGTATGACACGGATTCTGAGGCAGGTGTGCAGGAGCTTCAAGATAAGACAGCCTTTCAGACATCAGCCATTCATCAGTGTCCGATGTCGAGGATTTACAGGAGGAATAGAAACTGCTTTTGCTAGTTGGAATCGTCCTAACTAGCCTAGATGATATATTTTGTATATATGTCAAGTACTTTTGATGGTCTTTCAAACGATTTTCATGCACAATTTTAAGTACTCTTAAGGATTATCTCACCAACGTATAATCTCTCTCTCTCTTTGATCCTAACTAGGATGAATCACTCACTAACAGAGAACATATTACAAGCTTTTAAGAACTTTGTTATAAATCTGTATGTCTTATGTATATCATATATGATTTTAAATGAACCCTTTGTAAAAATCGGAATTGAATAAATAAAGTATGTCCAAAAATAATAGACTGTGGTGTAAATCAGAAAGGAAAACATGTCGTTAAAGCCAAAAGACCTCGAACTTGTCATCAGGAAAAGATGCATGGAAAGACTTATCCACAACCACACACAGTTCAAGAACGTTGGAGGAGGGAACATCAAGCAGGTGAAACAGTTCAAGACGTGATCGTTACATTCAACATCTTCATTTTTCAGTGTGCCGCTTGACCAGGTCAGTACATTTTGTGTACCTAATGTATGAAGCTTTGACCCCCACCCCCCTCCACTTATGCTTAAAGAAGAGCCGTTAAAAAAGGGTTCCGACATTTAAACTCCTATGCGTGATTTTCAGTGATGACCTGTCGTGGGGTCCATACATTGAATATTGCAATTTCCAGTTTGAGGAAGTTATTAGCGTGCAATTGTGTTTCTGCAGTAACACAATTATGTTCGAGCTGTTCGCAGGTGAAGACTAATGAGGGTATGGCATAGAGGTGTCCAAGTGCAGTTAATGGATAAGAGGGCGCCACATGCTGGGATATTCATTCGACGACGCTAAAAAAGCCTGCTTCACTTTTTGTTGCGGGATAGTTTTGTAGGTTCAGGATGGCTGAGAGCGAGAATTTCGACAGGCTGCCTCTCGGCCATGACATCTCCACCATACAACTGCCGCTGGCTACATCTCCCGATGAAACGGTCAAGGTCTAAAGAATACATTAAAGAAGGGCTGCATTTGTTATTTGATAAATGTTCGAGCAGTTAAGGGCAACACTCAGGATCTGTATTCTGTCCTATTTCTCTGCTAGCATAATCTGCTCTAGACTAGAGGATACTAGAAGGATTTATCCACCTAGGCTGTTACTGTCATATCCACTGAAGAAGGACAGAAAGGGAACAGGGATGATTATCATCTCACCTCATCAATGAAGACTTTGAACAACAGCCTTGAGTACATGTACGAACAGATTACTGCCGTAATGGCTAATCATGTACGGACACCTTCAATTCATGTAGATCGGTTGTACTATTAATGTTTTTTGGAAGGGGGGTGTAGGTAAACAAATGTTGAATCGTTCCAGAAACAGATTTTTTTTCTTCACATTCGTTGAAGTCATTCAAGGAACAAGATATGACGTTATATAAACTTTTACACATAATCTGCTCCAGACTAGAGGGTTCTGGACTTAAACAACCAGGCAGGTTTCAATGCTGTGTCAAGAATGATGGACAACAAACTGGGAGGAAGAAAAAAAGATTAGTGTAGATTAGAATGTCTTAACATGCCACATTAAATGTTACATATTAGTACTATGGATCAGTCTAGTTTTTGCTACCTGGACAATTTGAATCTAGGAAATATGATATTTTCAGTAACATTATAAGAATAGTTTTATTTATCTCTTTTTCATAGGGTGTGACAAACTAAGATGATGAGGGTGTGAATTAAAGTACGGTCCTGGTTGTTTGCTGTACAAATCAGACGGATACCAGTAGAATTTTTTTAGATATTCCTAGTGTATGGTCAACAGATGGATTTATGTCTTTGAAAGGTTTTACTTATCAACAGAAAGGTCATGTCACAGCGAATTTACGGTGCCATTACATAAGATCTACCAAGAACTGGAAGACAAAGTGGCCACTGGGAGAGGCTAAGCGTTTGGTGGTCGCATGGAAAGCGGCCGAAAAGTAGGAAGAAGGTTAACGTTAGAAGTTAATTGCCTATCCCCAAAGGCTTATTCTCTTGGCCGATAAGTCCGAAAATGGATAGTTAGTGGTACAAGAGTATGTAAAGATCGACATGGTGGAGGACGAAAAACGATGAAAAACGTATTTCTAAAGCGGAGTACAGGGCTAACAAAAAGAAGACAGAGATACGAACAATCGTAGGTTTCATCCGTTCCCGAAGACTCAAAGCCCCAGCTATCAGTTTGCCAGACCGGGAAGGTCTTCGTTTCAAGGTAACCTGTTTAATGAAGTAAAAAAAAAACACGAAATATCTATGCGTGCTGTGAAAACGGGCATTGGCGTGCAGAATGTCCCAAGATTGCAACGAAAAAAATCTAAAATTGTATCATTCGTCAACTCACTGACTTGATTAACGTTTTTTGTTGCAGAACATGGGATTTTACAGAGGGATTTATGTTTTTTAAAGGCTCTACTTATCAAGAAGGTCAACAAAAAGGCTCTGTCACAGGCCGATTGAAATGGCGTCTACATCAATGGGTTAGAGCCAGAGCTTCGGCATTTGTTCTATATATTATTGACAACAAGTATACCTTTGAAACAATTACCTGTTAGGTTGTTTTCAAATGACAATGTGTGTGCTAAAAACGATTTGTAAAAAAATTCATGTGTCACGGGGTTTACGTAGTGTGATGCAAAAGAATACGTATTAAAAGGCCCGACCTAGACTGCACTAGTCATGCCTTTCAGAGCGAGCCGGGCAGGGCTTCCCGAATATGCTTTTTATTCGCATAGATGATGCTCACACATGTGATGACGACTGTCAGGGAGTCTGTCTGACGAGCTCGAGAAAGTTTTAAAATCAGTTATTCTATAGCACCATTGGATTATATGGAGTATATTGTGTGGCTGTGTTAATTTTAACAGTCGTTTGGTGTGAGGTTATGATGTTGACTGTTACACATGCTTTTACTTGTAAATTACAATTTTATTAGTCTGCAATGTTGTGTAAAGTGGGAGAGATTGAACCTGCAGATTCCAGTGGATAGCTACAACCCGGTCAGACAACGCCTCCGTTGGCTGATAGAGATAAACCTGCTGAGAGACAAGATGGGGGTACTAACGGACTACCCATCGAGTGAAAGCGGACCGGCGGATTTGGGAAACCAAAGCAAGTGGGCCAACACCTACACGGTGGGCATCCCAGTTGTTTACGACATTGCGGGGACACTACTGCAGCAGCCAGCACAGCTGCTAAAAGAGTATCTGCACATCACGCCATCAGCAGAGATGGCCGGCGGACTGCCGATACTAGCTATAGAGTGGAACTACAAGATGGCCTTGGAGCGCAACAGGCCTCTGAGCACATGTTACTATATAACTACTACAGAACGGCATGCTGTCCCCGTGGCAACAAGCGTTCCGACTAGGAGCACTACTGTTCGCGCTGGAGGCGGCTCTGCCAAACGCAATAGATCTACATCCTGTCCTTGGACCTCTCTTATGCATAATTAGATAGGTGGCGCTCTTAGCTATAGGAGCGGCCGCGCAAATGCACAACTCTTACTAAACTTGAGCTTTTTAGACTTTACGAATGTCAGTTAGGTTTTACTCACTGATTTAGAAGATGATTCTGTCGAATGTCTTTGGGTAGGATATCGCGAGATTTCTGTCGCGAGACCTAAACAAGCCAACGTGAAGCATAGTAAAAACATAGCAGAGGCCGGGTTCAGATGCCTGCCCCTGCTGTCAGGGTTGGAGAAGCGTGCACTGAAAAAGATGGGGGAAGGGGGTCATGTTCCTGTGCCGGGGGAGGGGCATTCCCTAGTGTGGGTTCATGGCTTGACCCCGATGGCAACACCAGTCGCTACATATTGGTGTTGTTGGCCGAGGAGCCGAACATCCTCCTTGTGGACACCACAAAGGACGACGCAATATGGCAGTAAGTATATATGTGTTGTTTTATGCATATTTTACTGCAACCACCGATGTTAGCTCTTGCAGTTTGATTCTTTATGTTCAATAGACTATGAAAGGAATATGCATTGTACAAGAAATTAATGGCAAGATTACACAGATGTTGATCATGTGAGCAAATAACATATCATGACATGTGACACTTGTAATATATTTCTTTACCTACTTTGAATTGTATTGTCAATACCAAAAACTTGATAGCCCCAAGGCACGGACCAAAAAAATATACAATTGCCATATTATTAATAACACGGACTCCGGTCAGTCTTTCTTTGTCATCACTATTCAAGTTATTTCTTATTCTAACTATGTAAATTGATCTTGGTTCAGTGAATTAATTAAATCATCTTAACTCTTAAGTCTTTTTTGTCTGACTACTTTTGATAAACGGTTTGCTTAGACTTTTAGTAGAAGGTTTGCATCAAAATCCCAAAGAATAGGTCAATGAATTTCTACGGTGAACACAAGAGGCCTTCGTCAGTGGTGCGTGGGGACCAGAAGAGCCAGTCCAATCAACACGGCGAGGAGCGGTATCCAGAGCTTTCTCCAGGAACACCATCTACTTGGGAAGCCTGGATATCGAACACATGTGCCTCACCGATGAGCTGTTTAAGGTGGATCTGAGCGTCGGTGGCAAGTCAACCAAGGCCAACGTCCACGTCGTGTCGTCCTCTCAGTCCCCAACACCCGCCACTGAGGAGATGCAGCAGTGAACACCACCAAACCCTCGCACTGGACACACCCTTGTCTCTGGGACACTTTCCATCCTTTAAGATGTCTTGGAGATGCCCCAGAGACACGGGCGGTTTGTGTCCTTTGCACGGACGACGAAGGACGGAGGCTTTTACAACCTCTACCTCCCATCCAACACCTGGACGACGCTGCCTCTCCCCAAATTGACCCCCACCCCATGCCTATCACTCGGCTGCTTACGTGGAGAGCTCATCCGTGAACTTATGGTGGGGGGGGGGTCATACAGTGGGACAATACCCTCTGAAAGAATTTCCATTAGGGAGGTCCTCTGTGCGAAGATAAGTGAGGGGGGGATACAATGAGAGAGGTTAAATTACAGGGTTTACCAGAGACCACTATCTGTCAACCCTCTCCTGCATCTAATGGGTATTGCTACATCTGGACTTACAAAAGCCGGTATGGAAATCCTCCAGTGGAACTATAGCCAGAATGGTGGAAGCTGGCTCTGCGCAAATAAGACGGGATGAAGCAGAAATGGAAGCCCATAGCTGGAGCGAATGACCACCACACGTTCGATATATCCCAAGTGACTACCAATTCCATTTAGGCCCAACTGCAAAAAAGACAACAGCAAAATAGAACATTTTTTTTTAACTGCAGGAAGGAAACAGCAAATGCTGCAACCGAGTCAAACACCCAGAGGAACTCGTAACTTTTCTACAAACCTAAACAACAAGCATCCAAGGTAACATGAGCGAAGTAAAAGTTTGCCACAGCACCCTGATCATTTAAGTCGCTAACATAAAAGACGCTTTACGATACCACTGAGTACAAAGACAACGGAATCTTGCAGTTTATTAAAGAGTTACAAAATATGACGACGTGAGCCGGTCAAATTGAAATTGCTTGCACAATGCTTCTCAAAGAAATTGGTTATGATCATTGTAGAGGCCTACCTTGTCACAAGGATGAAATCAGAAATACTCCACAAAGACCTCTTAGGAGAGCTTGATATGGTACTGACTCTATCACTATATAGTGGAGGTTTATCGGTTATCGTAGCTTACAAAATCCCGACTCAACCCTCATCAACTATTTAGATTTATCAACTTTCATGATCGGGATCGTGTCCTGAAGGAGGGAAGGAAACCTCGAAGGACAAGCTTAGCGGTTTGCGAGCATCCCACCTTTACAAGCAACCAACTAGTTCCAGATCGAGAAGAGGAGATGGCGAAAGCTAAGGACACTAATACACACTGTAAGATATCGACTGATGTGCCTCCGTCACTTATGTTATATTATCAGTGTATGACAAGGGAAGAAACGGCTGCTATCGCGTCCGCAAATATATTAAGTAAAATAGCGCTACGGGGCGACAACATCTCACCTATAGCTAGCGCAGGACGAAATCAAACTCCCGGACACGACGATACCCTTGTCCCACCATGACTTTGCAGACGACGTAGCGCTTACTAGCAGCACCCGTTCAGGAATAGAACGCATGGCCCGGTGGCTGGAACTGAGGTTCCAGTCACTCAACCTCACAATCAGTGCCGATAAGACACTGTCGATGGCGTATAATTTTACGAAGCAGAAGCTCCGCCCGATCGTGCTCGACCCGCCGCTGCGACTGGAAAGCGGCGAGGTCCATTGTGGAAAGACGGCCGACGGTAACCCAGTGGTGTATCTGGGAGCAACGGTGAACAAGCCCCAATCGTACGGTGATTTAAGGGCAACAGGATGGATGGCTCGCGCCTAAGATACCTATTAGACTCACCCTACAGGAGGGGCTGCGCCCGATACAGAAAGGAGGAAAACTGGACTAGATAATGTTCCCACAGAAACTGGACTACATAAAGACCTATGTAATCCCAAAGTTAATGTACCCAATGCGGATAGCAAACGTCGATTTTTAAGATTTAACGTAGGTAGACGTGGCGCTGAGGGAGGAGGTCAAGAGCATGGCGGGGATGCCAACCAGGATGGCGGACGCTTTCCTAGACTTAGCACAGTCACGTCTCGGGCCTCCCCAGACTACGCAACCTGTACCGCCATGGCTTAGTGGACCGCTTCGCCAAGCTACAGGTAGCGCCAACCAAGAAAACCAGCCCGCCACAGCCACTGTCCGACTTTACGAGGCCGATCGTCATGCGCCAGCTCGAGTTCTTTATAGAGAACGGTTGCACAAAGGACTAAGACACGCTCGTGGGAGTAAAGACTCTCCCCGTGAAGTCCACGGGGGAAATCACGGCTCTAAAGAAAGACAAGCAGCAGAGGGGAGAACAACCGTGGTTCTCCCACATGCTTGGTACACTGGTGGACGGTGTAATAGGCCTGAATATGACGGCAAACGGACACGACTACATATTCACAGTAGGCTACCTCAAGAGGGACCGAAAGAACAAGGTGGTGAACCGAATTTATACGCTTACGGAACTCAGAACTGTTCTGGACAGGGCAAGGGCCGCCGGCCTTATGAAGAGGCACCTCGTTGCCCATCCCAAATCGAGAGAACTGATCGATGACGCCTTGGCGGGGAAAACGACGCTTGCAGAGAAGAGGTGCAAGGCACTGCACCTCACCCTTAGTCAATAGAAAATAGTACTTTTGGCGTACGAGTTCGGCAGGGAACTTACGCCGATAACACTAGGCCCTCCCCTACAGACCGACGGAACACCCATCCGGTACGAACGACACTAGGCCACTGGTGTATCTGGGGTCAACGGTGAACAGACCGAGCGGCTACGCAGAGCTAAGACAGACGGGCTGATGTCTGCTCTATTTTATCTCCACTTACATCAACAATACTGTACTTCTTATCATCGTTTTGTTCTTTCAATTCACAAAAATGAGACTCAGACAAGTGAATGTAATAAGGGTTTGTAAGCAAAGCTGTAAAGATTCTAAGTACATGATTTATGTTTATTTTTTGTAGAATTGTCTGTGAAATTTGAAATAAGCGAATGTTGTGAAAAGGAAAATGTCTCATATTCATTACTGATTGCAGTAAGGTTACACAAAGAAAGGATATCATGTCCTTAAAGCTAACATCGTCCAGAGCTACAAGCCACTTCCAACAACATAGCCTCGGATGTAGCCTTAAATCCATCTGCTCCTAATTGTGAGAGTGTGTAAAATTTTAAAGTATTGAATGTTGTAAAAAGGAGAGTGTAGAATGTCTCATTTATGACTGATTGCGAGAAGAGTTTGACAAAAGTTTGATAGACATTGAATATGTTGAGTTCCGGGGAATCTTTATCAAATTGGAGTCATTCTTTACACTAAAATACCTACTTTAAAAATCAACCTAGGTTACTTGTCACAACCCTTTAAAACCAGGCATTAAGTGGCCCGTCGTAGCCTTATTTGTTTTACCTTTAGAAATGTTGGTTATCAGAGTATGAGAGGAATAATGAAAATATTGAGGGATTAGAGGGACTAGTCAATCAATAAAGCGTTCTCAAGCATCAGTGTCTGATGCATGGCGGTAGATCTGCAGAAGACAGGATACTCGCTGAGAAAAAACCCTGTATGTTGCGTATGTGAATCTGAAAGCTGCCTTTGACTCTGCAGCTGTCCTCATACCTTCCCTGTGGAAGGCCCTGCGTGCCAGAGGCATCCCAGGATCTAGTGAAGGACGGCAAACTAGTGGCTATAGCAACGGCAGTAGATGGTTGCTACAATAAATAGAAGCTTAAACCCATATATTCTCGCCTTTGGAAGCGATCCAAAAAATATTTCACCTTTTATATTTTAAAAAAATCACAATATTGTGGCCATCGTCAATTGTACTTTAGGTGCAAATCAAACATCATATGCTGGACATTGTTAGTAGTGAGCTGTGCAGTGGCTACAAGCAACGGCATGCTTTCAAACTACTATTTATTGTAGTACTGCAGGGTCAATACCCTATATTGCGCTTTTAGATTTGGGCAACATAGCAGATGTTAAGTTTTCTTAGAGAGAGTGGATTTGTGGACTCGCTCTAACCTGAAAACTGATTAGATTATCAACTGTTCCAGCTGGAATCTACCGAGTACTCATGAACCATATTAACACCCATAATCAGCCCCAGTCCACTACCCAAAATCAGGCAAGCCGTCGCTGGGCCCGGAGTTTCCTACTGTTCGACTAGTCAAGGCCACATATACTCCTCAGAATCAGGACCCTCTGGCCATCGAAGCACCGGAAGGAAAGAAAATAGTTTGATCAACAGTCTGATAAGAACCTGTGCACCCTCAATATGTATAGACAAGGCGCGGGTACACAAGGTTACATCTCCGCGAAAAGTTAAGAACGACAAGCCAAACAGTAATGAATATAGAATATAAGAGTGGTATAACACGGACACATTGTTTTAACTTCTCAATTGTCGCTTGCAATAAGCCCTCGGGCAAGCCTTACGTCAAAAATGAGCACAACTGCTGCGGTAGATTTGGGCCTGCCGCTTTATGCAAGAGGATATCAGGTTACAAGTTTTCCCGCGCTACCGCCTGAGATCACCATAGGTTAAAAGCTTCCGAGCACAGACACCCTGTAAATGTTTACAATCCAAGATAGAACGGCGACTGTCATACCAAACAGCTCTAATACTCAACTTCAAATATAAGTACAGATATAAGTGTTCAATATTTTCTCGTAAAAAAAGACAAAGCAGCCAGGCTTCAGTCTCAGTGCGCAACCAGGCACGAGAAACTGCGTTAAGAAGATAGCGTTTTTGAACAGCCAATCAGCATTCATCCCATGGATGATTGGCAGAATTTTTCCCGCCATAAGAATGGGACAGACGATACAAACAACATCGTCTGAGGATGTACTAGACAGGGGGGAGCAACCATGGGTCATTTCTCTACCTCTGGTTAACGTTAAGTACAATTCTAGAAGTATCAGATCATACATCACAATCATTATCCATATTACTTATCCATATTTTCTTATATTGCAATCAAAGACTAACTTGGCAGCAAGACTGACTTTGATTTGTTTATCATTGCATCAGCTCTATTTCCCGCGCGCGGGAACGTTGGTAACCAGATCTTGGAACAGTATCGACGCCTCTAACTGTACACGTGTGTTTTCGTCGAATCCGCGGGAATGGTCGTAACCTGATACATCTGCAGCAAAATCTCACTTTCATTCCGACCGCCTTCTGTCTCTGTGTGGCATGTTATGGCGCAAGGCTGTCTGATTTTTTGGCTTATCGGTGAAACTAGTGGTTGGATAAACAATTCGGTTTATTCTGTTGACGACTTGACGTGGTATTGTCACCAGCTTGATACTATACAGACTTCAACTATTTTGGTTTTGGGTGCTGTTTTTGCCGTTGTTCAGAGCATTTGATTTCTATTCATTTCAAAGCATTTATTTTCTATTCCGATACTGTCTTCTTTGTTGTCATCCGTGTACTCTGACTACTCGATCGTGATATTTAGGTGGATAGAAGACATTTATTAGAAAACGTTGTAGTGTACAGTTTAAATGGAAATCAATCAGTTACGACGGCGTACATGGAGATTTGTTGTCAAGGGTATGTTGCAAGGTTCGCTCCTTCTATCACTCGTAATCAACCGCCATTCTTGCTCCATTGTCTTTATTTGTACAGAGTACTCTGCGTATACACCAAAGAGTACTTCCTAACAACTTGAATTCCCTGACAGTCCTTGGGTTCTACCTCTTTTTCTGGCCATACTTATTTCTACCTTCAGTTGACCGCTTCCTGGGAAAACACAGCATATTATTAGATTGCACAGATCTGCTTATTATTTAGACACATCTTGTTCTACCATGTGATCTATGAGTGGTCACTTTCTCAATGCCCAATACCCGCCAAAAATACTTGACCGTCGATATGACTTGTAGTGTCGGCAGTTTTGTAGGTTGTTGAAAATATTTGGATGGAGGAAATACCTTATCGGCATCGAGCGTCTCCTTGTAATAAGTCAATCAACTACACTTTGATACGATGGTCCAAGAACGGAGCTGTGAGAAATTATATCGTTAACATCTTCATCTGTTTCCTGTCTACCTCATTCTTTTTTCACCCTACTGGTTACAGTGAACCATGTACAACTATGAAAACCGTCTCTACATAAGGGCAACTTGGCCATTGTGACCACTTTTGGGTGTTAAAGATAAGGCTCTAATTTTTTACACAGCAATAACATTTTCGCATTAGCATTCGTCCAATTCTTTATCCACGCATACGTTTCGTGACCGTCTTCCTCACAGCTGTGCTATGTGCTGTACGTCCTTCCATAGTCAGACGTTAGCGTCGGTCATTGCTTCTAGTATGAAGACAGACGCTCAATGTGGCGGCAACACTTCTCTTGTGTCACGCGGCAGGTCCAAAATGTAATGCAGCCTCTGCCAACTGATCTTGATTTCTTGGCTTGACGTTCTTTCGTATGTAACACTTCATCTGATGCCACACGTTCTCTATCTGGAATGAGAAAAAATGTTTCCTCTTTTAAGTCATTCTTTACAAGTTCATATATTTCTCCCCAAAGACCCAATTGTGAAGTAACGAGACGTTAGCTGTCAGAGAAACAAGGCAAGTCAGGAAACGTTACGATTAAACATCTGCTTAATTGTCGGTTACTTCATTTACATTAACTGCTAGTCAAATGCACCCCCCCCCCCCCATCCCAGTTCTATCGGCTAACTAATCAGCCCAAGTAGAAAACTTTTTACACAATATACACAATGTATGTTCTAAAATCTGGACTCTCAGCTAGGGTCCTCCAACAATTGATCCCCCACGCCCTCATCACGGTGCTTTCCTTCCCGCTGGTTTGCTTGGGATCTGTTTCAAAGAAGTGTATAAAAGATCAGAAAAAGAAACCACCCATTTGGTTTGGCACAGGATCGACTAAGATCAAGAGACAGAAATAGAGAAAGGAAAGCGTGACGTATGGCGCTCTTTGTTCATAGATGCGACGTGAGCCCTATTAGCAATGAGATCAGTTGCTATAAGTTCACTGTGACGAGACCATTGTTTAACGCAAGCGGGGTCATCGAAAAAATGAATTAAAAATAGCAGCAGAAATTCACATCCTTGCTCTCTGTTCCAAATCGGTCTGGCTGCAAGGACACAGACGTTTAGCCTTGTGTGAAGCAAAAAGTATCGTAAGGATGTGGTACTGCGCATTATCTTACGAAGTAGTCAACACTAAACAGCATAAATGGTAACAATCACAAATAAATGTAGCAAAGACAACTGTTGTCCGTTACAGACACAACCAGTAGTATAGGTAGGACACCTGGCTAAAGTCTAAAGTAGGGTTGTGTACAAGGCGACACGTGCACACGCAAAGCTGGATTCGATATGAATTCTGATCGTAACTTTATTGTGCCTAACAAAAGTTAGGTACCGAATCTCACTTATCCTACTTTATAATATCCGATCTGCCGCTATATCAGACCACTAATTAAACGATGACACATCCCTCAAAATAAAAATTGTATCTACTTCCAGTATGTCATAGCTTATTCTATAGATTGTCTGCAGATTTAACATGCAATTATTCTATCAATAGTATGAGACTTATCTGCAGGATTTTGATAAAAGGGAAAAAAAGAAATACTATCATTATAAATTATGAACGGCATTCTGATTGCAAATGATATATTTCCCCTGCAAAAAAAATCACTAACACTGGAACTCATATCGCTATCAGACATGCTGAAAGATGGCTTCTCTAGAATTTTCCAGAGAATGTAGCCCTCCTCTTTGTTCCTTGGCAATGAAATAGTATGCATTGTTTCCCCCATTGCCTCTGGTTCTCTGGGGGCCTTTTCGTTTTTTTCATCGTAGTAGAGCAGCAACATAAAACATAAAAAGACTCAATGAATGTTTCGACTAAAAAATAAAATTACTTGTGTTTGTGGTTCAGTTCTTGTCACTCTGGTTACAATTTGACTGCACAACCAGACAGAGAAAAACTATATATCCCCGTGGTGTAGTAGTAACTCTTAAATTTCAGGTTCAATTGTCACAAGCTTGATAAATTACGTCTAGTAACTCTTGACGTTTACTTCATGTAACTCCGGAGAATAACACAGACAAATACACAGACACACTAAAGAACGATAACAAAACCAGATGTATTTCTCTGCAATGTATTTTTACTTAACTTTAATGATTACCTGCAACTTATTTCAGAATGGAAGAATACATACGTCTTCGGGGCAAAGCGTATAATGAGGCTATAAAATGCCTCTAGGGAGGATGTCTGATATTCATGAGACAGGTACTTGATACCCTTGCAGAGCTTTGGATTGTACACAACCTTTTCCAGCTCAACGCACACCATTGTACCTTTAAAACATGTCAGTGATTGCATTATTACTACATCACAATACTTTGTTTTCTTGTCACTTACGTGACACAGACCTCAGCAAAAGACCATTATCATAATGATAATGGTCATTGAGGTTCAATTGTATCAAATGAAGATAGCAGTGGTGTTTGCCGGTCCCTCTCAAGAGTCTAATGGTGTAACAGAGATTCCCTGCATTGTAAATTCCCTGTCGAATAAGTAATTTTTTGAAAAACTGTTATGGCTGCTGTTAAGGTGGTCCGGAACTGACTTCCACTTGTTCAGCGCCAGGTTCGTGTTGTCGTCTTGTGTTGACACTACAGACCAATATAGATGGTTGATGATGCTTGATATCCAGGGTTTCACGGACTCACAACCATTGTTTTGGCTTACATATTTTAGGTTCTTCTTTAGACATAAGAAAAACAATGTAGATGAAGCAATACTGTTACTAGTTAAATGGTTCATCATGACACAGCAATTTCCTCTTTAGAAGAGGATCTCACATTATAAAAGTAATGTCAAAACCATACCTTACCCGTATTTAACACAAGACTGCCTATTACTGTAAATGCAGATATTTTCGCGATGTTTATCTGTTCGCGATTTTCATTGTGACCTCTTTACCGCGAACTGTATTAAATAATTTAGCTGAGAAGATAAAAAGAACAATAACAAAGAATGTCATGGGAGACTACGAGACGTGTGTGGGACCACAAAGTCAAAACGTTTTATAAACCTTCGCCTATCCCCTACAACTTTCATTAATTAACAGACATGTTACCATTATTTTTCAAAAACAAGTCGCTATTTACTTGATGAGAAAGTTATGTATTGAGTTTCCCCCACTTCCTTATGTGTTTATGAAATGTACCTTTTTTGTGTGCAGTATTCAATTAGAGAAAGACATGACTCACTTAGAGCCGAAAGTTTCACTCCGTTTATATTAGAGGGATGTCACTGCGCCTGAGTCATGGTACGTGCTATTGGTTGTAAGGTGGAACAGATGTACCACCTATCAATTTTCCCATGTCGGAAAAACGGATTTTGTTCTCCACAAATCCCTAGCTACACCTATCATAGCGTGGAAAAACAATGCCCGCACGAAGTCTGTAAGCGACTGGCGCCTAGTGTGGGAAAGGAAGTAGCCAGAGGACCTCCTGGAGAGGCATAATCCCCGGCGCCGCCATTGAACCTTTCTTGAACCTTGAACGAGGACATCTGGGCTGCGAAGAAACATTTTATGACAGCCAGCGATTTGTTCCTATTAAAATGCGTTATTTTCCGTCCATACTGTTCTCTCTGTTAACTCATAGACGTAATCCTATGGCGCGTGTGGGGGAGGTGTACCATTGTTTATTTGGATTTTTCACAAAGTAAAGGGGAAGGCAAAACATGTGCTTAATATACACCTTTACATGTTGCCCTCCCACACACAGTACAATGCATTGAAATCAACAATGTCATACATATAAACATGGTAATGTCAAATCCACAATATCATACATATAAAGATGGTGATATCAAATCTACAATATCATACATATAGAAATGGTAACATTGCATATATTATTTTATTCTCAATGCCACACCACCTCCACACGCGCCTCATACATGTGATGGGAAGAGAGAGAGGAGTGCGGAAAAAGCCCCAAATCCCTGACTAGCTCCTTCTGCATGGTCTTGAGTGGTGCTGCGTACCTAAACCCCGGACCTGATCCGGACTGGACCTAACGTTTAGGTTCAAGTCCAGAAAAACCTAAACGTCTGGAAACAAGTCCGGACTTGAAACAAAAAATCTCTAGCTTATGTATAGTTATACTCCCTTTATGTCTTAAGCCATCAAAAACCTTGAAATTTGAAATGAAAAAGTATGAAAATATTGCTGTGTTTGTGTTTTATAACTGAACTTTTGTGTTTACTACTGACTGTATACAATTTTGCATACATAGTTTTCAAATTGCATGCAAGATAGATGCCAATTTTTGTAACAGGAAAAAAATATTTTAGCACACATATATGCCAAGGGTTCAGGTCCGGAGTTATAAGTCCGGACGTGAACCTAAACCCCTGGATCTGAATCCGGACCTGAACCTGAACACGGGGTTAGGTACACACCACTAGTCTTAAGAGTTTGTGAGTCTTGGGTTCAGAGGGTCTTTGGCTCTGGTCCTGGCTGGCTGCTAGTATCTCTTCGAGCAGCTTGGACTCCTTGCGAGTTAACTCGCTTCCCCCTTTTATACGGCCAATGAGTCGGCGTACTTGGCGAGTTTCCCTCTCCAGGGCTTCCATCGCCTCCCTCCGTTTGCTCAGTTTCGCTTCTCGGGTGATTTTCTCCTGTCGTTGCCGCTTCCTTTGTTCAGCCACTCGTCGTTTCTTGGCTAGCGTCGCCTCTTTAGTTACCCTTTGGTATTCCTCCTCTCCAGGACGGCTCTGGAAGAGCCTCCTTTTCGTAGCTCTCGGCGTTCCCATCGGGCTTTGTGGTTGGGCCACTTTGTGCCCCTTCCCCTTCCTTCGGGGGATGAGCTCATAAGAGTATACTTTCCTTCTCCCCTACCTTTTTTCCTTCCCAACCTTTCTAGCCCTCGATCTCCAGTTCAAAGAAGAACACTATCAAATCGTATCCATTTAAAATCCTTTATTTAATTTGTCTGTGACATTTCTTCAAGTCAATTTTAAGAAACATAATGACCCATTATCAACTAAATTTCCCTCACCCAACGTTTCTCGTCTAGACCATGCACCCCGCGGCATGGTGGTAGATGATGTCAAGCCTCACTGCGGTGGTCCCCCTCAGCGTGATGGGAGTCTTTGCAGGGGTCGCCCGAAGACGAAAAAAAGATATACATTTGTTATTATTACCTAGGTATTACTTGTGTATTATCTCGTGTGCTTTATGCCACAAAGTGTTGCTAAGACATTAGTAGAATGTATGTAATTATGGCATGAGATGCGCGTATTAAATTTTGTAAAACCATTGGTACTCTTGATCCTGTTCAAACCAGTACATGGGTATAAAGAGCTGTCATGTCATGTCACCTACTACATATGTCAGTAAATCATTGAATTACCTTTATTCACATGTTTTCATACATACATCAGGGTTTGTCTTGTAAAATGACTAGGAAATATCAATAATATCGCTACATCATACAGCATTATTGGGTAACATGAACTGTAAGCCAAGTAAACACGAAGATAAGTACAATTGCAGCTTTTTACTCCTTGTAAAATTCGAAAGGCATGTGTTAAGACAGTCTCAGGCATCAAGAGAATGGATCCTTTCTGCAAGAATATTCCCACAACGATGAAAAATAAATCGTATTTCTAAAACATTCAGCCGCTGCAGTAGTTGACATTGTCTTTCTTACGATTGGTGAATTGTGATTGTTGAAATATGTTCCAAAGCTGTTCCAAACTTTGGATAGAAACATCCTCTTCGGTTCAACAGATTTCTAGTTAGCCTCTGATCCGCCACTAGTACCTCCTGGACCACGTTACAGAACGAGGAAAAGTCAGTTTGCTTCTGAGTCAGCTCTAGAAGCTCTTTACACTCCTTGTAAAGTTCACACAGATAATCATATTGCATTATAAAAAAAAATTATTTTCTGAGTCCAAGACGTCATTTACAAAGACGACCCCCGCTAAAACAGTACCTGTAAGATGAAGGTTTTTCACAGTTGTATTTAAATTAAGTCGTAGAAGTTGCTGTTTTATTTTATCTTTACCGCTTACTCAGGTGACCTGAGTTGGAACTTCAAACAAGCTTGTATTATATGAGAAAAAAGTAAGGGATCCAAAGTTCACCTCTGTCAATTGAAAAAGTAGGAAACATTTCGTACAACAGATGAATAACTTCGAGCAAAACCTCTACTTTTTTAGATATAGTCTTAGTGACCAAAAAACTTTCAAAATAAAAATCTACAGGCTGCAAATTTCGCTGTTTTAGTAGCATACTTTGCATACACAGCATATAGTGCTCCACTGCCTGGGTTGGGTGCCAGGGTTGCAGAAAATCTAGGTCAAGAAGATCCGGTCTGAGCCTGATTATGATAGTGCAGCAGTGCTATATCGTATCTTTAGGAGTCCGTGAGTCCTATTTTTCTATTCAAATTGCGTATTCGGATAATATTATATTTTCGATTCACAAGCAACTAATATGCAGAAAAAAAACTGAGATGAAACAAAACATTTTTATTCCAAGTTAAAGTCTTCTCAAATTTCACAATGATCGGATTACTATTCATATGTGGCAATGCTGTGCACATTAGCGAATAAAAAATTCCGGCATTCATAACACCCAGTTTGTTGACTAGGAAGTTTTAGACTTCATATACCATATCTTCTTCGGTCTGGAACGGGATTCCCCAGAGAAGGTGGATCTGTCTAGTTCTCGAGTAGATTTCATGTTGATCAAGTCTATCTTAGAGCCCATTGATGTTTGTAGAGTTATTTTTCATTATTCTCTCGCTGCGCTCTCTTTAACCGCTTCGATTTCTTTGTGGGAAAATGTGACACTGTCTTTAACATTTGTCACTTCATCTTGTCCATTGGTAGGCCGATGTCACTGCGTGTAAAGAACATCTCATTAAGGTGATGAAAAATCATAAATCACAAGTACTCTAACCTGTTGGATAGCTGTAAAAAGATCGCTGACTTCACGGAAGAACATTATAACAGGATGGGCGTGGCATATAGAAGGTGTTCCGGTATATGCTCTTTGCCCAGCTCAAGAGCCATCATTTCTTCAATGACGAATTAGAAGTTGTGACTCACACCGTTACTGAGTCCTTGGCAGCGTACTTATCATTGCTGACAACGGAAATGATATTCAGGACCATAACTCTGATCTACGTACGGTTTTTGGGAAGGTGCCGTATTTGGAACCAATTGTGATTGTTATCTTGTGAATAATCGTTTATACATGTAACGGTTACGAATGTTTTGTTTAGGATATTCCAACATCTGTGCTTACCACATTGTATTTGGTTGAGCCTCCCATAGCAGGCTTCGAGGAAAAGTCAACACAAGCTTAACCTCCATGCAATTCTAGCGATGGCTTTGACTATATTCAAAGGGTCAAACGGTATTTAGAGAATGTCTTGCCATTTGAAAACTTTCATTGCTACCGTTATATCTGCTTAAAAACCATTCTGCTTGGTTCCATTAGAAAGGAAATAGTTAGGCAATATCCCTACCGTCCAGTTAGAAGCCTGTGGTGATGTTGATCTTTGTTTCGGCTACCACCTTTTACAGAAGCTTTTCCAGCACTTCTGCATGTCAGGATGAAAAAAGATTGTGTTTGCAGTGGTGGCGAAGGGGTTGTTTACTACTATGTTCCCTTCAACTTATCTAAAAATTGGCTGCGATTCAGTTGTTAACACACGAGGAGAAATGGATACCATGTAAAGTATAAAGTTTGGCCTGCAGTACATGAATGTATCAAAACGTAAACAAATAAGTTCAAATCGAACAGTTGTGGCCAATGATTTGTAGCAAAGAGAGGAGAAAATATAGATATACTGTCTTTTACAGGTTCTAGTTCGGGTTTTTTTAACTATAATTTATGCAAGAATTTTACGTTTTCTCCTCGTACAGAAATCTGCGTCTTCACAGTGAACATACCAATTACGTCACTGGTTCAAACGAAGACCACAAATGGCCAAGTCAATGCAAGAAGGCAGGCTTCCGTATTCAACATCATCCGGAATTTCCTGAACTCTGGAAAATGTCGTAGATGTTGTGTAGATTTAGGACAGATATGTAGACTAGATATATTGCAATCCTTACTTGCAGGGAACTGACACGGTTACAAACATGCAGACTCCAACATCGGCGGCCAACAACGATCGGTTCCTAGCCTACTGCTGGAGTAACGTCCCTGGATGTCCACCGTGTATGTGTTGGCCCACTTTGCTGGCTCTCGCAGATTCGCTTGCTTGCTTGTGTAGTAAATGGGTGGTAGTCGGGTATACTGGAATCGTTAGAACTATTAATAGTACGAGCATTGGGACAGTCCCTATGAATGTGTCCGGGTTCCCTACACCCATAACAGATGGCTCGGCCTTGAATGTCCCGTTTAAAATAAACGCGTACATAGGTGTTGTTACCGCGTCCATAGATGTTGTTTTGGGGTCCACATAGTGTTTGTCTATTATTAGCTTTACCGGACATTGTCTGGTACTGCTGACTTCGCTTCATCTGATGCAGTTCACTGCGCAAGAATTCTATGGCCATATGGTTCTGTCTCCTCCCTTAATTTTGCCATTTCGGTCAGAATCGTCGACTCAAAACTTTCCAAGACTGTGTTTCGCCTAGTGCCTAGCCCCTAACCAGACCACTCACCACTCAGATGCAGGGCTTTCTCCCGAATATCTGTGAACTTACGAGGGTTTGCTGCGTCGGCCGACCCCAGAAACTTGCGCAGTTGCCTCTCCAAATCTTTGTCCCTTAGCCAATCTAGAAACCTATCCCTAAGAATCAAGTCTCCGCCCTCAAACACCGAGCCCCTCCTTCTTATAATTAGCACGCCTAAGGATCTCTTGTAGACTAAGAGCATACATGTTGATAGATTCATCTCGGCCCTGATCCTGGGAATAGACCTTCCCCAATATGACGGACGCGGGGCTGTATCCCCGAATGCCGTCTTCAACTTCTTATCCAATTATGATCCGTCCCCGACAACACCGCTACTTGGCGCTTTGCCTGACCTTCTAGGTTACGGAGCAACATGCCTGCCCTCTGAATCTCAGGGGCATTGTACATAGCAAAAGTGCTTTCTTTTTCCTCTAACCACCTTTCCTCGGGAATACGCCGTCCTCGCCTACATCCACTGATCCCTCGTTGTCTTCGATCCCATCATTTTCGCAATGCTGACAAAGTTTCCCACGGTCTCATCAATTAGCCGCCGGGACTTCGGGTGTAGAACCATGTGGCTGTCATTCATGGCCTCCTCCCTGACCTGGTCCATCCGCTTCCCAAGGGCTTTCACAGAAATATACTCCGTTCGTTACCGTTTCTGTCTCCGGGTCCGTAGCAGCCTTTCCGTACATGAGATGAGTGACGCGTGACATCCACGCGCACAATCATTTTCGTCCGTTACCAAAAAAATTTTAAAAAATCGGCCAAACCGGAAATCATAAAAAGCGGCTGCAAAATGAAAAAGTACATGCTGTGAGTGGTAGAAATAAAACATTTCAGAAATCGGGTATTGATGCCATAGAATGGCAACATCAAAGTCGAAGAAATATTTGAAAGGAACAAAAATGAAGAATCTACATATCGGCCTACCATACTCATCCTTCCTGACAGGGTACATTTCACAATGTCAATGAAGGCAAATTTGTATTTCCATTTTTTTTAATAAATGACCTTTATTGCACGTTTATGATCTGATGAGTTAAATACAGGTCATGCTGGCAAGAAGAAGTAAAGTCACAGTGATAACAAAAATGGGTATCTAACTACATCTAAAGACTGATTGATACCGCTATGTACAGATTCAATTTCTTTTCGTTTCTTAAGGCAGTTGTAGATGTATGAGCATAAAGGGTTTATGAAATGTGGCTTGTCTACGGAATTCGATTCTTCTGAGCTTTCTAAATAACGAGAACTGGGAAACTTAATATATTGCATACAATTAGAGATGGAGATAGAAGTCCCAGAAAGCAAAATAGCATCTCTTCTAGTGACGGGTTGACGGTCTTTCCTGTTCCATTTTCCCTATATTCGGAAGCAACGGGCAGTGCACCGGCTATCGGCACCCGTACCCTCCTTTGGAATGTGTCTGTGAAGACATATAAAAATGACACTACCTCATCACAGCCCTGCATATTACATATTCCTGCTCTGTCTTAACTTCTGCGTAACACCGTCATACATCAAAGCGTAGTCATTGGCTGCTACAATGGCATGGTACTACATTTCCAATGATCCTAATCATTAGGTTAACCATTAAGAAACTATGAGAATATGATCAAGGAAAATGTGAAGTTTTTTTTTTCTTCACAACCTACTACTATATACATAGTAGTCCCACTGCAGCCCACCATGTCCCCTATGTGTACATCAGGCACAGACAAGCGCTGACATGTCCACGGTACCAAAACCAGCCAATGGCCATGCCCATGTTCATGCAGTCCTTTCACGTTCACCGTCCAACCTCAGAAGCAGTTCAGGGAGAAAGGGAAAGAGCAAATAGTGAAAATAGATAAGAAAAACTCCGTGGGGCTCCTGGCCATGCTTCTACCGGTGTGCCCCACGCTTCTTCAGGCAGAGCCTGTGCATATGATGCCCGAACTCCTGATTCCCGGAGTAATGTAGAGCTGAAAGTGGGGAAAGACCTCATATCGATGTGATTTTTTTTTTTGGATAAGTGTTCTAAATTGATAATCCACTCGACACTTAACTGTTGCCTAAGGTACCTATTACTTCATGAATGCTCTTAGTTCTTATAAAAGAAAGCTTGTGTGCCTTCGTCATTTCCTCCCAATGGTCCCACACTTTCTTCATTACTCTGTCAACTGTTTTTACTTTACACATTTGAAAATTGAGACCCCCTTTATGGAAAACTTTTCCATCTACCCCTGCAAGACCACAACATGTAATGGTTTCAACCTTGTCTATGACTATATTGTCGTATTTATGCACTTCTAGATCTATCTTATCGGTTAAATGATTCTTATCTAAAATCACATGGTTTTCTTTGCATCCTGAAAAGTCGATAACTTTTCCATCTACACCTGCACTGTCATAGCAACATGTAATGGCTTCAAGATATAACTCCTGTTTTTTTAATTAGTTTTGAAATCATGGTGTTGAAAAAAAAATGTGCTCGGACTGCCTAATGAAATCCTAACATCGCTAAGTTTACTTCAATGAGTCACGGGTATTCTTACATCTGAAAAATTTTGACATTGAGTCTAATGAAATCTGTTTTTACTGACTCAAATTCAGTGTGTTCTTCTCCTGCACCTACTTTGATTGAAGTTAGACTGTTTGAGGGGGCTGGTCTAACCTTATTATTTTGTCTATGCCCAAACCCTACCCTGGCCCCCCCCCCCCCTCCCCAATCGGTCCTGGCACCGGGGGCTGGCGTCCTGGCTGAAAGTTGTACGCAATTATGTTCTCCGGATCGAAATGTTCTCTCTCCGGATCCATGTTAGTTGTTTTACTTTGCGAACGCGCGGGTCCGAATCTCAGTTCTACTTCACGTTGACGTCGTAGAGTTCCCGGATAAGGTGAAATTCGAGGCAAAATATCAGCGCCTGAGCTTTGGGCAGGCGGTAACGTCAGACCGCCGCCAGATATTCGAACTACGATGGATCCGCGCTTCAACGGGAAAACGTTTTTAGGGTATATTTTCTCATTCTAACAAAATGTACTGGAGCCCCCTGGTGTCCCCCTTTAAGCTGCTGTGTTCGTTCCCTGTATTTGGGTTTGTCTGAGCAGATTCTTCGCGTTCAAAAGGTATTCCCCGTTTGCAATAGGCGGGGTGTGAAGAGTGCCTTAGGAGGTATTGGTGCTTTTCTGTAGGTTATGTGTCGAGATCCGTGGTGAAATCTCCCTCCGAAACGCTGATGGTGACGTCAAGGAAGTTTATAGATGTAGTGGAGGTTTCTGCCGTGAACCTGATGGTCGGATGTGCTGTGTTGAGGTCTGTGCGGCGAAAATATCGTCTATGTACCTCCACCAGACTAATGGTTTGAGGTTCCTTTTGTAAACGTGTTGTTCCTCGAATTTTCCCATGAAGATGTTTGCGTATGAAGGCGCCACTCTCGTCCCCATAGCCGTTCCTTGGACTTGGATGTAGTGTCCTCCGTTGAACTCGAAGTTATTGAGATTCAGGATCCTGCCAAGTAGGTCGCAGATGCCTTCGATGGGAACGTCTGAAGGGCTCTTTTGTATACCTTCTTCTGTTGGGATGTTGGTGTAGAGGGATGACACGTCGAGGGTGACTAGTATGGCGGTCGGCGATATCTTTACGAGTTTGTACAGTTTTTGTAAGAAGTCCGTAGTGTCCTTGATGGTAGTCTTTGCAAAAAAAAAAGCGGAGATATCGGTCAGCAAATTCAGAGATCATTTCTGATGCACTGTCATTGGCTGAGATGATTGGTCTGCCCGGGCTACGTTCCTTATGGATTTTGGGGAGAAGGTAGAAGACGGGCGTTCTTGGGTGTATGGACGCAAGATAGTTAAACTCGTCTTCGCTGATAGTTCCTTCGTTAAGAAGTTCAAGGAGAATTGTTCTTACCAGCGCGGCGTGTTCCCCCGTGAGGCAGGAGTCGATGTGTTTGTAGTGATTTGTGTTGGAGAGTTGACGTAGTGTTTCTTTGATGTAGTCTTCTCTTGTCATGATCACCACCGCGGAGCCCTTGTCTGCAGGTTTGATGAGGATGTCAGTTCTTTGGCTGAGTTCCGCTAGGGCTTTGCGTTCGGCACTGCAGATGTTGGTCGTCGGCAGTCTCGGTGATGGTTCCTTGTGTTCGAGGATTTCCTTTTCGACTGCCATGATAAAGGTAACTAGCGCCGGGTCCCTATGGGTAGGGGGAGCCCATTTGCTTTTGACCTTGAATTTTTGGGTTTCCATTTTGTCGTGGTCAGCGAATAGTTCCCGCAATCAAAGTCTACCGAAGAAGGCGTGGAGGTCTGTGATGAGTTGTTGTCGGTTGAGATCGGTGGGGGAGGGAGAGAAGTTAAGTCCTTTGGAAAGTGTATGTCTGTGTCGGCGAGAGGTATGCCCTCTTGTAATAAATAACTCATGTGGTAATACGTCACTGCTGCCACAAACTCACGGGTCACGATTGCAAGAATCTTGCTGTCATTCTTTTCTGTAGCTATCTTTCTGATGGTGCTGTCTGCCCGCATATTACAACTCTTTAATAACGTCTCACGAATGTTCGTACCCTTTATTTCGTTTATTTCGCAAGGACAGCTTTGTATGTTTTGCCTAACGTCATGTGTCGTCACGATCGGCTAAGCCTCTGTGCAGCGAGCTCCTTCCTTCTCTTTCTGTAGTCCTGACTCTTTTTTTCATTCCCAATGGTTCTTCGCTTTCCGATCTAAAGAAAGTAGAGTTTTGGAGGTTGTGCGGCTAGGCGAAAAGCCTGAGCCGCCGGCCTGGTTGAGGCGGCAAACGACTCACCGAGGCAGTCGACTGCACTTGAGTGGTCGGCACTGCTCGCATGTGTCCTGTTGATCGCCATGTGCTCTTTTTGGGGAATGATTTTCGTGTTGTGCGGTGTTGCGCTTCGACAGCATTTGGTGGACATGAGAAAGCGTTTTTTCAATATCATTTCACGGGATAGTTTATAGTCTATTAAGCTCTGACGTTGTGTTATGTCATCAGTACTGGGTGTAATGTATGTAGATCGTGGAAAGTATTTGGGTGTATGCTCTGGTCCGACAGGACAGATAAAGGATGATGTACTGCAGTTGGTGTGATGTCCATAGAAACATGAGATAATGTTGTCCTTTGCTAATACTCGATTCAAGAAACTCTGATCATCATGGTGAATGCTTATCTAGCTCGCCGAAGCTCGGCAGTACAGCGCTTTGCTAGCGCCTTTGCTAGGCAGGATGTAAACTATTACTTTTTATCATTTGCTTCTTTTTTCGTGAGTGAATCTCCCCCGACAGAGTTTGTTCACTGAGATTTATCTGAAACATCTTTCTTTTCCCTCTGGACACATGCACCCCGCAGTCTAATTTCTCGACTGTTATATCCTATGAAATTTCTCTTATTGCTGCGCGTATCCCCTTCATAGTTTTTGAGTCATTGTCTGTGATGGATTTGTCTATTAGTAATTTTGACATTCCAATAGCAGCAGCCAATCAGTTGTACAAAATAGCACCGATATATAAAAACATGAAAACTGAGACAAAGGAGCGGAAAATATCACTAAGTTTATAAAAATACTTATAAGGTTCAGTCTGTGTGTTCTATGTTTTCATCACGGAGACTTTGTGCTGGAGTCTTGTATACTTGCCTTGCTGCCCTTACCTGAAAAGCAAAATTCACACAATTTGTCACAAAACTGTTTCCTTATACAATGAAAGTTACAGGTCTAGAACTGCAGCGCGGTTGTCCTCTTCCTCGGCAGCGCGGTTGTCCTCCTCGTCGTCGCTGCTAGTCTACTCGTCACAGCTAGTCTCCTCGTCACAGCTAGTCTCCTCGTCACAGCTAGTCTCCTCGTCACAGCTAGTCTCCTCGTCACAGCTAGTCTCCTCGTCACAGCTAGTCTCCTCGTCACAGTAGTCTCCTCGTCACAGCTAGTCTCCTCGTCACAGCTAGTCTCCTCGTCACAGCTAGTCTCCTCGTCACAGCTAGTCTCTTCGTCACAGCTAGTCTCCTCGTCACAGCTAGTCTCCTCGTCACAGCTAGTCTCCTCGTCACAGCTAGTCTCCTCGTCACAGCTAGTCTCTTCGTCACAGCTAGTCTCCTCGTCACAGCTAGTCTCCTCGTCACAGCTAGTCTCCTCGTCACAGCTAGTCTCCTCGTCACAGCTAGTCTCCTCGTCGCTGCAAGTCTCCTCGTCCCTGCTGCTGTCAGACTCAAACCAGTTGGCGCGATACTTACCTTTGCTGCTCAGTGGCTCCTCCTTCCTGTAGTGAGTAGAACTGCAGACGACTTCCGTAGGTCTCTCCATGTCAGGCAGCCGCCTTGCCCGATTCTGAAGCTTCAGAAAGGCCTCACGCTGGTTTCTTAGTCTCATGAGTCTATCTGAGACAGTGTTACCGGCCGAAGATGGTACAGAGACGGCTGCTGCTGGTGGTTCCATGGGCAGAGACATGTTTGGATATGCCTCGCTCAAGATTCGAATTCAGACGGTAGAACACAGAGATAGCGAGAGCTGTTTGGACGAACGTCCGATTGAGCGGACATACTGTTACGATTTCTATTCAGATGCCCACAAATATATAAACTTCTTCAGGATGATACATGAAATATCTTGTAAGATTTCTTGCAATTTTCATCTTTACCTCCATGCCAAATTTCAGGTCGTTTGGAATATTGTATTTTGAAATATTGTATTTTGGAATATTCGAAAAGAGGACAAATATTTTAGACAGGTAGGGACGTGTACAGAAAAAAGTAAGGCTTATGGTATTCATGAAATATCGTATGGATATAAAAAAAGTATGTTATAACTTACATTGAGTTTCCCCAAACTACAAAAAGTATCATCCTTGGAACAGAATTTTCGTCGTAAATACTGTACACAAGTGTATTAGTTATATAGTCCAGACTAAGAAAGTGACTCACTTTTTTTGTCCTCCCACTGCTGGAGATCTGCCACTGCTGCAGGTCTTTAGTGGAAACATTTGTGAGAAAAAAAATGAACATTGTTAAGTTTTATAACTTTATGTGGTGTTGATACGCAGTTTTGATATGCAATTTGCTTCATTGCCAAATGCATCACCTTTTTATCACATAATTTACATCCTACATTGTAAAAAAAAAGGAAGATATCTACTAGTATTTTAATTTGTCAAGACTAATATAATAAGGTGACTCACTCTTTTCCATCAGACTTCTCCCCATCATTGGCAAGCTGCCAAGCTGTATTTCTGTAGTGAAAACATAAAAAAAAGAACATTGTTAAGTTTTTATTATATGTAATGTGATGTTGCTACGCAGAATGCATATATAATTTGCTCTCAAATACAAATCACTCCATCATGCATGCAGAGCATAACTATATCGGGCAATACCTGTGTTTGCTACAAGCAAACGTTTTGAAACGTACAGGTGTGTTATTATATTAATTGTTTGTTTGCTAATTTAGTTTGTATTGGACGACCCAATCGCTGTTCCTTATTGTTATTGTCTCTATGTAAGTTGTAATGTTTATTTCCAGAGATGATGTTTAATGTTAGCGATAGCTAGAGTGCATCATCTCTATGTCCTGTTTATTTTTCTGTTGTATAATAAAAGACAAAAAATAATCTAAAATAAAAGTACTTATAAAGCATTTATGTGGAATTTTATGCTTGTGAAGTTGAAGAAATAGCAGTCAACGTGAGCCAAGAAACGTGTTACTATACAATTCCAGATAAGTGTGTGGACATTAATTTTTTAGAATTCTTTATTACATCAGCTGCATATAAGAGAGACTACAAAACCCCTTTTGTATAGTCTTTTGCTAGACGTTAAACCTTTAAAAAACACCTCGTATTTGAACATCCTAGAGTTTCAATTGTACATAGATTTCTCCATGTCTGCCCCTCGCATCAAGCAGGGCGGCCTATGACATGTAGAGTAGTGTTGAGATGTTGCCCTAGGCCTGAACGCTTGTTGACTTTTTTCACAAATTTCGTTGAAAAAGGAGGTTTCTGAGACATTCTGAATAATACTGACATGACGTATTCATAGAATGTTTGAAAAATGTACGTCGGGGCCCCAATCGTCTGTGTATTTTGATTCAATTTCATAATGCAACGATAAAGGGTTAAATATCAAGGTATCATATCCCATAGTTTGTTTCGGATAATATACAAGTCAACAAAAAGATACTATGACTAGGCATCTTAACTTGATTTTCAGCATGTCTAGGTGGGCCCCTGGGCGGGTGTACGACAAGGCGGTCGAACCTGAGGAATGCGATGTTACCACGTTTTCTCGCTGCCCTCATCTCGGAGGTTCTTTCTCTTCTGGCGAACGGCGTCTGAAAATTCCTTATTGATGTAGATACCTGTTCCTCTCAAGTTTTTTGCTCTCTGCAAGATTGTGCTCTTTTTCCAAATGCAAGCACCAATACAAACATGCTAAATCTGAATCTGGGGTTCGCACTGCTAGCAGCCCGTGACAATGCTGCCCTTGTCCGACAGGTGACAGATCGGAGACGTTCCTGTGGCACCAACTCATGCCAGTTTCTGAAGTCGTCATATATAGTGTCAAACGTAAAATATCTTCTTCTTGATGATTTTGACATTCCACTTGCCAGCTCTGCCAATGTGCAAGATGATCCGTTGGCCCCCATCTTCTTGCCGATTCTTTGCCGGTTTGCACGCCTTTGTCAGTGTAGCTATAGATGCAGTACTTGGTGACAGCATGCTTCAACACTCTATTAACACGGTTCCGTACTTGAACCTCTTCGATCCGTCTTACATGGTCCACTGGTCTCAAGCTTTCTTTCAAATTATTGTAGATCTTGTGAGGCACCGTTAATCTCTCTTGGTACGCTTGATCCACATTTGCCTTGTATTTGCTAACGTCGGAAACACTTATTCCTTCCTTGTAGAGGCATTAGGTTCTGTAGAGTCCTTGGGCTTGAAAGAAGGGCCCCACCTAGGGCGTAGGCCCTGGTCTCAGGCGCAGGAGGCGCTCCGTGGCGTCAGCCTGCTCCCTACTCTGCCCGCAGCTCCTGTGCCATAAATCACAATTGCAAAATCACGTCCACATCCCGCACTTGGGAGCGTCAGAAACCCACATCGTTTACCACCCGAAACAAAAAACTAGTAAATGTATCTGAAACCATTTACCATGAACATTGTAAGTATAATGCTCTTCCCATTTGCGAAATCTTAAACTTAGAATCACACAAAACAAATTCAAGAAGATTATACTTTCGCCATTCTTAACTCATTAAGTATTTACTATCCTACTTAAAAAACACACATTTTGAATGTCGAAAACCAGTCCGAATATGTGTTGAGTTCAACCATTTTGTCAAGAGCTGTGTTCACCTCGTCATTCGTCGTGCGAAAGTGGATTTTCTCATTACGTGTTCACTTCACTATAACCTGCACCGTATTGACAGCCATGACAACCTTCCAGGGTGTCATGATTGAGGGACCCGCATGTATTTGTGACGTCTAGACAACATGCCTGGGACCTCCTTTCCACCCATGTAGCCATGTTCTGTACTCGTTGTCTCGACCCGCTGGTTAGCCCCACATCATCGGCAAAGTCAAGATGGGAAGGTTTTGTCTTGCTTCCCCGTAGCACAAGCCCATTCGCCGCCATTGGGGATTTGCTGCCACCCCCACCCCCCTAGTTCTAGATCCAGATACCTGCAGCTGGCCACAATAAAACTTGGCATGGTCTAAGGCTGTTGAAGTAAGCTTCCATGTATCAAGTACACTTTCGTGGATCAAGTACACTTTTATGGATCAAGTAATTATAAACTTCCATGTAAAAAAAAGTACAATGGCCCGTTCTCCGCCATTGGGGATTTGCTCACCACCCCACCACCCTTGGTGCTATATCCAGAATCAGGGCGAAGACAATCGACGCCAGGGGATCTTCCTGCGGGAGTCCCACTAGCCTGTCAAGATCTGCCCCTGCACTTCTCTCTCCATTTGCCGACCTGAGGAAGATATTACCTCTCCGGGCCCGTTCCACTATCACCCGCACCGTGTTGTGTTCCACTCCGTAGACCAATAGGCAGCGTTGAAGTGCATCATGGCTGAGGGGACCAAAGTCGTTTGAGATGTCCAGGAACATGATGTATATTATTTTCTCCTTTTATGTTCCTGGCATCCTGTATGGCGGATTCTAAGGTGTTGATATGTCTCCTCCAGGCCGGAATGCGAGAAGACCTTCCAGGATGCATCCTGCAGTTTTAATGGCCGACAACTCGATATGATCTCGGTTGGCTTGTTTGTCCCTTTGAGTAGTAAAGCAATTTCTGAGTCTCCGAAGCTATCCAGAATGCCCCCCCCTGTTCTCAGGACCATGTTCTATCTATTTCTTTTTATATCACAAAGATGAAAGAAACAATACATACATATCACTAATCAAAATACCTAGTGATGAGGAAAGTAGAGACCAATGTGATTTATAATATTCCTTCTATATTTTTGAAACAAGATAATTTACAATAATGAATTCAAGTGTAGAAGTGTAGAAGCAAAAGAGTAATTAACAACTTAATATCATAAAAAATCAATAACTTATAATGATAAAAGATATTTACTAGATCAGTATGTATAAAAACAATTGCCTAACTGAACTCAGAAAGGTAACAAACTAAATAAGCAAGGAAATATTCGATAAATAGTACAAAGCAAATAACAACAAGGAGATATATAAACACACGTTAACAACATAAGGAATGCACCCAATTAAGAAATAAGGACATAAATGAAAATCCAATGTATAGACGATTAAGCAAAGGACTGATTGTTCAATATTGAGCTTTTTAACATGTCTTTGAATTGAAGTATTAATTTGCAGTTCTGTAAGTTTGTTTTCATTTAAGCTATTCCAGGTTTGCGGGCATCTGTACATCATGGAAAACATTCGCTGCTGTGCCTTGTATCTTATCTTTTCCCCCGCCAGCAGATCTTTGTCTGCTATCTTCGAGGGACCCGGTGCCGTGTCTTTTTTGGCTCGCACCGCTTCCTCTACCATCTCTGGGGTGATCGTGAGGTCTGGTTGTTGTCTCCTCTGCGGGTTGAAGATGTCCTGCGCCGCTAGAATCATATTCTCGGGAACCTTTCTTCACCTCGGTGTTTTTTCTTGTTTGTTTTTTATAATCATTATTCATAAAGCAAAAAAATATACATACATTAAACCATCCTTGAAAACAAGAAGTTCTAACCATAGTGATTCAAATAATAGTGCTGGTAATTAACAAGTCAGCAACATATAGTATCCCATTTGCCCTAGTGCTTCTGCAGCTTTCCCCTCCTCATAGCTATAGAATATTCTACTTTGTGGAATAAGTTCACATCATTAAGAAAGGATTGGCCTTTCTGCTTTTATAAATGCACACTTTACCTAGTAAAATCACAAGATTACCGATAACGGGGGATTCTGGGTTCAAGATACCAAAAATAACATTAAAAGAATTGAGCTGTAGTTTTGCCCTGTACGCTGTTGAAACCAATTTTGAATTTTTGGATGGCCTCGGTGTTTGGGGAAAGGGGGACACTGTATTTCCGTTGGTTCTTCTCCCTCCAAGTTCTCAGTGTTCCTAGGAGAGCTATGTTGGACTCTACCTTCTCGCTGAGCCTATCCACCCTCTTGGATCTGCCGTCGGCGTATTCCTTCGATACCTGGGTACCTGAGGCTTTCTGCCGTCTGCGGAGTTCTGAGACTTTCCGCAGTTTGCGGAGTTTGCCTGTTTTGCGGCGCTGAATGGCCATTATGCAGTGTGTGAGTCTTGGCGTCAGACAGTCGCTGTGTTGTTTATAAATGTTTTATTCAATTAAGATGCATCGCAGCCTCTTGGGCTAGATTGCGTATCTCATTACAATTTAAAATATATATTCTCCTTAAAACCAACATCAGATCAAGTTGTGTACAATCTTTTCATTGTATGATCATCGCAATCAGTGCTGAAAGAATCTAGACAAACACGTAGTAGTTGAAAAAAGTCACTTTGAAAAAAAAACATGGATAAAGTTTTCGGATGATACCCTGACATACCTCGGGTATAAACAGCGATATTGTGTTGTGAGGCACACGAAAGTTACAGGCCATAAACCTATAGCTGTCCTCAGACGCCATGTACCTCAAGGTCATGGCTAACTTCATCCCTGGTTGATCGGCATTCGATGCCTGCAAAGATAGAAGGAAATAATCATTATGGTGAACTAGCACAATAATGCTTTGTCTATGGAGGTGATAATGTTCAATACTATATCATATGATGTTTAAATTTAAGAGCTACACATACATGTGATCTTTGTCGATGTGGGGGGTTACACGCTGTAAAAGCTCGCGGGACATCTCAGGTGTCATGCGTAAATAATTCACGTTGTCCCCACCACACTCTCGAGCCAACTCGATCAAAAGTGTGTCGTATTGGCCTAGTAGGGTCCGCCGCTGGATCCACGGCCTCACCCACCACCTCCGTCGCCTTCTCGCATTCTGTCTTTCTTGCAGAACCCTGATGAGGGCTGCCAAAATTACAGCTTGCCTTCCCTGTACTCTATTTAGCTGTAACTGCAGCCACACTAGCCTGATTCTTTCTGGTGGCATCGCCATCTTCCAAAGGTCAAATGACACGTGCACAAATATGAGATGAGCGACACGTGACAAATCACACGACGCTGGAAAATTTTGAACATCGCCCGACATTCTGCGATAGCTGATTTACCTGCGTTGTACGGGAAATGCATATTACGTGCATCGTAGGTACGACGCGAGTTTAGTGTGACCGGGGCTTTAATTAGATACACCTCATAGAGTTACAAGTTTGATGTTCTATATCATTTTAGAAACATTACATCCTCATAGTGTAAATACATTTCCTGAAAATAATACCAGAAATTCATTGGCAAACAAACTATGAACTGATAGTAAGTGCACTTTCCTCATCAGTTCTGCAATTTGAGGATGCGCATCGGTGCATATTTTTGTTATGTTCACAGACTGTTCCAGCAACTTGTCAGTCGTCTTTTGGAAAGCAGCTTTTTCCATCTAGGTTGATTTCCGTCCTGTTGTGCTCTTATCGATCACTTCCAACCCCACTATTTCCCTTGTCTGGTCTTCCATAGTTGAATATGTGCAGTGCTGTGCACAGTGTCCAGGGGAATCCATTTTGCCATCACCTGTGTGGCATAAACATAAAAAAAAAGTGTTCACAATAACAACAACAATAATTACTTCATTATACTTGTATTTACACATCCATGGAAATATTACATAAACGTTCTACAAAATGTAATGCCACTGTACGTATGCCGATGAAGGATGCATGCCTCATATCAGAGTAAGATGTTTTGAAATTCAAGAAAAAATTGTCCATGTATGTGCGCGGAGAGGTTTGAAATGTTGAATTGTTCAAGTTCTATTGGCGCTTTAGTAGACTGTATGGCTGCTAGTACGCGACGTATCGAATATATATCGCGGCTTGTTCGATAATTTCTTCAATTCAGTGTACCATTGTCCTCCTTTCCTACCATCAAAACTGAGAGTAAACTCTTAAAGTGTATATCGTTGTGATATTAGTGGGAATTCACGAGTATAATTCCAGCTAGCCGGATGGTAGAGCGATGTTTCCTACTCTGACTCAAATTTCTCCTGGTGTGTGTGTGTGTGTGTGTGTGTGTGTGTGTGTGTGTGTGCGTGTGTGTGTGTGTTTTATTTTACGTGGAAGGCTTACACGTCTTAATACTCGGAGACGCCAATAATACTCAACATGCATTGTTGTTATTTCTGATAGTCGGAAAACTCATTTCTATCACATCTGATCTGATGTAGTCATTAAGCATCTAGTAAGCGTCGGACGTCAGACGGACATCATCTGCAGATTCGTTCCTTCTGTGAGATGTCATGGTGCAGCTTGCATTTGTTCCAGGGTAACTTTTGTATAAAATCTTGTGACAATACGTCACCGATGCCACTAACTCACATGTCACTGCAAGGTGCTTGCTGTCATTCTTTTTTGTAGGTATCTTTCTGATGGTGAAGTGTGCCCGCATATCGCAACTTTGTACTAACCTTTCACGACTGTTCGTACCCTTTATTTTGCTAGGACATCTTTGAATGTCTGGCCAAACGTCATGTGTCTTCGCGATCGTCTAAGCCTCTGAGCCGCGAGCTACTTCCTTCTCTTTATGTAGTCCTGGCTCTTTTTACGTTCGTGATGATACTTCGCTTTCCGATCTAAAGAGAGTATTGTTTTGCAGGCTTTGCCTCCAGGCAAAAGGCCTGAGCTGCCGGCCTGGTTGAGGCGGCAGAGTGACTCACCGAGGCCGCCGACTGCACTTGAGTGATCGGCACTGCTCGCACACATGTGTCCTGTAGATTGCCATGTGTTGTTTTTGGAGAGTGGTTTTGTGTGGTGCGGTGTTGCGCTTCGACAGCAATGGTGAACATGAGAAAGCGTTGTTTCAAGATCAGTTCACGAGATAGTTTATAGTCTATTACGCTTTGGAGTTGTATTATGTCATCAGTAGCCGGTGTAACGTATGTACATCGTGGCAAATATGTGGGTGTATGATCAGGCCCTGCACGATAGATAAAGGATGATGTACTGCAGTCATTGGTGTGATGTCGAGAGAAACATGAGATGATGTTGTCCTTTGCTAATAACACTCGATTCAAGAAACTCTAAGCAGCATTGGCCTATGCTTTTCGAACTCGCCGAAGCTCGGCAGTGCAGCACTTTGCTAGCGCCTTTGCTAGACAGGATGTAAACCATTATCTTTTATCATTTGCCACCCTTTTTTCGTGAGTTAATCTCCCCCGACACAATTTGATCACTGAGATTTATCGGAAACATCTTTCCGGAAGCATCTTTCATACATATACCCTGCAGTCTAATTTCTCGACAGTTGTATCCTCCGAAATGTCTCTTGTTGCTGCACGTATCCCCTTCATGGTTTTTTAGTCATTGTCTGTGTTGGCTTCGTCTATTAGTAATTTTGACATTCCAATAGCTGCAGCCAATCAGTTGTACAAAATAGCACCGATAAAAAACATAAAAACTGAGACAAGGGAGCGAAAAATATCACTTAGTTTATAATAAGATACTTATAAGGATTTGTCTGTGTGTTCTATGTTTGCATCACGGAGTCTTTGTGCTCGAGTCTTGTACACTTGTCTTGCTGCCCTTACATGGAAAGCAAAATTCACACATTTTGTTACAAAAATGTTTCCTCATACAATTAAAGTTACAGATTCAGAACTGATTGAGCAGACTACAGTTACGATTATTACTCAGATACCCATATATATATATATATAAATGAATATCAACTTATTCAGAATAAAATATCTTTTACGGTTGCTTTCAATTTGTCAACATTTATAAGGGCCCATCCAGTACTTCTGTACTATGTGCGAGAAGACTTTCCAGGTTGCTTTCTGCAGTTCTACAGGCCGCCAACTCGATATGATCTCGGTTGGCTTATTTGTTCCTTTCAGAAGTAGAGCGATTTCCGAGTCTCGAATTTCGAAGCCTTCCGGAATGTCCCCCGTTCTCAGGATTATGTTATACAGTTCACTCAGCGCTCGGAACATCTTCTTTTCCCCGCCAGCAGATCTTTGTCTGCTATCTTCGAGGGATCCGGTGCCATGCCTTTTTTTGGCTCCCGCTTTTTCTAGTTTGAGGTCTGGTTGTTGCTTCCTCTAGGGGTTGAAGATGTCCTGTGCCGCTAGAATCATATCCCCGAGAACCTTTCTTCGCCTCGGTGTTTTGGGAGAGGGGGACATTGTATTTCCGTCGGTACTTCTCCCCCCTAGTTCTCGGTGTTCCTTGGAGGGCTATGTTGGACTTAACTTCCTCGCTGAGCCTAGCCATCGTCTGCCGGCGGCATACTCCTTTGATACCTGGGTACCTAAGGCTTTCCGCATTTTGTGGAGTTTGCCTGTTTTGCGGCGCTGAATTACCCAGAGCAGCTTGTGAGTCTTAGCGTCGGACGGGCGCTATCATATAAAGTGGTGAAGGGATTATTCTTTTATGAGCATTATCAATTGAAAGCTGAGTGGACAGCAAAACAGCAACAATTTCTTTATATTAGCTAGCCCAAACAAAATAAAAGTATCATTATACTAGTACGACATAAGTATTATTTGAAAAACCACCTGCCCAAACCCCCATAAATGTTACAGTGAATGTAACAATAGCCATATCTCTTTATGTATGACATTGTTTGTATTGATGATGAATAATGAATCAAAGTGTCAATGAATCTGTCAAGTCTACTAGCTAGCTGTGTACATATCCTGTAGATCATATATGTCACACATTGGATGTAACAATAGCAGCAATAGCCATATCTCGGTACTTCATGTATGGCATTCTTGTTTGTGAATCAAAGTGTCAATGAATCTGTTTAGTCTAACATTTATAAGGGCCCATATCATCCAGTACTTCTGTACTATGTGCGAGAAGACTTTCCAGGCTGCTTCCCGCAGTTCTACAGGCCGCCAACTCGATATGATCTCGGTTGGCTTGTTTGTTCCTTTCAGTATTAGAGCGATTTCCGAGTCTCCGAATTTCGAAGCCTTCCGGAATGTCCCCCGTTCTCAGAATTATGTTATACAGTTCAATCAGTGCTCGGAACATCGCCAGCAGATCTTTGTCTACTATCTTCGAGGGATCCGGTGCCGTGTCTTTTTTGGCTCCCGCTTTGTCTAGTTTAAGGTCTGGTTGTTGTTTCCTCTGCGGGTTGAATATGTCCTGCGCCGCTAGAATCATATCCTAGAAAACCTTTCTTCGCCTCGGTGTTTGGGGAGAGTGGGACATTGTATTTCCGTCGGTACTTTTCCCTCCATGTTCTCGGTGTTCCTAGGAGGGCTATGTTGGACTCTACCTTCTCGCTGAGCCTAGCCATCGTCTTGGATTTGCCGACGGCGTACTAAGTTCGATACCTGGGTACCTGAGGCTTTCCGCAGTTCGCCTGTTTTTCGGCGCTGAATGGCCATGAGCAGTTTGTGAGTCTTAGCGTCAGACGGGCGCTGTGTTGATGATGAATGGTTTACCGTAGAGTTACTGGACATGACCCGGCAGCAATACATGTTGCCTTACTAGTACTTCATATATTGGCTTCCTCAAAAGATTTCTGCCAACAAGTGTTATTCAGACAACTTTATTGAAGAAAAAAAAGACAAGATTAAGAATAGCATTTCTAGCTTCTGCCTACTGAGGACTCCAACAAAAGGTTTTAAAATCACTACAAAATGTAATAATTGCGTCTAAGTAATTAGGTTGATATTGACTGTAATCCAAAGATTGCATTTCCATCAATTTTAGGCTGTTACATTACCTTGAAAAATGTTTAATGGTGACAAAAACAGAAATAATGATAACACAGATGATACCGATAAAAAAGATAATAACAAAATCAGTGTCTTGGAACAGGGTGTGTGCCAGGTGTAAATGTTTCTGAAATCGTCGGATAGAAGGTGGCAGTAGTTACTGACAATTTAGATTTTAGGGCATATTCTAAGGGCTCTGCTGGTAATTGGTTCCATATGTGTACTATCCTTTGAAAAAAAGGAAATTTTGAATGTTGTGGCTTGACACTTTTCTGGTTGGAGCTTGTACTGAGAAGTTGACCTAAGTGATGAATTAGGCGATTTGATATATTTGTTAACGTCAATGTCGTAGTATCCTAAGAAGCATTTAAATAAGAAACAGGTCTAGAATTCCCCGTCTGTTTGAGAGTGGTAAGAGTGAGCATTGTATTAGCCTAATTCTGTAGTTAGTGGACTGGTTATTGAGTATATACTAGTCATTGACTATATGATATTTTGATCTGATCTAATGCTATCTGCGATAACTGTTTTAGTTAACAGAGAGAAGGATATCAAGAAGTTTTCTATTCTACTTGCTTCTTTTGGTCATCGTAACGATTGGCATTCAGAAGACAATGGATAACCTCCCCACTCCCCTCCATTCTGAGGCCCACGTGTTTTCATTTTCAGCCTTGGAATGAGTTTCTTGTAGGCAACTTATTTCAAACGGTTTGTCGGACAGCCAATATATTCAAATGAGGTTAATAACCCAAATATATAAATGCATACACTGGTCTAAGTGAACATTATCTGACCTCTTATGATTCCTGCTAAGCAAGGTTGTAACAAGTCTACATGCAAGCAGACTTCAAAAACAAACTCAAAATATGCTAAATAGCCGTTTCTAACTAATTATATGCTTGTAAAATCTGTTTGGATATCATGGCTGATGTGACAAGTCATAAGAACAAATACATACTGCAGTCAGACAAAATGGGTAAACAAAAAGGGTAAACTTCAGTTAATTAGCTACTGCATAATATGTGGGTTTTGATTAAAGAATGAGCTAATTAGATGCATTTGATGAATGTTATCAACTGATTTATGTCTCCAACGAGTGACATCCGACTCTATTTTGTCTGTCCGAGAAAAGAACAATGCAGTGATTGTACTCAAATGTTATACATGGAGTCTCAATCAGTTTGCACATACACTTATCAGTAAGTAGTTGTGCAAATTATAGTCAAGTTCACATTACACATTCACTCTTGGTGTGATGTCTAAGTCATAAGAGCAGATTCATGTCATGAAATCCAACTGTAGAACTCATGGTAGATACTGTGATTGTTAAACATTTTACATTTCAGTCAGTTGGCATCTCACCATGCAGCTGTATTTGACATACTCATTTTGCAGTCGTTCAGGTCAGCTACCGGGAACCCTCGGAATTTCATGAGAAGGCCACTAATAAGTCGATTTTGCACATTGTGTTTGTACAATGAAAATAGGACAACCAAGTTAAACATAATATTAAGTTATAAAGGTAACAATGTGTTTCAACCGTTGAGAAATGTATCAACCCTCCATTGCCCACTTCGGGTGGTTGTTGTTGTTGTTTATTTTGTTAACCCAGGAATACATATCGCCTGCAGGCGGCGTTTTTCAAAGATTCCTGGGGGGTTTAACCCCATACATAGTAATACATAGTAACAATAAAACTGTCAAATAATAACAAATGATACAGAAATAAAGATTGACTTGACAACTTTTCACCAAACAACATAAATCCTTATCAAATAACTAACAGTAACGTAATTGACTAGAAATATTGACTCAAGACATAATGATGGCGAATCAAAACAAAGAACTTAATGTAAATCAACATGATGTGGAATTTGCATATCAAAGTGAAAATCATAAGAAAACTCATGTCAAGAATGTGAATTACTCTAATCTTTAAATCATATTAGCAAATGAAAACAAGAAAAATCATAATGATTCATTGAGAAGTAAAAGAAACTTAAGTCATATGTTCTTCTCTGTATATTCGTTTGAAGAGTTGGATTGTTCTTACCGATTTGAGCCTGCTGGTTGACACTTGGCAATAGATAGGAACGTTATATACATATTTTCGTAGAAATTCTGTTGGGTCTTGGTGTACTAAGCCAGCGGGTGATGTTGCCCTCGTCGGGGTTCCGAGTAGCCTCCCGCACTTATTGATCAGTGCGCGCCTGTACAAGCGACGGAAGTTTGGAAGCCCCAGCCTGTGCCGTGGCAATTTAAAGGAAGGCGTCCGACGTGCGCACCGGCATCCCCGCCCACGACTTCACTGCCTCTTTGAGGATGTTTTCCACCTTATTAAGGCTTGGGCACGACATACGTGTTCACCTAGTCCAGCTTCTGGGGGAACGTGAGTCACTACAATGGCCCGTCCACTTGGAGTGCCTGTAGGCCCTGCTCCGGGGTCTTGTCAAGCGCGTGTTTGGCTGACAGCCATCCCGTTTGCCTAAACTCCGCTTAGCTGCTTGTTCTATTTTCCGTGGAACCCAAATACACCAGCGGTCTGGTGTCGTTTGGGTCGGTGCACCGGATGAGCTTACCATAGCTCTGGATGGGAGGATCTAGTGTTATCGGCGTAAATTCTCTGCCGAACTTCTACGCCAGGAGTACGATCTTATCCGGGCTAGGAGCTAGGTTCAGAGCCTGGAACCTCTTTTCCACCCATGTAGCCATGTTCTGTTTTCCTTGTCTCGACCCGCTGGTTAGCCCCAGATCGTCGGCAAAGTCAAGATGGGAAGGTTTTGTCTTGCTTCTCCGTAGCACCAGCCCGTTCGCCGCCATTGGGGATTTCCTCTGCAGTACCCTACGTCAAATTCTGGTATCACAACAAAAGAAGAGTGAGAGGGGGCCAATTCCTGGTAAAGGTTTAGTCCTTGTCAACTTTTTTACAATTAATATACTTCTTTTTAGAAGTAATGAAGTAAGGCATTGTTTGCCTGAATGTTTCAATTGTCTCTGGCTTTAGCAATTTTTTTCTCCGCAAAGGTTTATTCTTTATTCGTAAATAAGAAAGAACGTATGTCAAAAGCCCAGGTCACAATGGTCGTTGTGTAACCAGAGACACAAATCCACAGATATAATGCAAATTTACTAATAAATAGAAAGATTACAAACCAAATTGCACTACAAAATTACACACTAAAACTACACTGTGTCTGTTTCTACAATAGTGTCTGTTTCCCAGTGCGGCTCGTGGCGTGCATTCCATATAGCATATGATGACAGAATTGTCAGACGTCTCAGAAAATGTTCTTGTGTAGTTTTGCCTTCACTATTTTGAACAATACAGTCCAAAACATTCAAGTTCTTCCGCCTAACTGCAATTATTTACGTTAATTCATAACAATAACTGTTGATGATAAAATAAAATACATACCTAGTAAGTAAATGAGATCAAACATAAAAACACAATTAAAGACTACAATGATAAGCAAAACCAACGGATAACAATGGTGTAATTAAATGACTTGTCGATTTTATCAGATGTTAATAGTAAACCAATGCATAATTCAAAACTGATAAGTTATTAATACCAAATATTTTAATAAATTAATACCAAATATTTTCGTAATAAGTAAACATTTACACACACAAAAAAGAAAAACAATTTAATGAGGAGAATGTCCTTGGGCACCTATTTCAGCACTGCATTTTGTGGGAGGAGACATTACAAGCGATTTCCTGCAATTTGACCGGCCGACAACTCGAGATGATCTAAGTTGGTTTCCCTGTCGACTTCAGTAGCAAGGCAATATCAGTATTCATGGGGAATAATACTACACCTCATCCTTCGTTGTGTGAAGGGTAATTTTAGCTTCACTATAACCTGTACTGTATTGGCAGTCTTCCTTCGCGACCCGATTGCATCTGTGTTAGGAAGAGGATATATATTTCACCAAGGACCTTGATTTCACCTTTCCTTCGCGTTATATATATGTACAACCGCTTCTAACGTAAACAGCTGCAGCAACGTGGCAAAATCGCCCCGCACTGTACAGCTCCAATAGCTTGATTTGTAATTTTCTGCCCCCACCTATAGGATGCACTTGTCGGAGATTTTCGTCTGGCCCGGCACCATATTTCGTTTCGCTCATTCTGCCGTTACTACCTCGGGGCACATTGTACTTGACTTAGACCTTTCTTCGTCTGGTGTGTGGAGTTCGTGAAGGACGTATCATCCTTTTCCTTGAGTCAACCCACTGCAAAACCCTGTTTTTCTACTGGGCCGCCACCAACGGTCTCTGCAGACGGTCCAGTCCTCTGAGTTTGTTTCGGAGCTGCTTATATATGACGACTGTTGCCTTAGGTCCTTAGATAGTTCCAAGTGTGAAAACTTCTTCTTGTGCCTTTGGACGGTTTCCTTCCGTACAAATTTGCACCACAGTTTCTGTTCATCCTAACTAATCTTGGTCCAATGCCTCTTTGTAACCCTGGTAAAGGTTTTCCCCAGCGAGCGGATTTCATCTTCTACCAGCTGACGTCGTGGCGCAAGCTTGTAGAAGACGCGGGTCGCCGGTTTCTCGGTTTTACCTCTACTAATTAGATTCATAAAAAATTGTGCATGTTTCTCCTTGCTCCATCCAGTTGGGTCTCATACAAAGAACATTCCAATTGCTAAAGTAATTCTAACTGCCTTTATTTTTAAACCTTTTAAGCTATGGAATGTGTCGATATCGAAACGGGTATCTAATTCTTTTTGCAGTCTGTCGGCCTCACATGAAAGAGAGAGCTCATTGTCTTTAGTTTGTTTTGTCTTCCATGAAACAAATTAAAGCCAGAACTTAGAAAATATACAGATGCCGCAAAGTTAGGTAGAATCTAGATCTACGACATGACAGAAGGGCTTCGAGTGGTAACTACCGCTTAAAGTAAATTGAACCTTACACTGTTGACAAGCTGCATGGGCGGGTGGAAGGTTTCAGTTTTTCTCTGCGTGAGTGCCCCTAACGCTGGCGGTTCCAGGGCCCGTTGCATTCATATCCCCCTGGGCAAATCACAATAATACAACCCGTGACGCAATTATGACACAACCACCCGAACACTTAATAAACTCCCTTTAAAAATGTGGGTTTGCAAAATTCACATTAAAATTAGAAAAAAAATCATGCGCTGCCTTAATGAATACTGTTTGTCTTGTCAGATTATATTCATATATCGTACAATATGAGGAGTCTGAAATACTGCAAAGAAGGCAATTGTCCAAGTGTACATGACAAAGGACATGTAAAAAGAAATTGTTATGAAATGTACGAATTAGAATGAAAATAATAAAAGCTGTTTGGTTTCTATCTAGTTCAACTCAGTGTCTTTCTCGGTAAATCATTAGTATACTTGGAAAAGTTCTTTATGTGTTGTATAATAGGAAAACCTACTTTGTAGTGGTCGATGGGGGCGAGTAGTAAAATTATCAATCTAGATATGTCCATGGAATATGGTAGGCCGTAGGTTGTATGTAGGTATGAAGAAGACAATGAAATTCAAGAAAGTTCAAGCATGATGATGATGATGATGATGATGACAGGTTTATTCAGTTAAGTAGACAAACAGATACAGGCCTCATAGCAGCCCTAGGGCTGAATTAACAGGCTTGTTTACATTATCAATAATCAAATTTACATATACATAAAAACATTTCATTGTTGCCATCACAATTACAAAATTCTTCGGATTTAATATCTTGCACTTCTTTATTAGAAAAATAGTACCTGAAACGAATACGAAAGATAATATTTTCCTAAACAATTTACCCACATTGCAATTTACCCACATTGCAGTTAAATGCATACGCCTGGTCATCTGACGCTAAACGTGACTGCAAATATCAGGGGGAGTAACAATAAACAAAGATTGTTAATAGCCTTTTTGCGCTATTTTATGTTTGTTCATGTACTGTTGAAATATTTGAAGGCTCTTATTGACTGTCTGTACATATTGGCAGTACAAGTGTGTTTAGGCTCTGGTCTGTGTTTGGCCTAGACACAACTGGCGATACCTGGACTTCGTCTGTGTCTAAGTTTCGGAAACCCGGTGAACAGCTGAAAGGAGGTGCAGGGAAAGATCGTTGCTGAACAGGAGAAGCACCGCACTGGAAGCCCATGTTAGGGAACTGCTGTTGCACCCACTCAGGGTTTAAAGAGCCCCAGAGAGTTGTAGGGTTCTGAATCTGGCCACATGTGGGGTAGGGGCTGCCACATCTGTTGGCTTGAGTGCACAACCCAGTGAGAAAAGATGATTAATAAATTTTTTATACACAATCTATTATTGACTTGGACACAAATAAATCATTAAAAATACAAGCTTTTTCATTAGAGTGAACAACAGACTGAGCCATTCGAGAGCGGAGGTATTGAACTGTTAGAATTAGGTCTATAGAATTTTTTAATGACATGCCACACATTTCCTAGGTGCTGTTTTGGATGATCAGAGCTCACCGGGGTGCTGTTCCCCTCTTGTGATTTGTCTCGATATTTTGTCCGTTCAACTGTTCCCTCTGTTTTTGTGACCGTTGTGTGTTTTCCCCTTCCGCCCCTCTGGGTCGTCTTGAAGCCATTTCCTCGGAATCTTCTAGTGTACGAATGACTCCCCTCAGTAAACAACTTGTCTCCCACGATCGACGCTTCTTCCCCTTAGACTTCGCTCTTTTCAAGGCGGGACCAACTTTCGTTTTCGTAACACAAGGTGACCTGGACATGATGTCTCTCAGTAGCAACACTGCTCCCCAAATGTGTGGTGATACCAAGAGACCATTATAGGTCAACAAAAGTTAGATGGCTTACTTAGCCTTGTCCTGCATGAGTTACAGAAGAGTTACAGTTAGATGTTTCTCCCTCCTTTCCCTTCTCGCTTCTACCCCCCAGACCTTCAGAATCAGCAAAGTTAATACAAACATTAGCCTGAAGATTTACAGTACAACTTCCGAATGTTCTCACAGTGAGTTTTAACACTCTGACGTTGAAAGGCACATCATAAGAGATGAAGTCAGTACGAGGCTTACCGCAGGTATTCATTTATGTGGAATGTTGTTTATCATGTACGAGGCAACGCCACCTCCTCTGCTGTTGCAGTATTTGGGGGAATAGTCCCAAACACTTAGGGCTCCATCATATACTGTACTGCAAAGGTGGGTTTCTGATATTTTGCTATGATATGCAAACTCTTGGATATCTTAGACATAAATTAACCTTCTCACGGTCTCAGGCGCAAGAATGTCACTAAAAACACAAGATAGAGAAAACTCTTAAGACATGGTTGTTCAATGCCTACCCTGAATGACTACAATGTGTTTGGATGCCTAGGTGATGCCTCCTACGTACCTCACCGGATGCGCCGTCCTCATAGCGGCGACCACACCCAAGATTCGAAAACGCAATTTTTGTGTGTCTACTTAAATTTGGTCACAATAGGCGGGTTGTAAGCCAACCCAAATACTTTATCATGTGTCACAATGACAAAGAAGCGCCCTAGGAATAACTGCGGGATGATAAGGCTTTTAAACAATTTTTTACATAATCACCGTTAAAGAGCCATTTGCAATCAACGTTGGCTACAATTCTGCACTTTTCTTTTATATGATAGCCCCTTAAACAACATAAGCTAAATTGAGTAGTGTCGGCCTTTAGTTGTGTGATCTTGGTTTGATTTCTTTGATTTTCTGTTCTTGATGACGGATGTTTGCATGGATGTCTTCAATATCTTTATGCTAGTATTGGAGACTGACCTTGATATCTTGGACTTCACCTATGAGGGCGTCAATTCTTTTGTTGTGGCCTACCAGAGATTGAGTATTCTTGGGAGTGCCGGTCGCGACAAGGCTGGAGCTCTTCAGACCCTAGTGATCTCTAGCGATTCCTGGTTGAGACCGTCTGGGTGCAGAGTTCTGAGTTGGTGTATCCAGTATGATTCCCGGTGTAGTCTGTGCTGCCGTGTAGAGTCTTTGTGTCCTGTGTAACGTAGCTTCTCGATACCAAGGACTTCGAAGTCTTCCATACAGGAGTGAGGCGGAGACCTGTGTAAAGTAAACAGGTGGTGGTACAGCCAGTGTGGCGGATACCTGTGTAAAGTAAACAGGTGGTGGTACAGCCAGTGAGGCGGTAACCTGTGTAAAGTAAACAGGTGGTGGTACAGCCAGTGTGGCGGATACCTGTGTATAGTAAACAGGTGGTGGTGCAGCCAGTGATTGTGGTGCGCAGGCGCGGAGGTAAGCGGCAGCAAACACGAGAGCTCCCGAGAAATTTCTCTTTTTCACGTATCTAAGTACCAATTTCCTTGACTTTTTCATTTTGACTTAGGGCATAAGTCATACGTAAACGTATTGTGAAGCTGTGATATTGGTAAATGCTGGCTTATTTAGATTTTGAACCAATTTCCTGACTGTTTTGTAACCGACACGTAAATGTGGGGAGGGCGACGACTCTAAAGTAGGGAGGGCAACTTTAGGCACGAATTCCATTTGAAGACGTATCATTATTATATGGTCTGCCAGGTAACTTGGACAACTTATATATCACGTACAGATAGTTGTTATCAATTTTTTGCACCTATATTTGTGGATTCTGAATGAATTCAAACATGTCGGCGGCGCGTCCCGGCCAACTGTAGTCATTTGCATATGAATCTGATGCAGAGTGGGGAGGGCGAGTGAGTGATTACATGTTTTGTAGGACGATATTTGTACCGAATTACATCTACTCTGATAGCTTACCTACTTAATTGGATTTCATACGTTGTTTGTTCTGATTTTGTGGTGTAAACTTGTGTGGTAGAAAACTGCTTGGTGGAAACTGCGTGCCAGCGGCCGCGGTATACGGTAGATTCTGTGTAGTGTAACCCGGTGTGGTGTAAACCTGTGTGGTGTAAATCTGTGTACTGTAAACCTGTGTGGTGGTATAGCCAGTGTGGCGGATACCTGTGTGGTGTAGCCTGTGTGGCGGAAACCTGCGTGGTGGAAATCTGTGTATTGTAAACCGGTGGTGGTACAGCCAGTGAGGCGGATACCTGTGTAAAGTAAACAGGTGGTGATACAGCCAGTGAGGCGGATACCTGTGTAAAGTAAACAGGTGGTGATACAGCCAGTGAGGCCGAGACCTGTGTAAAGTAAACAGGTGGTGATACAGCCAGTGAGGCGGATACCTGTGTAAAGTAAACAGGTGGTGATACAGCCAGTGAGGCGGAGACCTTTGTAAAGTAAACAGGTGGTGATACAGCCAGTGAGGCGGAGACCTGTGTAAAGTAAACAGGTGGTGATGCAGCCAGTGAGGCGGATACCTGTGTAAAGTAAACAGGTGGTGATACAGCCAGTGAGGCGGAGACCTGTGTAAAGTAAACAGGTGGTGATACAGCCAGTGAGGCGGATACCTGTGTAAAGTAAACAGGCGGTGATACAGCCAGTGAGGCGGAGACCTGTGTAAAGTAAACAGGTGGTGGTACAGCCAGTGTGGCGGATACCTGTGCAAAGTAAACAGGTGGTGGTACAGCCAGTGTGGCGGGAACCTGTGTAGTGTAAACCTGTTGTGTTGGTACAGCCAGTGTGGCGGAAATCAGTGTGGTGTAAACCTGTTGTGTTGGTACAACCTGTGTGGTGTAAACCTGTTGTGTTGGTACAGCTAGTGTGGTAGAAACCTGTGTGGCATACGTCTGTGTGGGTGATAATTTTTCAATAACAAAATGGAACTCCATTACACTTGCATTTTCCTGGCCCTTTGTCTGATGCTTGGCAAGGCTCAGCCAGGAGCACAGCCAATAGACAAACACGAGATAAAGGACGTACATGTCACATGCGACTTCAGAACTGACTGCACCTCTGACTGGGCTACGTTTGCCTTTATGATTAAGCACAGTGGGGTGAATGGGACTCATTTCGGTCACAAGAAAATAATGATGCACAATGATAGTACAAAGTTATCATTGATTATGATTTTGCTTCTAAGTGGAGATGTCGAGATAAATCCTGGGCCTAGACCGCCAAAGTTTCCCTGCGGGAGCTGTAACAAAGCTGTACAACATACCCATGCTGCAATTTGTTGTGACGGCTGCGATAAATGGTATCATAAAGACTGCATTGAGCTATGTACTCAGGTGTATACTGCATTAGAAACACACCAATCATACTCGTGGATTTGCTGTGACTGTGGCATACCAAACTTTGCATCAGCTATGTTTGACATAACTGATGATACTTTTCATTCAGTAAACTCATTTGATACACTGAGCTCTAGTGCAAGCTTGACAGATGACTCCCCGGTTGCTACATCCACTCCACTTAGATCTAAGCAGGGTAACCCCAATATGAGGGGTCGTGGTTTCAAAAAGACCAATGGTAAACTCTTACTGGTAAACTGCCAGAGTATTCGAAACAAAAAAGCCGAACTGGCGACTGTAATTGACACGTACAAACCAGATATAATAGCAGGCACAGAGTCATGGCTCAATCAAGATATAGCAAGCAGTGAGATATTCCCTGACAACTACATAGCTCACCGTAAAGATAGACAGACTGGCCCTGGAGGTGGTGTATTCCAGGTTAACAGGGATGATTTGATTGTCACACACAGGCCAGATCTAGACACAGACTGTGAGATCATTTGGACACAGACTCAACTAGCAGGAAAGAAACCACTAATGATTGGTACATACTATAGACCTCCATCGGACCAGGGCAATAGCCTGGATGAACTGGACAAGTCCATAAGTAAGATGGGACCTAAAATTAACTCTGACAACGTGATCATCCTTGGAGACTTTAACACACCTGGTATAAATTGGGATGCTAGCACTACAGATAACACTCAGAGCAATTCAGGACAGGCACAGAAGCTACTGCACTTAGTGGATAACCATGGGTTATTCCAAACAGTTCAAGAGCCCACTAGGAATGGTAATCTTTTGGACCTGGTCTTAGTTAATAACCCAAACATAATCGAAAAGACCACAGTAGTTCCAGGAATAAGTGACCACGACATGGTATTGGTGGATGTCAACCTTGCACCCAAACAAAACAGGAAACCCAAGAGAAAAGTGTACATTCGAACTAAAGCTGATGAACCGGCCATCAAGAGTGACCTAAGTGATTATGCAACGAACTTTAACAAACGAACCAAGGATATGTCCGTGACACAGAAGTGGGATGATTTTAAAAACAAAATAAAGCACACGATGGACTTGCACATCCCTAGTAAAACAACATCAAGCAGATACAACCTGCCTTGGTTCAACAGAAACCTAAGAAGGCATTGTCGTAAGAAACAACGTCTTTACAACAAAGCTAAGAGAACAGGGCGAGAGGAAGACATGAACAAATACAAGAGAGTTAAGAAGGGCGTACAGAAAAGCATAAGAGCAGCACATTCAAAATATGTGGCAGACATACTGGGGGAAGCCATAATTGACAAACCCAAAACATTCTGGTCATACATAAAAAGCCTAAGAAGAGACCTTGTCGGCGTAGCCCCTCTAAAGATTGGTAATTCCATTGTCAGTGATAGCGAGAAAAAAGCAGAGGCACTCAGTTCACAGTTTAAAAGTGTGTTCACAGAGGAAGACACAACAAACATGCCAACTCTCGGACAGCCCTGTACCCCTCCCATGGAACACATAGTGATTTCCCCTAATGGTGTTGAAAAAATGCTCCAAGGTCTCAATCCATCTAAAGCATCTGGTCCAGACCAAATACCTCCTTGGTTCCTCAAAATGACAGCCACCGAAATAGCACCTGTGTTAACCAATATTTTCCAACACTCGTTAGACACAGGAGAAATTCCCAAAGACTGGAGGGATGCAAATATATGTGCCATTTTTAAAAAGGGAGATAGAGCTGTCCCCGGCAACTACCGACCTGTATCACTGACCTGTATATCCTGCAAACTACTTGAACACATTATCCATAGTCATGTCATGAAACACTTAGAAAGTTTCAACATATTGACTGACTACCAACATGGATTCAGAGCAAAGCGATCCACAGAAACACAGCTTATATTGACAGCTCATGACATAGCTGGCGCACTGAACAGTAAAAAACAGGTAGATCTAGCAATTCTTGATTTTACTAAAGCTTTCGATAAAGGCCCACATAGCAGACTCATCACTAAACTAGAGCACTACGGAATTCAAGGCACCACACTAAATTGGTTGAAGGCTTTCTTGACCAATAGGGAACAGACGGTAGTGGTAGAAGGCAAGGCCTCAGCTCCAGTTAGAGTTGCGTCAGGCGTACCACAGGGAACTGTTCTGGGACCGTTACTCTTCCTCCTGTACATAAATGACTTACCAGACCAGCTTGATTCAAATGTTAGGTTATTTGCCGATGACTGCCTGTTATATATAGAGTTGTCCACACAGAGTGATTCACAGCTTTTGCAAGAAGATTTGAACACACTCGAAGAATGGCAAAGCAGATGGCTAATGCAGTTTAATCCGGAAAAATGTTACATCATGCATATAACAAACAAACGAAACCCAATTGTAACCACCTACCAGTTCTGTGGACAGGCTCTAGCAACAGCAAAGAGCCACCCGTACCTAGGCGTTACATTAACAACGGGGCTAAAGTGGAACACCCATATCAACAAAGTAACAACTAAGGCTAAACAGACATTGGGAGTGATCAAACGTAATTTGTGGGCATGCCCAGCAAAGGTAAAATCACTTGCATACACGTCTCTAGTAAGACCAAACCTTGAATATGCTGCAACAGTTTGGGATCCATACACAAAGAAGGATATAGATAAACTCGAGAGGGTGCAGAACCAAGCTGCCAGATTCTGCACGAACAACTATGAAAGGGGCGCCAGTGTAACAAAAATGAAAGCAGACCTGCAATGGATGTCACTTGAGGACAGGAGAACAATGTCCAGACTTTGCATGATGTACAAGATGACTAATAAACTTGTGGACGTACCGACTGATAAGTATCTAATGCCAGCTCAGAAGAGGACCAGAAATAGTCATGCTTTTAAGTACCAGAGTTATCAGCCAAGGATTGACGTGTTCAAAAATTCGTATTTCCCGAGAACCATAGTAGAATGGAACTCGTTGTCATCAAGTACTGTAGGAGCTTCATCACTAAGTAGCTTTAAAGAACGGTTGCAGTCAGATATGCAAAGACTAGGTGTAACAGACCGTTCGGTGTAATATGACCAGCTGCTGCCGCGCCGCGTGCCTGCGAAGCTGGTGTGTTACGCCTGATGGCGGTTATACCGGCTATATAGATACAGATACAGATACAGATACAGTGGTCCGTTTGATTGAAGTGGGCTGAGACCGGGGTGTCCTTCTTCGTGTTGATGGATAACCGGTGACCATTCAGTCGGTTGGCCAGGGTCTGTACTGTAAGCCGCATTTCTTGCATCGGATCATGTATATGATGTTCTAACTCTAGGGCAGTTGATGTGAGCCCTGATGGTGTATTGTTTTCCCGTACGGTGGCTTTAGAAGGTTTTCGCCTTTTTGACATAGGTGCAGGTGAAGCATCTATGTTTTCTGCACGGAAAAGTGTCCGAAGGATTAAATTTTTCCAGGAAGTTCTTGTTTTCCTCCGGGACTTGGGCTCTTACTGGGATATACTTGATGTTCTTGTTGCAGCAGTAAGCAAACAGTGGTGGGTCCTTGAATATGTCCTTTGTTCTTGCTGAGAGTTGAAGGAGGTTCCAGTATATCCTAATGATGGTTTGTAGTGGCGGGAGGTGTGGGCTGTATGTTGGTACCAGCACTGTGTGATTCTGCCGTGTTGTGGGTCCCTTCTCATTTAGCGTGTCTTCACACAGGGGCGTTCTTGCGCACGGGCTATGGCAGCGTCCAGTAGGGCCTCTTCATAGCATTTCCTTTTCCGGAAATACTGTCGGAACTCAAAAGCCTTCTCTTTGTATCTGAGTGTGTTTGAACAGATACGTTTTGTGCAAGGAACTGCCCATAGGCGATCCCCTGTTCAGAGTGTTTTGGATGGGCAGTTCAGGAGTAGATACTGATGTTTATAGGTTTGGTGCAGACGTCCGTGATGATTTCCCCTTCCGAAATGCTGACTGTAACATCCAGAAAGTTGATGGTGGTCTTGGAGGTTTCTCACTGTGAACTTGATAGTCCTATGTGCTCGGTTCAGGTCCTGGGTAAAGGACTTAAGTTCCTCCTCTGACCTGGTCCACACAGCAAAGAAATCGTCAATGTACCTCCACCATATCCACGGTCTTGGGGTTCTTCTGTAGACATGTTCTTCTTCGAAGTTGTGATCTTCCAATGTTTCCATAAAAGATCTGAAATTCTTCTCCTGTAGTTTTTTTCTGCTGTAGTTCGATCATGCTGTTGAAGATTTCCTTTTGATTATATTTGCAGGACCATGTAGCAATAAGTGTGGGGTGATGCACCGCAGTGGTGTAACTTGTCATGACAGGGTCACACGCCCCCCCCCCCCTTGTTAGTGATTCAACCTTTTCACAGTGTGTCTAGCAGATATTTTAATGTGGACATTGCAACAAACTCCGAGTCGACTTGGTTACCACCTTTCCTCTTTTTACGTTCCCGATGGTACTTCGCTTTCCGATCTAAAGAGACTAGAGTTTTTCATGCTCTGCCAAAAAAAAACATGTTTTCTGTAAGTTCTTACATTTGCCCCTTTTAAAATGCTTACGTTGTATGTGAACAGTCAGAGTTCTATAGGAAATGGTGATCTCATGAAAGAATATCGTGCCAAAGAACAATTGCAATACATGGTTCACTTGCAATATATGAGAGCAGTTTTATTTCACTCATGGGGCAAAGATTAGTGATATATATTAGTCAACTTCAATCACCCTGCTGTGGCATTCTTTTCAAGGGTATCTACAATTGACGCTTTCAGATCTGTCAGCCTTGCACATGGCCGTAGACTGACTTCCAGATCATCACCCTTTCCCTTAGTTACTAAGGGAATTAACTCCACTTCAACTTGCTGTTGTTGAAGGAGTTCATTCGCAATCTTGCGTGATGAGTGACCACCTTCCACTCCAATGTAGTTCTGTTTCAGCCATCTGAAAAACCCAAAGTGGCACTATTAAGTCATTCTTTCAACATTTCTCAGCATATATTGTTGTAAAAGACATCTCAAGGTGAAATTACCAAGCCTACTTTAAAAACTAGCGAAATTGCTACCGAATTATGCTGCTTGCATGAAGTGAGGAACAAGGTCTGACTACGCGTGTAGTAACAAATTCTGTTTATATCAAGACATTGTATGTAACATTGAAATTTACAGTAAATTGGTGTACAGCCATAGTTCTAAAAAGTAAACTGATATGATTCAAATAATGATAGAGTCCAACTATTAACTCACAGGTCACGATTGCAAGAACCTTGTCATTCTTTTTTGTAGGTGTCTTTCTGATGGTGCTGTCTGCCTGCATATCGCACCTCTGTACTAACGTCTCTCGGCTGTTCGTTCCCTTTATTTCGTTTATTTCGCCAGGACAGCTTTGTATGTCTGGCCAAACTTCCTGTGTCTTCGCGATAGTGTAAGCCCCTGAACCGCGAGCTACTTCCTTCTCTTTGTGTAGTCCTGGCTCTTTTTACGTTCGCTAATGCTGATTATATTTCGCTTTCCGATCAAAAGAGAGTTTTGCAGGCTGTGCCGCCAGGCAAAAAGCCTGAGCCATCGGCCTGGTTGAGGTGGCAAAGCGACTCACCGAAGCCGCCGACTGCACTTGAGTGGTCGGCATTGCTCGCACGCATGTGTCCTGTAGATTGCCAAGTGTTGTTTTTGGAGAGTGATTTTTGTGTGGTACGGTGTTGCGCTTCGACAGCAATGGTGAACATGAGAAAGCGTTGTTTCAAGATCAGTTCACGGGATAGTTTATAGTCTATTACGCTTTGGAGTTGTGTTATGTCATCAGTAGCCGGTGTAATGTAGATTGTGGCAGGTATGTGGATGTATGATCAGGCCCGGCACGACAGATAAAGGATGATGTACTGCAGTCAGTGGTGTGATGTCGAGAGAAACATGAGATGATGTTGTCCTTTGCACTCTATTAAAGAAACTCTCATCAGCATTGGCCAATGCTTTTCTAACTTGCCGTAAATCGACAGTGCAGCGCTTTGCTAGCACCTTTGCTAGACAGGATGTAAACCATTTTCTTCTATCCTTTGCCCCCTTTTTTCGTGAGTTAATCTCCCCCGACACAATTTGATCACTGAGATTTATAATGATTTCTCGGATACTCATATATTTATATAAATTTACATATATATATAATCAACTTCTTCAGGATAAAATATCTTATACGATTGCTTTCAACTTGTCAACATTTATAAGGGCCCATCCAGTACTTCTGCACTATGTGCGAGAAGACCTTCGAGGCTGCTTCCTGCAGTTCTACAGGCCACCAACTCGATATGATTTCGGTTGGCTTGTTCCTTTTAGTGGTAGAGCGATTTCCAAATTTGGACGCCTTCCGGAATGTCCCCCGTTCTCAGGATTATGTTTTACAGTTCACTCAGCGCTCGGAACGTCTATTTCACTGAACACTAAGACAAGAATAGCATTTCTAGCTTCTACATACTGAGAACTCCAGTAAAAGATTTTAAAATCACTACAAAATGAAATAATTGTGTCTACGCGATTAGGTTGATATTGACTGTAATCCAAAGATTACATTTCCATCAATTCTAGACTGTTACATTACCTTGAAAGATGTTCAATGGTGACAAAAACAGAAATAATGATAACCCAGAAAATAACGATAAAAAAAGATAATAACAAAATCAGTGTCTTGGAACATGGTGTGTGCCAGGTGTAAATGTTTTTGAAATCGTCGGATAGAAGGTGGCAGTAGTTACTGACAATGGAGATTTTAGGGCATATTCTAACGGCTCTGGTGGTAAAAAAATTGGTTCCATATGTGTACAATCCTTTGAAAAAAAGTAAATTTTGAATGTTGTGGCTTAACACTTTTCTGGTTGGAGCTTGTACTGAGAAGTTGACCTAAGTGATGAATTAGGCGATATTTGTCAACGTCAATGTCGTAGTATCCTAAGAAGCATTTAAATAAGAAACAGGTCTAGAATTCCCCGTCTGTTTAACGTTTGAGAGTGGTAAGAGTGAGCATTGTATTAGCCTAATTCTGTAGTTAGTGGACTAGTTATTGAATATATACTAGTCATTGAGTATATGATATTTTGATCTGATCTAATGCTATCTGCGATAACTGTTTTAGTTAAGAGAGAGAAGGATATCAAGAAGTTTTCTATTCTACTTGCTTCTTTTGGTCATCGCCAACAATAACGAGTGGCATTCAGAAGACAATGGATAACCTGCCAACTCCCCCCATTCTGAGGCCCACGTGTTTTCATTTTCAGCCTTGGAATGAGTTTCTTGTATGCAACTTATTTCAAACGGTTTGTCGAACAGCCAATATATTCAAATGAGGTTAATAACCCAAATATGTAAATGCATACACTGGTCTAAGGGAACAGTATCTGACCTCTTATGATTCCTGCTATGCAAGGTTGTAACAAGTCTACATGCAAGCAGACTTCAAAAACAAACTATGCGAAATAGCCGTTTCTAACTAATTACATGCTTGTACAATCTGTTTGGATATCATGGCTGATGTGAAAAGTCATAAGAACAAATACATACTGCAGTCAGACAAAATGGGTAAACAAAAAGGGTAAACTTCAGTTAATTAGCTACTGCATAATATGTGGGTTTTGATTAAGGAATGAGCTAATTAGATGCATTTGATAAACGTTATCAACTGATTTATGTCTCCAACGAGTGACATCCGACTCTATTTTGTCTGTCCGAGAAAAGAACAATGCAGTGATTGTACTCAAATGTTATACATGGAGTCTCAATCATTTTGCACATACACTTATTAGTAAGTAGTTGTGCAAATTATAGTCAAGTTCACATTACACATTCACTCTTGGTGTGATGTCTAAGTCATAAGAGCAGATTCATGTCATGAAATCCAACTGTAGAACTCATGGTTGATACTGTGATTGTTAAACATTTTACATTTCAGTCAGTTGGCATCTCACCATGCAGCTGTATTTGACATACTCATTTTGCAGGCGTTCAGGTCAGCTACCGGGAACCCTCGGAATTTCATGAGAAGGCCACTAATAAGTCGATTTTGCACATTGTGTTTGTACAATAAAAATAGGACAACCAAGTTAAACATAATATTAAGTTATAAAGGTAACAATGTGTTTCAACCGTTGAGAAATGAATCAACCTTCCATTGTTCACTCCGGGTGGTTGATACTTGGCAATAGATAGGAACGTAATATACAACTTTTCGTAGAAATGCTGTTGGATCAGTATGTGCCCGGTGTACTCCGCCAGCGGGGGAGCGGCTGATGTTACCCTCGTCGGGGTTCCGAGTAGCCTCCCGCACTTATTGATCAGTGCGCGCCTGTACAGGTGACGGAAGTTTGGAAGCCCCAGCCTGTGCCGTGGCAATTTAAAGTAAGGCGTCCGACGTGCGCACCGGCATCCCCGCCCACGACTTCACTGCCTCTTTGAGGATGTGTTCCACCTCAGTAAGGCTTGGGGACGACATACGTGTTCACCTAGTCCAGCTTCTGGGGGAACGTGAGTCACTACAATGGCCCGTCCACTTGGAGTGCCTGTAGGCCCTGCTCCGGGGTCTTGTCAAGCGCGTGTTTGGCTGACAGCCATCCCGTTTGCCTAAACTCCGCTTAGCTGCTTGTTCTATTTTCCGTGGAACCCAAGTACACCAGCGGTCTGGTGTCGTTTGGGTCGGTGCACCGGATGAGCTTACCATCGCTCTGGATGGGAGGGTCTGGTGTTATCGGCGTAAGTTCTCTGCCGAACTTGTACGCCAGGAGTACAATCTTATCCGGGCTAGGGGCTAGGTTCAGAGCCTGGAACCTCTTTTCCACCCATGTAGCCATGTTCTGTTCTCCTTGTAACCCGCTGGTTAGCCCAGATTGTCGGCAAAGTCAAGATAGGAAAGTTTTGTCTTGCTTCCACGTAGCACTAGCCCGTTCGCCGCCATTGGGGATTTCCTCTGCTGTACCCTTCGTCAAATTCTGGTATCACAACAAAAGAAGAGTGAGAGGGGGCCAATTCCTGGTAAAGGTTTAGTCCTTGTCAACTTTTTTACAATTAATATACTTCTTTTTAGAAATAATGAAGTAAGGCATTGTTTGCCTGAATGTTTCGATTGTCACTGGCTTTAGCAATTTTTTTCTCCGCAAAGGTTTATTCTTTATTCGTAAATAAGAAAGAACGTATGTCAAAAGCCCAGGTCACAATGGTCGTTGTGTAACCAGAGACACAAATCCACAGATATAATGCAAATTTACTTATAAATAGAAAGATTACAAACCAAATTGCACTTCAAAATTACACACTAAAACTACACTGTGTCTGTTTCTACAATAGTGTCTGTTTCCCAGTGCGGCTCGTGGCGTGCATTCCATATAGCATATAATGACAGAATTGTCAGACGTCTCAGAAAATGTTCTTGTGTAGTTTTGCGTTCACTATTTTGAACAATACAGTTCAAAAAACATTTATGTTCTTACCCCTAACTGCAATTATTTACGTTATTTCCCCCATCTTCTACCAGCTGACGTCGTGGCGCAAGCTTGTAGAAGACTCGGGTCGCCGGTTTCTTGGTTTGACCTCTACTAATTAGATTCATTAAAACATTTGTGCATTTTTCCCCTTGCTCCATCTAGTTGGGTCTCATACAAAAAAAAATGTCATTTTCTTCGGCTTGGTAAAGTAATTCTAACTGTCATTATTCTTTAACCTTTTAAGCTATGGAATGTGTCGATATTGAAACAGGTATCTAATTCTTTTTGCAGTCTGCCGGCCTCGCATGAAAGAGAGAGCTCATTGTCTTTAGTTTGTTTTGTCTTTCATGAAACAAATCTAAGCCTGAACTTAGAAAATATACAGATGCCGCAAAATTAGGTAGAATTTAAATCTACGACATAAGAGAAGGGCTTCGAGTGGTAACTACCGCTTTAAGTAAATTGAACCTTACACTGTTGAGAACCTGCATGGGCGGGTGGAAGGTTTCAGTTTTTCTCTGCGTGAGTGCCCCTATCGCTGGCGGTTCCAAGACCCGTTGCATTCATATCCCCCTGGGCAAATCACAATAATTCCACCCGTGGCGCAAATATGACACAACAAACCGAACACTTAAAAACTCCCATTCAAAGTGTGGGTTTGCAGAATTCACATTAAAATTAGGAAGAAAAAGAACCTGCGTTTCCTTAATGAATACTGTTTGTCTTGTCAGGTTATATTCATATATCGTACAATATGAGGAGTCTGAAATACTGCAAAGAAGGCAATTGTCCAAGTGTACATGACAAAGGACATGTAAAAAGAAAGTGTTTTGACATGTACGAATTAGAATGAAAATAATAAAAGCTGTTTGGTTTCTATCTAGTTCAACTCGGTGTCTTTCTCGGTAAATCATTAGTATACTTGGAAAAGTTATTTAGGTGTTGTGTTTTAGGAAAAAATACTTTGTAGTGGTCGATGGGTGGAGTAATAAAATTATCAATCTAGATATGTCCATTGAATATTGTAGGCCATAGGTTATATGTAGGTATGAAGAAGATAATGAAATTCAAGAAAGTTCAAACATGATTATGATGATGATGGCAGGTTTATTCAGTTCAGTAGACAAACAGATACAGGCCTCATAGCAGCCCTAGGGCTGAATTAACAGGCTTGTTTACATTATCAATAATCAAATTTAGATATACATAAAAACATTTCATTGTTACCATCACAATTACAAAATTCTTCGGATTTAAAATCTTGCACTTATTTATTAGAAAAATAGTACCTGAAACGACTACGAAAGATAATATTTTCCTAAACAATTTACCCACATTAAAATTTACCCACATCGCAGTTAAATGCATACGCCTGGTCATCTGACGCTAAACGTGACTGCAAATATCAGGGGGAGTAACAATAAAAAAAATTGTAAATAGCCTTTTTGCGCTATTATATGTTTGTGCATGTACTGTTGAAACATTTGAGGGCTCTTATTGACTGTCCGTACATATTGGCAGTCCAGGTGTGTTCAGGATTTGGTCTGTGTTTGGCCTAGATACAACTGGCGATACGCAGACTTCATCTGTGTCCAAGGTTCGGAAACCCGGTGAACAGCTGAAAGCAGGTGAAGAGAAAGATCGTTGCTGAACTGGAGAAGCACCGCACTGGAAGCCCATGTTAGGGAACTGCTCCTGCTCCCACTCAGGGTTTGAAGGGCCCCAGACAGATGTAGGGTTCTGAATCTGGCCACATGTGGGGTAGGAGCTGCCACATCTGTTGGCTTAAGTGCACAACCCAGTGAAAAAGGATGATTATAAACATTTTATACACATCTATCATTGACTGAGACACAAAGAAATCATTAAAAATGATTTTTCATAAGAGTGAACAACAGACTGAGCCATTCAAGAGCAGAGGAATTGAACTGTGAGAATTAGGTCTATAGAATTTTTTAATGACATGTCACAAATTTCTTAGGTGCTGTTTTGGATGATCAGAGCTCACCGGGGTGCTGATTCCATTTTGTGATTTGTCCCGATATTTGTCCGTTTTCCACTGTTCCCTCTGTTTTTGTGACCGTTGTGTGTTCTCGCCTTCCGCCTTTGGGTCGTCTTCAAGCCATTTCCTTGGAATTTTCCAGTGCACGAATGACTCCCCTCAGTAAACAACCTGTCTCCCACGATCGACGCTTCTTCCCCTTAGACTTCGGTCTCGTTCACTCCACTCGAAACCGGGACCGGGTATGGACTGCAGAAAGATGACCCAAAATTCAGACAATTGTGATTCTCATTGTGCACACTAAATCAAATCGTTAACACCCAAAGCCCTCACACAGTTCTTTAACACTTATAATGATGATGAATGGTTTATTCGATTAAAAATACATCGCAACCTTTTGGGCTGAATTGCGTTTGTTATTACAATTCAAAAGCAGACAGATCAGTGTCCTCTAAAAACACATACAGCAGATCAAGGTCTTTACATATCAACTAGACTTTTCCCTTCTATGATCATCACAATCGAAGATTAAAAAACTTGACAAACACATAGTAATTAAAAGAGTATTACTTAGCTGTTCAATAAACGTGTCAAATAAAGAAATGATGAGTCTCTATATCTGTTTGTTTTGTATTTCAAAGTTCTTAACTTGTCTGAGTTTCTTGTTGACATTCTACGGCCGTCCCCATTCTTTGGTGGGAGCAGTTTGAATCAAACATCTACTATAACCAAACAACTGGAGCGTTCCTCTATAGTCGACCACACATTCCTCACTTCTTTCCGTGGCTAGTACAATCTCTAGACCAATGCCCCTTCTACCGAGATTTATAACAGATGTCTTCCGGCTGTGGATGCCTTCTAGGCCTGTTAAACGCTTTCGACTGTTGCTTAGCTATCTTTCGTGGGGGCTCCTTCTGTCATATCGGACAGTACCTTGCGGCTCTTTATGAAACCATGTACATATCTATGTATCTGTTTTACAACGGTCCCCTGGCAGATCTATAATCAGATCATTAAAAAAACTGGTCAGCAAACGGCCTCACTGTCTGCAACATGGCCCCATACTCCCCGTCCTTGGCATGATTTTGATGTTTAGCCGTAATTGCCAAGGTCTCCAGAGTACCCAACGCTCTTCTAGCATCAAAGGCCGCGGGCGGACGAGATGCCAGCTGGACCAGCCCTTGTTTGATGCTGTCCACCGAACCTCCCCTCAGCTGAGCCATCTCCTCCCTCATACTGGAGAGGTCCTGCCTCATCTGTTCGAACTTCTGAAACACAAGCAAAATAGTTATCCTCTACTATATCCAGCTTACCACATCCATACCACCTATATGGTTAAAGCTAATCGTCACTCGACCATATCTTTTAAACTTTCAAATCCCGCTCCTGCTTGGTACATCTTACAAATTTACAAATCAGTCCCGTCACGCCGGCAACGCTCGACTGCCCCCTCGAGTGTCCGCACTAAAATGTGCCGAATAACAATCGAACAAGGACAGCGTATATATTTCTCACGCCACACTGACCACGCTCGGCTGCCCTCCGCAAGTGTCTGACTAAAATGTGCCATAGAACACTAGACCAAGGACATAGACGAACATCACCATAGCTTGAAAATTACTCACGTCACGCTGGCCACGCTCGGCCTCCCATAATCGAGTGTCCGCACTACAAAGTGCAAAAGAACCCTAAATTCTACACTTTTCCATTTATAGGTTAGCCTCTAAAGCTACATAAGCTAAATTGAGTAGTGTCGGCCTTCAGTTGTGTGATCTTGGTTTCAATTTCTTTGATTTTCTGTTCTTGTTGAAGGATGTTTGTATGAATGTCTTGAATATCTTTCAGCGAGTATTGGAGACTGACCTTGATTACTTGGACTTCGCATATGAGGGCGTCAAATCTTTTGTTGTGGCCTTCCAGAGTTCAGAGTTGTTTCCATAAAAGCCTGAAATTCTTCTGCTGTAGTTTGATCATGCCGTTGAAGATTTCCTTTTTGATTGTCTTTTAATGTGGACATTGAAACAAACTCCAAGTCGTCTTGGTTACCACCTTTCCTTCTCGACATTTTTGCTTGTGGGAGCAAGGGTGCACTGAACAATGGTTGTAAGTGGGAAGAGTGCTTGTGTTGATGAATTGGAACGAACTCACGTTTGATGTTCTACCGTATTGTACTACCATTGTTGAGGTGTAGATAGTCCGTGACTTGTTGACTGAGGACTGTGCCGCACACCTGGGATTTTCCCACCAAGTTGTACTGCAAATCAGTACCTTCGCGTACTTGGCTCTTCAAGAGTACTTATTCTTCTAACTGTTAATTAATCATTTTTCTAGAATGGGTTTCAGGTCATTGCTATGTCCGCAGACTGTATAACTGTCTGGATTACCTTCATTATCAGTTTGGGTGCTAGCTGAATAACATTTTCGTTTATCTTTTATTATGGATCTTTGTGAAGTACCGTTCTTGGAAGATGTTCTGGTGTGGTAGGGTATGGTATGGTATGGATTGGTATGGTCAGAACGACCATTCATATACAGAACTTTAATTTGCTTTATTATTGCCCCACCTGTTCAGGGGATACTGTATAAGAGCTAACAGAGCCCAGAGATCTACTTCTAAGAGGAGTATTCCCAAGTCTTTCTTCAAGGGTACTGTCATTTGGGCAGACGTCTGTGTTTATCTGCTGTGTCAGAAACTCTTACAAGTATCTTCATGGAATGAGCCTACTCTTCAGGCGCGCAGTGAACATGAGAAAGCGTTGTTTCAAGATTATTTCAAGGGATAGTTTGGCGATTTTGACCGCAATTTTTTTGATGCCAACACATCGGTTTGGGGAGGTTTAAATGCGTGTACGTGACCTGGGGAGGGGGGTGTTTGTTTTGAACAAGGCGACACCGCTTTGCGGGCAATATTTTTAATTTTCGCCAGGTAAAACCCCTCAGAAACGTGAACATACCGGCCTTGGGTCCTCCTGGGTAGAAACTTAGGAGAATAGCGGCGGCTTCATGGGCGATTTCTTTGTCTGCTTGGGGAAATACGACATGATGAGTGGGGAGGCCGGGGCTCTGTGTGCCCGCTGCTTCCTGTTGGTCACACTCCTCAGCTCTCGCCCCTCAACTGCTGCAGCATATTCCTCGGCGTCCTCGTCAGGTTCCCAAGAACCTAAAACTGTCTCTAAGTCTACGTCAGTTAGTTCGTGAACGAAAAACTCTGGTACCCCGTCCATAACGATCGAGGAGACAATATAGCGGACGTTCGAACGCGTTCTGTGAATTGTCGTCTGATCTGGGCCGGTTTCACTTTGACGGTGGGGATGAGTAAAATATTGTTTTTAGTCCCACCGTTTGAATTTTACTTGAATTGATTTTTTTTGGAATTTTAAGACAATAAAGATATCTTTAACAAAGTTAAGAAAAAAATTCATCAAAAAGATACCCCCTCTACAGAATGCCACGGTTGTGTTATGACATGACGTAAATAAGTGGTGTGTTATGGCCTCATAAAATACTACAAATTGTGGGCAATGGAGGCTTCTGATTGGTCGACGCCATCTGGCCATGTGATAATGTCGATTGTGACATAAGCATAAATATTTCATTATAGAAATGTCTACCAACAGTTCTCCGGACAACATACACTGGGATTCACGGACCAAAACCCATTCGAGTTTAGTTTGCTGGATTTTCCCATGCGATTCGGGAAAATCTGGCATAGGTCATCGGGCTATTTACTACTCAATGAGGTTTATCATAATCTTCTTCTTCTTGTTTGAGGGACTGTCTTTCGTTGTATGCACGTTCGAGAGTGCCAGTCTCTACATATTCATCGAATTCGGCATGCAGGGCAGTTGGTACTTGAATTTTGTGCTAAACCACTTGGCCAACAATAACATACTAATACTGTAAAAATGTAACTGATTATTATTATTCAACTTAAAACGAAGGAGAACATGTACTCACGGGCAATACTGTGGATTTCTTAGGAACTGTGGAGTTTTGAATGAGAATGAAATATCATTATTCTTTTTTTTTTTACTAAGGCCACAGCAAGTAATTTTTTTGATGACATTCACCGCAGACGGGCGGGAAGAAAACAAGATTCCTATGTTTTCAAATTTTTAGATCATAAATCTTGTTAAACAAGACTTGAGGTGACAAAATATGATATCATGACCAACAGGTCTTTTAGTTCTGTATTAAACCAATGAGGTTTCATATATGATATAAATCCCCCTTGATTCAACAATAAGCATGTTCTTGTCGATGTGTATACCTCTCAATAGACTAACTACAATAGACTAACTACAATAACTGCAGGAAAGAGCATGTTGTACAATCATTTGAAGCAGGTACACTCCGGGGTATTCATATGCGATGAAACACCTTGTGTACACAGCTCCATTTACTAGAACCAAGGAAATTGTATAATGTCCTTGCTAGAACAAATGCAGAAATCAGCTTGTTATACCATCATGGGCAGGAACTAGACTGGGTATTCATATGCAATGAAACACATTAGACTGTTAACATTATACTGCCCTTGAAGATGTGTATACAGCTCAATTAACTAGAGCAAATGCAGTAAGGAGCTTGTCATACCATCATTGGCAGGAACTGCACTGGGTATTCATATGCAAGTTAAATGGGTATTCATATGCAGTTTCAGTCTTGTCCATTTCTATCCTCACAAAACATCCAAATTTCCTTGTTGCATGACCAACTTGTAAGCCGCTATAGACTTCAACACCTCTACCGCATTTCTCTTCGTAAACGTAGAACTTAACAGCGGCAGTTCTCGACAACACGTGACTCTCATAATTTAATGATTGTACTGTAGCATGTCTATTGTGGCATATCCTGTAATTCATACGTGTTGCCCTAATAATGAATGTGTTGGATTTGTGTTGGATTTGCTGATATCAAATCAGGGGAAACCATATTAGGGACACTGGACTACTCTGAATCTCCTGTCATTAGCATTATACCTGTGACAAAGATTCTGTGGCGTCTTCAGGTTCAGTAGGCATTCTTGATTCCTTCTTACCGTTAGGCCAGGACATTTTACATATTTTATGACACGGTGAAAATATTGGCATGATCCCTTATTTTATTTCTTCCTGATGTTCCTCCCATTGTGTGTATCTCTGGTTGGTCCTTGTCATTCCCTTCCTTTTGTTTTTGCCATCCTTTCTTCGAATATGCGTATCAGGAAGTGGGACAACAGGTTTTTCTGACTGCTTTTTACACAGCTTCGTGACTAAAAAGAATAGTTTTGCTGTTTGTTTGTTTTTAATTTCTGCCCATCCCTTTGCACGAGTAAGAAAATACATGTCATGAAGTGGGACCACAGGTTGGTCATGTTTCTTGTTAACTTCTTTGGGATGACTTCGGGCCCCAATGATTCCTCATTAGTACTTATTTACCTTTGGTCATTACATGTGATCTTTCCACAGTACTGGAAAGTATATATTTCAGTCTTCAAAACTACTGTTACAGTAATCCAGTATGTCACTTTTTTTTCCGTACTAGCTTAATGTTCTTCATATGTTTCACGTGCCCTAGGGTGATGATGTCTATGAGGCCCCTGCAGGCGGAGATTTCTTCTCTTTCTGTAGTCCTGGCTCTTTTCAAGTTCCCGATGATTCTTTGCTTTCCGATCTAAGGAGAGTGGAGTTTTGCAGGCTGTGCCGCCAGGGAAAAGGCCTGAGCCGCCGGCCTGGTTGAGGCGGTGAGTCGCATGGTTGAGGCGGCAACGCGACTCACCGAGGCCGCCCACTGCACTTGAGTGGTTGGCACTGCTCCGCGCATGTGTCCTGTTCTCTGTGTTGATCGCCATGTGTTGTTTGTGCGGGATGATTTTTGTGTGATGCGGTGTTGCGCAGATGTTCCTCCCATTGTGTGTGTCTCTGGTTGGTCCTTGTCATCAACCAACATTTTATTATATATCGTCGTAAGATAGCTCAGTCTCATTAAATTTCATTTTTCATATGCGTTTTAGTTTTGTGCTTTAATAGTTCTGTATTAAAATCCATGTATTTTAGTCTTGTATCTTGTGTACGCGTTTAAATGTATCTATAGCTAGTAGTTAGTCGTAAACGTCTTTGCGAATGTTTCGTTTGTGAAAGTTTGTGTCAAATTTTGTATGTTGTCCGGTTACAAGGGCTAGGGCTTACCCTTTGTAATAGCCTTCGGCTAGTTGGGTAGCCCTGGCTGTACTTATTCTACAGTTCTAACAAATGAATTAAATAAAAAATCCAAAACTTCTGCACTATGTGCGAGAAGACTTTCCAGGCTGCTTCCTGCAGTTTACCGTCTGCCAATTTGATATGGTCTCAGTTGATAGGAGTAAGAGGTCTAGAATTCCCCGTCTGTTTGAGAGTGGTAAGAGTGAGCATTCATTGTATTAGCCTAATTCTGTAGTTAGTCGACTAGTCATTAAGTATATGATCTGATCTAATGCTATCTGCGCTAACTGTTTAAGTTAACAGACAGAAGGATATCAGGAAGTTTTCTATTCTACTTGCTTCTTTTGGTCGGCGCCAATAGTAACGAGTAAAGAGTAACTTTCTGAGGCCCACGTGTTTTCATTTTCAGCCTTAGAATGAGTTTCTTGTAGGCAAATAATTTCCAAGGGTTTGTCGGACAGCCAATATATGCAAATGATGACGATGGCCTAAATGTGTAAATGCATACACTTGTCCGATGAAACATTATTTGGCCTCTGATTCCTGCAATAGGACCCATTAGTAGATACGATTTCTGTCCAGCTTTATTAGAAAAACAGGTTTCGCAAAGGGTAACACAGAATAAAGGAAACAATTGAGTTACGGTAGAGTTTCCCCGCAATGTTGGTACATTTGTATCATGCTATGGGCATGCGTGGAATGTAAAGACATGTTCATTTACATAAGAAAAAGAAGGAAAATATTTAAACAATCATTTTATCCACATGTGGTATTGATTTGCTGGGCCTTAACATTAGTCTAAAGGAACACAGAGCCTGACCCGACAGAGCCACCATGGGCCCGATCATATTTCTCATCATGCTATTGATAAAAGTAAGAAAATAGGCACGTTTTGTGCCATTACTGATATGGATTCTCATACTATTATTATTAAACTTGTCTTTCATCGCAATACGCTCTTTCTCTATTTGCCCAATACACAAAGTCATTGTTGAACAATGATTTTTATCTTTCTACATTCTAAAACGGGCCGGTTGGACCAAACGGAGTTAACTTTTGGTTTTTCATAGATGGTAGTCTCTTTGCCATTTTGCATAACAAATGATTTTAAAGATGATTTTAACATACAAAACGAGAATCAGACGACTTTGTCAGGCAATTTAATTTCAACTTTAATTCAGGCACGTGGCCCTTATAATACAACATACAAAGAAGATCGAATACATAAAATATACAATACCATATAACAAACTTATACTATAGGGTTAATGACCCGCCCTGAGGTCTATACGGTGCTTCGCGACCTCGGCACTTTAATCGGTGGCTATAGGAACGACCATGCATTATCACACCGTATAGACCGAAGGAAAGCCGGTCATTAACGTTATTATCATATAGCCATTGTCCATATAATACTTAGTAGTATTTTGTGTAGTATTTGATTTCCTGTCATACCTGGGCAAAACGTTGGCTCTCTCAACTTCTGGTGTATTATGCATTAAAATGTGTTTTTTGTCTAGAGGATTTGACATAAATAAAATACAACACATTGTCTATATAGTTAGTAGTTTTCATTTTGATATCCAATCTACAAACCAATATCCAAATATGCACAGCAAGGGAACAAACCATGAGAACTTTCATGTCAAGTTGAACTTTCATGCCTTTCTGTTTCCATGCTTAAGAAAGTTAGAGATGCATTGAATAAATCTGTCCAATAAATACACACAGCATACATGTCATAGGAACCGGTGCAATGGCCTAGTGGGTAGAGTGTTCGCCTTGCATGCGGTAGGTCGTGAGTTCGATCCCGGCCGGGTCATACCAAAGACTGTAAAAATGGTACATACTGATTTCTCTGCTTAGCACTCAGCATTTGGGAAATAGTATGGAAGTTAAACACACACCACTACCAGTGGACCAGCCCCCTGCTGTAGTGATTGCACAAAGTGTGGCCCAAGGGCTACTGAAACGGAGATGGGCGCCGCCCTATGCACCATCGGTGCGGGAAGGAACTTTGACTTTTTTTTGACATGTCATAGGACTGGAGGTCCAAAATATGACACTGTCTTCAAATGTAAACTTCGACCACTGTGGAAACCTTTTTTTTCTTCCCTCCGTGAACACAAAATCACCAATGTGAATGCATATTTATACAGTATCTAATTGAAGTTGAAAGTAACAGGGGCATTGAACTGAATCGGCCCACTGCCGGAATACACGGGACATGGACTAGAGGTTCACAGAAACTGACTACAATCCTGAATCCTGTGCATCTGGATCACTTTGGGAAACATTGACAACTCTCTGTTCACAAGCTTTGGGACAGCCTAGGGCTGCCTGTGGAGCATCAGGATGAGAAGCCACTGAATTTCTGTTTGACATGATACTACTCTCTGCAGAATTCAGGGCACTCTGTAACGCATTGGCGCATTGCTTTTTTTGGTCAGTGGAGTCATGTGTATATCTTCTCACAGATGACTCGTTCTTGTGCCCTGAAATTGACATCATTACTCTTGTTTCAAACCCTGCCTCATCCAAGATCTGAATTGCTGTTACCCTTACACTATGATTAATGTACGGCTTACTGAGTCCTGCTGTGATAGATATGTCTTTCATTATAGCCCCTATCTTATTGTGACCCAGGGGTTGAGGATAGTACCATGGATTATGACTTGGGGTTTGGCCTTTGGAACAAAAAGGGGCACTTCCTAGTATCTATCTTGCTAGAGTATATCTCAAAAGCTAATACAGGGCATGGCCTCTTGGCTCGGATAGTCTCAACATGGCCAGCCAGCAATTCGTACATTCGAGATGCTGGCTGGCCATGGGTATCATCGTGGTCAGATGTCCAGGGTGGTTTTGAGGTGCTCATTGTACCTCAGGGTGAGGTACCTTCTTCCGCCATCATTTCTAAGCAGCAAGTCACTGATCTAGGGAGAAGGCAATGTAGAAATACACAAGTCGCTGCAGGGCCTATGGATTGTCCATGCTTAGAGTGCCAATGTCAAACATTTTGACAATATCTTGGGAAATACCTTGGAGAGGGGAAAGCGCAATCATAAACTTTCCATTAAAAGGTTGTATGAAATAAAACAGAGACACTCCATTTGTGATCCAGTCTCTGACTATATCACAATGCCGTCCCATTCCCCCAAGTGTTTGCGAATCTCTCCTGCCCAGGGTCCCTGAACATAAGTGAATCCGCTGAAGCCTTTAGACTTCCAGCCGACACTGCCTCGACTGACGGAGGTACAATCACTCTGTCGTCTCTTTTCCTAGTTATCCAGCCTGTTTCCAACGTTAGGTGTTCTTTGTAAGCTTTGAGCGGGTCAAACCTATGGGTCAAATCGAAATCCTGGATATCCGGATTGAACCACGTTGTTCCCCGTAATAGAAAAAAAAGAGAAAAAATCCAACCAACGCAATGGAGTGTCCTCAACATTTCGTGATCAACAGAAACCATTATCCGAACGGCACGGTTCTCAAGACACACTATCTAGCAGCATTCTACCGCATCGCCCCGTTCTTTTGATAAAACACGGTAAATGGGCCATTTTACCACCGTGGCTGCAACGGCCTGCATCTTGCACCTGGTAACATCGAAACTATTTAATCAGCCTTTAATATCTCAATGAACCGCCCAAAGCGGCCAATTCCTAGATTAATAACCAACTAGTAAATTTGCAACTCTTGCTTTTACCCTGTGTCTTCGCAAACTGTTAAAGGTTACAACAAGAATGGTAATCAAAATCTTTCCCGGCTTATACACCGGTTATTTTATTTTCTACAAAGTCTAGGACTCTGAGAACACTTTTGTACGCTCAACACCACACAAGATATACATACGGATATATATACGAGCGTGTCAAATCAAAATTTGTCTTGTGCGACTGCCATTGTATTCCAGCCTGCGGTTCAAACACCAGTCAAAGCACAGAGATGCTGTGCAAAGTTTATTCATAACACAAGTGGTCATCGGCAGAGATCGCTCCGTACGTCTGAACACAAGTCCGTTACTCAATCGTTCACCGGTCCATCAATATCTATCAAAACCGTCATACAAGACGGTATTACAAAGTTAGAGTTGCTCACACATCCCAAATAACACAAAATACAAGTTTAACTCAAAAAGATCGCGTCGGCGGTTCCGACCGGGGGTGTTCTGCATTCCGCATTTCTACCGCTTACACCTAAACATCGGTCCTCCTCTGAGTTTTACAATCTCTCGCAAAGTGTCCTTTCTCGTTCGTTACAACTGGAACAAATAGTATAAGGCGGGGCAACCCTAAGACGACTGTTAGCTTTGCCTTTAGGACCGCTATGGTAAGGCTTCGCCCCGACCTTACTCACTCTGGTGCTAGATTATGATCTATTCATTTTACCTTGGCTACTAATAAACTGACTTATGTCCCTGACTACCTGCTTGACAATGCCGCTACCGAACTGGTTGACAATCAGTCGCTTACAGTAATCCTCCATAACCAAAGGTGAAATTTCATCCAGAACAGTTCTGACTCCTGAGCCTTGTCATGCCCCTCCTTTCGTGCCTGGGAGACTAGCGCCTCCACTAACGCGAGGGCCCGGTGAGGGTCAAAAGCGGCTTCTGGTCTGGCCGCGTACCGGACCAGCTCCTCCTTAATATCATCCGCCGCTCGGCCCTGCCTCAGCGCCTCGACCTGTCTCCTCAGCTCCTGCATCTCCTGTATCAGAGCTGCAACGCCCTACAGACAACAAACACATAGTGTCAAAAATCCGCTGCACAACAAATGACGTAATACGTACTACACCACGTCATTCATAAGCTCGGACCACATGTAACGTTGGGTAACATAAATTCGCGGGGTACTTAAATTCGCGATTTTTTGAAAACGGCGTATCTAGGGATATGTGCTACATGCAAAATCAGTTATAACGCCAGCAATGCAAAGCAGATAGACTAACGTATTCAGAACACTGGCTGAAAAGCTTCGATAACCATGCATTAGAAGTTGGCGACGTCAAAATCTCTCCGTCCCTTATTGACAGAGTCTGGGGGCTTCGTGGGAGAATCACCCAGCACGGTTGTTCGCTGGTTTATAAGACAAATGTCACATCTCCTGCCTGCTAAACACAATTATTTATAAGACAACTTATTACAATCTCTTTTGCTAACCTGCAACTGGATTCTAAGTGTGATCAATCATCAAAACTCCTCTCTGTTGCTACAACCTACGGCACGTGTATTTTCCCGCCGCCATATTGTTAACCAGAATCCTGTTGTCAAGCAGACGACAAAGGTTTGTGAGGAACACTTTTTTGTCTAAATGCTGCGTGTGATAGTGGACTGAGGAAGATATTTTCCTCAAAGTTTGCTCCTAACACAACAAGGAACACATGGACATAGTAGTATTACCATTGCTACGGCATCCAGCTAACTTTCCATGAATAATGTAACGTTACACGTTGCCCGATGATGACGATGGGCCGACTTTGAGTGAAGTTCTACCGACTCAACACACGGGTTGTTCCCGAACTGGCCTGATGTGTGCGGTACGACCGTTTTTTCGTGTATTTTTTTTACTTGGACACGTCTATATCCATAGCACTCTCCTCAAGCCAAGGATGGAACGAATAGCTGCTGTATAAAATGTGATTAGCGGTAAGATATTCAAGACGAATCTTCTCTCCCGAATTAATGTGCCCCCCTGTCCGACAGCACCGTTATTGTGCGTGCGGCGGACGGTAGTTTCAAGTTGAAATATTATGGTGTCAGCACGACTAGAGACAAAATCTACCATATATATGATTAGTGCAAAGATAGTACATGATACTGACAGAATTATAGAAAAAAAGGATGGTTTATTGTTCTGCTAGATTGATTTCAGTCAACCATTATCGGAAAAATCCCGAATTTATGTTACCCGACGTTAAATTTTTCATACTCGTACATTCTCTCAGCGTCCTCGCCCCTAGTGCTCTGCAATGTCCTGCTCCTCATAAGCACGGACCACATGTGAATTTGCATATTCGCACACCCTCTTAGTGTGCTCGCCACTAAATGCTCCGCAGATTCTGGCTCACGAGCTCGTCGCGAGAGCCCACAATTCCACAATTTACATACAAACACACACCTGACAATTTACATATGAGAATCCGGCACTACCATTATCACAAAATGGCGCATCCGGCAAACAAAAGACGCAAACTACAGCATTACAAGGTTACCAAACATCGGCGGAAAACAACGAGACAAACTGTATCGCTTACCGACTGAGCTTGCAAAGCCGTCTGGGACAGTCCAACTTGACCGGGTTGGGAATCTTCCCGAACTTGAGCCACCACCTGCGGGTTCGGCATCACGGCCTGGTCTTGTCCTTGCTGTTGTGTCTGTTGAGCTTCTTGGTCCGGCGGCACCGCCTGCTCCGTAGGGGCAGGCGGCTGAATCTGCCCCTCGGCTGCCGACTGCAACTGCTCCATCCTCCCTTAAGTTGTTGGCGGCACGACGCCCTGCCCGGGTTGGGCTTGATGCTCCCTCGGGTCCCTTGGGTCTCCCGCTGCACTCGTGCTCGGCAAAACCGGCTTCTGGGACGCTATACTAATAGGCAACAACCAGAAGCATGTCAAAACAAATTTCTCAAACTCACTTCCCCCAACCCGAGCAAGTCTCCGCCACGCGAAGGAGAACGGCTAAGTCGTTGGGCGCTTTGGGAAACTTAACCCGAGTCGCCCTCCCCGAGCCAAGTTCGAACAACGGAGCAAAATCCACCCGACACCACGAATGAAGAACTAACAAAGTCCGCTACACGTGCAAAATTCTCTTCAGGATGCAAACACACACGCGGAAAGCCAAAACCACGCAGAAAATTTTCTCCAACAAAGAGACCACACACTTGGTACAAAAATGTTACCATCAGTACACTCCAAACCTTTCCGCAGCTACTCGACGCTGAAGAGCTTGTTCCATCCGCGAAAAAATACGCCAAGTTATCCTCCGTGAGGGTTCCAAAGTCTGACTGCAGGTCACCGTCGTCGCGGATAGCTCCGAATAAAGAAGGGCCGTGTGGTAAGGCACGCCTGCCTTATATAGGGTTAGTTAATTAGGTTATTATGGATGACCAATCATGGCGCAGTGTAAATAGCCAGTGCGTCAGCCCTAGACTGGGCCTCCGAGCGGCGACACTGCCTGAGTAGAAGCTTGAATTCAGCCCTTGATTTTCTCATAAGGTCCCAGATCGCTCCATGTCTAGACCGGCCCATATGCCGCCAGAGAGAGAAAGCGTCCCGGGCGGCACAGTGGGCCTCCTTCATAACGGCGTTTCAGCCGGGTATGGAATGGGGAAAAGAGCGTTTAGTAGTGGGAAGTGAGGCGGACGCGGCTGGTTGGATAGAGTTTATTATCTGGTTAGAGAGGAAGAGAATAGCATTCCTATGAGCATTATTATCACAGTTAGGGTCATTACAGTAGACAATATCATCAGGTATGGATAAATTAGAGAGAGGTGAGTCAGAACAGGTGCAGTAGCAGTCAGCTGGAGTCGCACGCTCCCAATTAAAGGCATTAACATAATGACAGGTGGAATGTCACCCTCAGCTGTGTTTGTTAACAATGACTCCCTTTCAAATGTAACCCGTAAGGGGAAATGATCAGAAGACATAAATTCATAGAGAACCCGCATGTCTGATATTGCTGTGCATGGATTCGGAACGAACGCAATGGTCCAGCCAAGAAGTTGTCCCATGAGCGTCACTAAGGTAAGTAAAGGTATCACTGGGAAGCAAAGCATCAACACTGACATGAAGGTTGTTATCTTCACAAAAGCTATGAACCATGGGAGCGAACCGCCCGTCAGGACGGGTGTTAGAATCACCTTTGAGATACCTAAGTCATTAATCAATGCATGCCTCAATCTTACCCAGTTTAGTCAGTTGGCTATAAATACAAAAGAGGAGCATTTCTGTATCACCAGAAATAACTCTGGCGGCTAAAATGTGTTCTCAATACTAACCTCCAGACCAATATTCTGTCTCCAGAGGACAGCTACACCGCCATAAGGGCGACCCTGGAGGAAACCCTCGTCCGTGTTAACAGGTGAGGTACCAAACGCTAGGAAGTCAACATCAAGTTCAGATAAAAAGTTCAGGTCATGCGGAAGTAGCCAGTTTTCCTGAAGTAGGACAATGTCAGGATCAGGGGAGCAGAACTAAAGCGTGAACTTAGTATATCTTGTTTCTTTTTGAGCTCTAGTACAGTTTTATATACCCCCGAGATATGACGAGTGCCCACCAGGAGCCTGCCTGATGCCCGACCGTCGTTCGCGGGGTATTTGGCAGGGACCCTACAACTACCCCACCTGGATGTGATAAGCACGCGGTACCCTGTCGGACCCCACAGGGGTCACTACAAGACACTGTCAGGGCAACTTTCGGGTACCTACCGGAGACCGACCGATGAAGGTGACAAGATTTTACAAAAATGCCACCGAGTGCCTGCCGGAGCACCACGGGACCCCTGCAGGGTAGCGTGAAGAAAACTTTTAATTGTGACCACGACAGCCGGTGCCCCCCGGACATTAGTCCTGGACATGGTATTGTCTTTATCATTTTTTGTGAGGCAAATAGTTTATTCTATTTTTCAGTAACCAGTCCTGATGGTTACCAGAAGTACCGTCGGATCTGCTACAAAGCGTTTCTCTCGCTGAAAACGTTTAACGACTCGGCGCTAACCTGTCAGGCTGACGGGGACACCCTCGCCATGCCCCGAGACGCCGGCATCGACGCCTACCTCGTCTCCCTCATCAATGCAGCACCTGGAAGCGACCTCTTCTGGTTCGGCTTACATGACAAGCGAGACGAGGGCCAGTGGGAGTGGATGGACGGCACCGCCCTGGGCACCGGCTACAGCAGGTGGGCATACGGGGAACCCTCGAACTTAGCAGGTGACCAGCATTGCGCAATGTACCTCAAGCAGTGGGTTGATTTTCAATGTGAACGCAAGTTTAGGTTCATCTGCCAAGTTGCAACGTCAAGTCCCGATCAGAATGTTTAAGAGAAACATCTTATATATTCACTTATCGAGACTCTACATTTGTCAGCATTGAATACTCAAATACAGATATGCGCTGTACACATGAAGGTAACAGGGAACTTTAAAAAATACCAGGTGTGTGAAATGTGTAAGAAATTGTAGAAAATTCCAGGTGAGAAATCATTACATAAACAACCTTCGATAAGATTCTTGATATGTTGGTAACTAGGAAATTAATACAGTTCGAGAAGCGAGGAGGACATTAACTACAAAGACATCACTTATTCTATTATCATAGACTTGCATATCAAATCGTCTCTTAGCTTTTGATGACCATGCACTGTATTCTTGTTTGTATTCATTTTAATTAAGAAAAAAAAATGTGTTACCCATGGTCGTGCCTTACTCGTATCTTTGCCTGACAAACCGTAAAAAGATCCATATAGCGTTTATGCCAAGAGATCTTAGACCGTATGGAGTCCTCTGATGTCTACTTCCCATTATGATAAATAAAGAGCTTGAATTTAAATTTCAATTACATCTTAAGGTTTGAAATCAAAGACGACAGAAGGGAAATAAACTGAATTTTCCCTTTTAGGTTTGAATTGCGTACAAATTGTAAGCATAAAGGACAGGTCGTTTGAGTACATGAGTACAAACCCTTTCAACATATATTAACAGTGACAAATTCATCAGTGGAAGTCATCAACAAAAGAATGTTCTTCTCCTCTAAACTTCCTCATTGTCTTCCAACTTTTGTACGTTGTGGATTGGTAACCAAGGACGTTCTATTCAGACATGCGATTGTTTTCATGACATTAACAAGTTTGGTAAAAGTAAATAATTTTCTACAACATCTAGTTCTAGTATGTTCACTTCTTCACCGAAAAGGCAAGCTAGCAAGATTGGCAGGTGCCTGGAGCGATACCACTGAACATCTCTTCAGCTTCAATCGACCTGTCGAACATTTACTAATCTCCACGCAGATATATACGGTGCCAAAAATCATAAATGCTAGCCAGGGAAGCTCCAGTCAGCCAGATAAGGCTCCAGTCGGGCACCGTATGATCTGCTACAAGACGGAACTAAACTGGAGCTTATCTGGCTAGCATATACGATTTTTCGGCCCCGCGTAGATCTGCTTGGACATTACACACATTCTTTATAAGCTCAGAATTGACCATGGAAGCTATTGACCCACGGATCGGAGTTGAAAAACCGGGTTGTACCATTAGCATCGGAAGGGGGTGTCACAATTAAGTGATTGTATTTCAAGATGCTTCATTTTCTAACAGGTCCGGTTGTAAAAAGAAATCGTTTTTGAACACGAGGTCCATGTGTCCCTTTTTACAGAGAGTGAATATATGAGATGTACAGTTTTTATTCAAAGTATCGGCTCGTTGGGTAAAGAATGCAAATGGAACATTCCTTTCAACACTGGTTCATCAACAAAATAACAGCCGGTCCGGTACCTTCACTGTGCCACCTGAACAGCAGTTAAGTTGCTTTGACAAGCACGACAAGATAAAAATACCTAGACACAACCCTTCCGGTAAGTCCTCTCATGTGTTTTCTCCATTACTAAGTAATGTGTAGACTGAAAACAGCTTGGACTTATTAAAAGCACACCCTGGTTTTAGGGACTTCGCCCACCACCCCACATTCCATTGCCATTGCCCTGGGGCAAACTTGAAAAACACTGATACACACGCAACGATGAGTAGGTCATCACGAAGTCGTTCTCTAGTCAAATACGTACTGAACGGTCTTTCCATCATATATCATGTAAATGTCAGAAACTAGCTGCTTTCAACTATCAAGGCCATGAAATACCATATAAACCTTACTGGTATAAACAAAAGAAAATACGGAGCGCTTTAAAATGCTAGTCAAATTTGTGAAATAGCACGAGTCACCACAGACAATGTACAAAAATATATGGATTGATAAATCATGAAACGTCACACGCAACTAACTACAATCGATAGAAACTGACAATTCATAACTGGAAACTGTCAATGAAATTGAACAACGAGAAACTTTCTCTTAAAGAAACACACTTTGTCGCAAATAATCGTTTGTATTGTACGTTGTAATTTTGTTCTACGTCGAAGAATGAGGCTTTATCACTAGTGCTCTTTGAGCCTTTTTTTAAGACGGCGTTTCTGCCACGCCAATGTTGACGGATGTTGTACTGCCACAAATGATATTTCGACGAGAAGGTAGTACTGTATAGCCACTGATCGTCTTGATGTTTGTTTTAGTTTCTACAGCTAAGCTGCCCATTAGAAGGAAATATTGTTAACCTCTTACATTATAAATGAGGAACAGACAAACTGCTAACTTATTCATCATTATTGAGTAACTTTGACTATAAGGTTATTCTAATCTTATTATCAGTCTGTAGATCGTGTTCAGGTATCAAGACGTCCTAACGCAAAATGTAAGACGAAGCATATTTGCTCACAAACAATAGAGATGAAAGAATTTTTGTGAAACCAGTCTGCATTCCATTCGTGAAATGCTATACTGGCTTAAGGTCTTGAGAATGAAACCCATGTTTCTGAAGGACGTCTCACAACAGTTATGCGTGGCCGATGATAGGCTAACGAGGGCAGTGGCTTCCAATTGGCGGAGGTACGCGAACTCCGAACTTAAGTTATAGTTGTGTGCGAGGCACCTTTGCTTTGATTGCAGTTATTGCCTGTCGGCTCAAAGGTCGGAGTAGTCTTTGTCTAGCTAAATGCATTTGTATGTGACATCAACGGGTTCTATGGTGTAATGGTTAGCACTCTGGACTCTGAATCCAGCGATCCGAGTTCAAATCTCGGTAGAACCTAGAATCGTTTGTATTTTTTGTCAAAGTTGTTGTATCCATCACTTTCGACTGACTTGCATCACTTCGCCATTACTTCCGTTTATGTTTTCAATAATCTTTTGCGACCTCAGATTTTAAGAGATATACAGATAGAAATAGACGATGAGAACTTGACTTCTGGTGACTGGCATATCTTATAATTGGCACAGCCGCCTTTCCACAACTGATGGCAGCGGCAGAACATGAAAAGGGCCCGGTCAGGCACAGGAATGAGTACCGGTTGCCTGACGTCTCCGCCAGGGAAGCAGAACAACGTATCGAGTGTTCTGGTGAGTTTAGACATAATGATACACTGACAGTACACTTCTCAATTTCTGGTCCAGCTTTCCTTATCCTATGCACACTGGATGGGTTGGAAATGGGTAAATCATGTCAAAGTGCCATGAACATTTGGCCTATGTGATTTAATAGCTGGGGATAGACCGACTATACATGGTGCAGCACATAGCTCGATGACTTGGCAAGTCAAAAGAAACGGAAACACGTTAACCTTAAGAGTCAAGACATGAATAGCTGAGACGGAATGACCTTTCTAGGACCCCAACCCGACCTTTCAGGTCTGCTCTGTGTTTGGGGTCAATCTGCCAATAACCCTGGACGCAAGAATGCGCAGTATGGACGGCATGCGGTTTGGACTACGTCATGCCTCGGCATGAATGACGTCGGGTTTCCCAAATTTGCATACGGACGTTGTTCTTTAATAGTTGTTCTATGGCGTCATTGATTTGCATAAACTACTTGTAATACTTGAGTGGGCGACCCTTTTTGTTTGCTTGTGTATCTCTTTCCTAAGAAATATAATCGTAGATATGTTTTATTTATCCAAGCAGATATGTGGCTTTACTTCATGTCTTCAAATTAGTTGCGTTCTGAAGTCCTTTTTACGGGTGCATTTTTCCACTTGTCGAAGCGTAACTAACGTTTCTGGTGCTATTAAAGACGTATCTATAAAAAATGCACCAAAAATATATACTAAGTACAAAGGAAGTAGATTACGGTCAACCTGCAGCTCCTGCTAACGCCCCGTGTTGTTTGTTGTGAAGGCGTGGTGGGCTGTAGTCTCCGGGAGTTGCCGAGGTGGAGGACAGCGAACGGCTGGTGTTCACCCTTTATCCTCAACGGCTACATGTACAACTTGTCGACGGCACAGTGTTTCACAACGTAAATATTCCCTATTATCGTACCCTCATTAAAACAAACTATCAGACTGAGCAAGAATAGCGCCTGTGTACATGTGTTTATGCGTGTGATGAATCATCGGGGGTAGGCGATGAGCAACACCGAAAGGGACTCAAGGAGTGATATTTGTGTGGCTGCGCATATCAAACAGACTTCCTCTTGTGAAATATTGATAATTGGTAAAAAAAACATGCATATCAAACAAACAAACGATGTACTTTTACAGTCCTTTCCGTTGGACGAACGAGACACTGAATTTCTGGACGTCGTTTCTGGCGGCGGTGTATTTTCTGTGTCACCTGGTAGGCGTCGTTCTTGCACGTGAGCGCCAGGATTCTTTCGACTTCTTCGTCCACGCCTGTGTTCTTGTGCCTTGTTCAGTAAGTATGATAATATTATCAGTCCTACATTCAATTCCTTTCTCGAATTTCATGAAAGAAACCTTCTCCCCTTCTGTCATTACGAAATCAATACGCACAATCAATACTACCATGTACAGTCAGTCAGTGATAATTAATAACTGCCAGTCAACAGAATCAATATAAACTGCCCTACTAACAACCTTTCCCCCAGCCATGCTGCCTAAGTCACGCTGCCTGGCACCTTTTCATCAACCATTGGAGTGAGAGAGCGGCGCGGCTAGCTAACGTGGCGGACATCCTGGGCGTGTGGGTATCGGGAGGAGGCACCGTTGTTCCTGTGTTCGCCTACGGGTTGTACTGTTATCAGGTGAGTAGCAGTATGTTAATCAGTTAAGCACTTGGCACAGAAAAAGTCCACAGCAGATGGCAGGAAGAGAAGGGCGCAGAAATGGGTACCGGTTGTTTGACGTCTCCGCCTGGAAAGCAGAACAACGTATCGAGTGTTGGTGAGTTTGTGCCTAAGCTAAGCTAGGGCGTTCTTTTACTAACCATCTGACGTGTAAAGTGGGCAAAATCATTCAAGAAACCTTTTTGTTGTCTTTCTTTTTCAGGGTTACACCAGGCTGTACCTGTCCAGCCTAGCTGTGCTCGTTTTGGTGCTCCTTTTCTGCACAGCGAGAGGAATGAAGTCTCATCCCTTCAGACTATTCCAAGCCTCTCTCTTGCACCTGGCGCCGGCCCTCGCCTTACTCCACGTCTGGCTGGTTCTGGATCCTGGGTTTACCAACAGTCTTACCACGGTAACAATAGCCAACACTGATGTCGTGTCTAAAATTATGACTGGGACTTCACTTTTGGCATTATCGCTATTTCAAGTGCTAAGTAGGCATGACATGGTTTGACCAATGTTTGACACTATCAAGTGTTGGAAGTACCAATAAGGATTATAGGGGACCCTATAACCTTCTTCGAAGTTATGTCACTCACAGGAATGGGCCAATGACACTTTTCATGTGCCTATATTCATCTGTAGGTTGTTTGGAACAAGTGGTTGTCTACCTACATGGTCTTTTTCCAGTCATGTCGGCAACATACACGGTCAAGTTTCCAGAGAGGTTTTGGCCAGGTCAGGCAATGTTATTTGTATCAGCATGAATGTACTGCAGTATAGCACATTCTAAATGTGTCTTATATTCATTAACAACTCTGAAGTCAGGACCCGGCAAGCTTTCCTTCTAGTCGTTTGTGTCCATAGATTATGGTGTAAATGTTTTCAACAAATACACATTTTAATGTTTCTTGCAGGAAAGTTTGATTACGTCGGACAAAGTCACCAGTTGTGGCACTGCCTGTGCATCTATGCCCTGTACTGCTGGCACAATGCATGCTGGGAGTTTGCTGATGTGAGGAGGACACACCCCTGCTAGCCTCCTTAGCAGGCTTTGAACCGGCTTTTTTGGGGGCTAAATAATACATTTTTGCAGCCAGCCCGTAACTATCAGCCACCCCGTAACCATTTCGCCGGTGATATGGTTACGGGGTGGCTGATAGTTATTATTTAGCCCCAAAAAAGCCGGTTCAAAGCCTGCTATGCAGGCTACATCCCTGCCATGTTAGATAGCGACACCCTAGTTAGGCAGCCTCCTTTGCAGACTTCTACGAGTCTCAGCTTATCTGTTTAGATATAGCCAACACTACTATTAAGTAGTCTATTGTTACAACAGTGTCGGGCGCAGTTCACTGTCACATGTATGTTTTTCCCTATATTTCTATAATGTACTTGCAATTAGCACTGAGCATGAACTAGCAATAAAACTTTCATCTATTTTTTGGGGGAGCGCTGATTTGCAATTTTCAACATGGGCCGGGTTCTCTAATGATACGCGGCGAAACTGTCTACCCAGTATTAAAGAATCTGGCCCATGTTGAAAATTTCGAATCAGCGCCAAAATAAACACTGGCGCTCTCAGAAGTCTGCAAAGGAGGATACCAGTTAGGTGTCATTCTGAACAGACCTAGTCAGTTATGTATGGTACTTTCAAACTTTCATTCCAACATTTCAACTTAGGATATGGTATCATAGATTATTGCCAAAATCTTCAAGCAGATCCTACGGTGGCAGGGCACAGTATCAATTGGCCAAAACAGTATCCATTGTCCCCGGTAGTAGATACCAGTAGTTTGGCCAACGGATGCTGTCACCTGCCGCCCTAGGATCTGCTTGAAGATTACAAAAATGAAGCTGTCTATAGGAACATGAATTTAACAGCAACACAAGTGAGCATCAATGACCTTATGTTAAGGCACTAAAATTCACAATGCTTTGATGACAATCACTATTTCACATGGATGATGTTGGACAACAAAGGCAGGTACCAAGTACTGAATTGCTTTTGTATTTTACAAAAACCTTGCTCAGGTCTAGTTTTTTGGCGACACCTCAGGGGCGGAGCCTATTGTATAGTACTGCTTTCGGTTTGCCAAATATTCTAGGAATCCCGCGGATGCATTCCCAAGGGAATTACTTTTTGGCAACGCCTTGCTGATACGGCGTTTTGTATAGCAAAGACGAATTCTATTGCTCAGGGCATAGAAAAGGTGCTGGTTTGTATTACGCTTTTACTGCTGTTTATCGATGTTTGACATACACTTTCTGGATGTTGCAAAAAGATTTAGACCCATATACCACTTCTGTTTCTCAATGTCTTTCAAGTTTTTGCTTCTGTAAGCATGGATGACATGCTTGGACAGGCTCATATTTTCCATTGAGTAAAGTTTGATTTTGAAAGGTAAATAAGTCAGAAGTTTCAAAGATGTCAGGATTTTTTTGTAAAAAGACCATTATGTCACTGCTTTTGATTGATTTTTTCTTAGAAGCTTTGTGCTTTGCTACTTTCAATAAAAAATGATATGCTTGACATGTAACCAACGGATAAATCCGAGTTCTTTTAAATGCAGCTATGAAGCCTAACATAGTAAGGATAAAGAAAGGACACAGAGACAAGGCTTTCCGTACACTGGGCACGGGATACGGACTGACTTTGACTACGTCATGAAACTGGCAAATAGTATGCTAACACAAGTCTTGACTGAGGTTCTCTACCCCTTCCTGGACTGAAATCAGTTGCCGTAAAAATGGTTTCTATATTCTGTCGTCGAAGACAACCTCTTAACAATTCTCTGCTAACCCCGCAGAACATTGGTAACCTCTATCTTTCTGTGACTGGCTTTGTAGTCCACTACAGTAAAGAGTAACACAAAGGAAAACACATTTTTGGGCATCATGGCACAACAATAATAGACTACGGTGTCAGCAATTACAAGAGTTTCATCAGGTGTTGCACCAGTATCTTCTTGCAAGTTGGTGAGAGCATGTAATCGTATCACAGCTTTCAAACACACTGATTGTTCACAATATTCGTGTGGGGTTTTCAATATCAGTTTGTACACCCACCCCTAGCCTGTGTTTACACAAGCTCTCCCTAGCTGGCGGAGGTAAATGACCCCCTCCGCTGCGGGCGGTAGTCGTCCGACCGGCCACTAGGAGCGCGATTTAGTCAGGCTACATCCACCTTCGGTTTATTAGAACCGTCATCGGCCAGGTTAATTACCTTATGTACGATTTCGATATACATTTAAAATGGATCACTACCATATACAAACTAAAATACATTATGGAATAGGCAATATATATCCGTTGTATGAACAAGTTCAAGTCAGGCCGTCAGGTTTTGTCTGGTTGTAGTAGCGATTGTAGCAGCGCAAACGACGGTCGTCCCTCGGCTACACAACTCCCTTGGCTACACAACTCCCTTCCCGGCATTAGAGAACCTTGCCACCCCTCCCAATATATATACGCCGCCGTTATAGGAAGTCTGCGAAGGAGGCTATAGTTCCCTCCCGTTCCCTTCTTCCTGTCGACGACGCTTGTTGTGTGGCTCCCCTTGGTCCCGACGTTACGGACGCACGGGCGTCTATTCCGGCTTCTCCTAGAGATGCAGCTCGTCTCACCGGCATTCAGTAGAAGATCTCGATGGCCGACTTCGCCCCTCTGTGTGGGGTGTCGCGGGACATCACACGGGCCACAGGGACATCTCTTCGTCATCGCTTTCGTCCCGTGTGGTCCGCCTGTGCAGGTACAAAGCGGAAACACAGTCGGTGGAACCCTGGCGACCACAGCGGTTCGATCTGATTTCTACCCCAAAACATGGCAGGCATATTTTACATGGTCATCATTCTTAGGATCCCTAACTATGAGATACATACATTGTAGGTAGCCAAGGGCATTTCCTATATAATGTCCTTTAGTAACTGTTTTCAAAGAAGATATGACAGCCATCCTATCCCTTAAGATATTCCAGTCTGCAAAAACCGTCAAGAGTAAAGCGGTTTCATTCCTCCAATACCTACCAAGTGCCCTATCGTTTGAATGTTAAGTTTGAACATTCCGATAAAGAGATTGATTTTTTGACCTGTGTCATTGGTCTATAATGCTCTAAGTATGGGGGGGGGGGGCTTTGGTCAGCTATAACTCCGTAACAATGAATGAGAAAGTCAAGCAATTTCATTTCCTCAAATCCCCGCCAAGTGCCCTATCGTTTGAATGTAAAGTTTGAAAATTCCGATAAAGAGATTGAATTTTAGACCTGTGCAATGGGTCTATAATGCTTTAAGTATGGGGTGGGGGCCGTAACTTTGGTCAGCTATAGCTCCGTAACCATGAATGAGAAAATAGAGCGGTTTTATTTCTCCAAACATACCAAATGCCATATTGTTTGAATATTAAGTTTGAAAATTCCGATAAAGAGATTGATTTTTAGACCTGTGCAATTGGTCTATAATGCTTTAAGTATGGGGTGGGGGGGGGTCGTAACTTTGGTCAGCTATTACTTCGTAACCATGAATGAGAAAGTAAAGCGGTTTCATTTCCTCAAATACCCGCCAAGTGCCCTATTGTTTGAATGTAAAGTTTGAAAATTCCGATAAAGATATTGAATTTCAGACCCGTGCAATTGGTCTATAATGCTTTTAGTATGGGGTGGGGGCGTAACTTTGGTCAGCTATAACTCCTTAACCATGGATGAGGAAATAAAGCGGTTTCATTCCTCCAATACCTACCAAGTGCCCTATCGTTTGAATGTGAAGTTTGAACATTCCGATAAAGAGATTGATTTTTAGACCTTTGTCATTGGTCTATAATGCTTTAAGTATGGGGTGGGGGGGGACTTTGGTAAGCTATAACTCCGAAACCATGAATGAGAAAATGAAGCGGTTTCATTCCTCCAATACCTACCAAGTGCCTTATCGTTTGAATGTTAAATTTGAACATTCCGATAAAGAGATTGATTTTTAGACCTGTGTCATCGGTCTATGATGCTTTAAGTATGGGGTGGGGGGCGTAACTTTGGTGAGCTATTACTTCGTAACCATGAATGAGAAAGTAAAGCGGTTTCATTCCTCCAATACCTACCAAGTGCCCTATCGTTTAATTGTAAAGTTTGAAATTACCGATAAAGAGATTGAATTTTAGACCTGTGTAATTGGTCTATAATGCTTTAAGTATGGGTGGGGGGTGACTTTGGTCAGCTATAACTCCGTAACCATGAATGAGAAAATAAAGCGGTTTCATTCCTCCAATACCTACCAAATGCCCTATCGTTTGAATGTGAAGTTTGAAAATTCCCATAAAGGGATTGATTTTTAGACCTGTGTCATTGGATGACCGTTGTTGGTGTATGATCCTGTTGATCGCCATGTGTTGTTTTTGGGGAGTGATTCTTGTGTGGTGCGGTGTTGCGCTTCGACAGCAATGGTGAACACGAGAAAACGTTATTTCAAGATCATTTTACGGGATAGTTTATAGTCTATTACGCAATGAAGTTAGTAGTCGGTGTAATGTATTTAGATGGTGGCAAGTATGTGGGTGTATGATCAGGCCTGGCACGACAGATAAAGGATAGAAGATAACACTCGATTCAAGAAACTCTCATCATCATTGGTGAATGCTTTTTTAGCTCGCTTAAGCTCGGCAGTGCAGTGATTTGTTAGCGCCTTTTGTAGACAGGATATGAAACATTTCCTTTTATCCTTTACCCCCTTTTTAGTTAATCTCCCCCGACACAGTTTTATCACTGAGGTTTATCAGAAACATCTTTCTCTGTTGCCCATTGGACACATGTACCCCGCAGTCTAATTTCTCGACAGTTATATCCTCTGAAATGTCTTGTTGCTGCGCGTATCCTCTTCATGGTTTTTGTCATTGTCGGTGATGGCTTTGTCTATCAGTACAGGGTTCTTCTTCTGCATGTCAAGCTCGGCACGTCTGGCCAACACTTTCTCAGCATACCCGAGGGATTGACGCACCAAACACCATACGAGTTTATTTTGCTGGATTTGCCCATGCGATTTAGGCAAATCTTGCAAATGGCATCCGGCTGTTCACTACTCACTAAATAAGGTTTATCATAATCGTCTTCATCCTGATTGAGTCGCTGTCTTTCGTTGTATGCCCATAAGAGAGTGCCAATCTCTACATATTCATCGAGTATGTCGTGCAGGGCAGTTGGTACTTGGATTTTGTGCTAGACTACTTGACCAGCAAAGACATACTGTAAAAAACGTATAGATTAATTATTCAACTTAAAACGAAGAAGTAAACGTACACACGGAAAGTACTGTGGGTTTCTGAGGAACTGTGTTGCATGCGTATCATTTTTTTTAAAACTAAGGACTCGGAAAGTTTAATTGTGGTCCATTACACAGCCTGAAGAACAGAAATATGTGCACAGTTGACATTCCAATAGCATCTGTAGATATTGCACAAAATAACAATAATACATAAAAACTAAAACAAAGGAGTGCTAGATATCACAAAGTCTATGAAAGTAAGATTTTGTCTGTGTGTTTTATGTTTGCATCACAAAGTCTTTGTGCTGGAGTCTTGTACACTTGCCTTGCTGCACTTAACTGGAAAGCAAAATTCAAATATTTTGTCACAAAACTAAGAATTTCCATATGCAATGAAAGTAACAGGTCTGCAACTAAGCAGACATACATTTACGGTAATTACCCAGTTGTCAGCATGTTCACAGCTACAGATAAGAGTAGATTTATTTCGACTGTTGGATGGGTAAATGAAAGTGTGGGCAACGAGGAGAGCCTTATGCTGACCTTTGCACAGATAGACTGACTGATTGTTTTGTTGTAGTCAGTGTCATAGTGTAAGGCAGTACAACGTTAACTTCCAGGGGAAAAACCAGGCTTATCATCCTAAGCAACCTCGATGTTTCAAGACATGGAGACACCTTTCTCAATCCAGTCACATTTCCAAGATCCTTACCTCTGCAATATGTAAGATCTGCAAGATGATGGTGCACGTCCATACAGAATGAGAGTCATTTCAGACCACCTCAAGGATGCAGGAATACAGAGGATAGAATGGCCCTCCTGCAGCCCAGATCTCTACATAATTGAACACAGTCTCAGACTCTGTGATCACCGATCAGCTTGGGCGAGCTGTGCATGCAAGACTGATCAACAGAACAACACTGGGCGACCTGCGACGACTCCTTGTGGAAGAATAGCCAGGGGCCGCGTAACAAAACTGCGACAAGCATGAGGAGGATGTATCTGGCTGCGGTGACAGTGCATGGCTTGTGTACTCAGTATTAAGCCACCTTCCTCATAACTGAGGCTCCTTTACGCATTTTCTTTTGGATGAAGACTATCCTTGGCTTTCATATTAATGTGTTTTGTTGATTTTAGTTTCACATTACCCTCGTACGCAAGTCACGTGCTACCAGCAAAAGAAAAAATACTGAATTGAGCGTTTGACATTAGTAGGATAATCTGGACACTTTTTTTATGTGAACTGCTCGCATAAGCAGGTCTGGTGCTCGTTGCATTAATTTACAACCATATTAAGTTTGGTATCATAGGAAAAAAATCACACAAGCTTTGTAATGATATATAAATCATTGAAATTTATCAGGAAACAACGGAGATATGATCGACCAAAGTAAAGTTTCCAAACTTTTTGTGCGTAGTTTACATCATAAAACTTTGGTGGTTCCGAAATTTCCGGGTTCACAATGGGGCTCTATGGGATGGCAAATAGACTCTTCAACATTCACACAGACTTCCACTCTATAGAAGGAGTCTTCTGCCCTCTCTGGGATCTCTTTTAACAGGACCACTGATAGAACAAGACCACCTACAAGCCAGTCATGATCCAGTGCTGCCAAGGTACCACCTACAGGAGCCAATGACCTGTTGTGTCCCCTAACCCCTGTTGAAACTGGCTGACTACTGTTGCCAACAAGTACAATTGCTTTGTCATCCATGTAGATAAGCCGCGCATGGTCTTTTTACTTACAAGCAAACTGCTTCAGGTACATCAGCGAACTACAGCTCATTCAAAGGTCGTTTTTTTTTCATAGAGCCGTCCGCACGGTCGTCTACAAATGTTCCTACGGCAGGTAGGACATGTCGGACCGAGTACAAGCAGTTCCCCATCCGCTAGCCTTCCCAACGGCAAGACCGACTACCCAACTACGCAACTACAGCGAACTACAGCTCATTCAAAGGTCGTTTTTTTTTTCATAGAGCCGTCCGCACGGTCGTCTACAAATGTTTCCACGGAAGGTACATGTAGGACATGTCGGACCGAGTACAAGCAGTTCCCCATCCGCTAGCCTCCCAACGGCAAGACCGACTACCCAACTACGCTACTACAGCGAACTACAGTCCATTCAAAGGTCTGTCTTGTCACACTGCCGAGCGATTTCGCCATGTCTTACCCCGTCCCTTACGCTCACACATGGACGGGTACTCGGGTACAGGACCTGAAAAAGCCGGCACCCCTGGCTGCGCCTGCCGGTGATTTCGTGATGCCTTACATGAAAGCGAGTCTATGGCGCTCACACCAGGTTGTGGCACTCGGGTGCAAAGCTTGAAACAGCCCGCACCTCTGGCTGCCCCTGCCGGCGATTTCGTGATGTCTTACATGAAAGCGAGTCTTTGGCGCTCACACCAGGTTATGGCACTCGGGTGGAAAGCATGAAACAGCCCGCACCACTGGCTGCCCCTGCCGACGATTTCGTGATGTCTTACACGAAACATGCGCCCAACCGATGGACCTCGCACCCATACGTGTTATACCTTTTTGCTGGACCTAGGTTATCCTGGATACCAGCCTTGTTAGCTTTTACCCACTGCCCTGCCAACAATTGGAGCCTACGAAAGCTACCAAGGCTGGCATACAGGCTAGCCCATATTACGAGGGGGTACTTTTCAGATTGATTACACTGAAGGTACTTACACTGATCGAGCTGTATATATAATTCTATATAATTCCAGTCTTGTAGCTCTCTGTAAGACCCAGACTGAGTGTTCTTCGAGACTTTCAATTTCGAAAACGTCCCGGTGAATAAAATTCGTACCATAAGGCGTATGTGTTATCATGTTGATGACTGTGCAAGCAACCCAGGTGTACGCTTTACACATGGAATTCCCCTGGGGGCACAGTATACCTCTTACCAACAATCTCTCTTAATCTCTCTCGATTTGGAGGTACAGCAGTTGGAGGTAGTGGCGAAAATGCAGGTAACGTTTATAAGATAAACGTTAGACAAAATATACGTAACGTCTACCGTCGTCATGATTATGAACGCATATTGTCATGAGTTTTTAAAGCAATCACTTGGAGTTGGAGATACAAAAGTTGAAGGTAGATTCCCTCAACGTGTCAAGTCTGTGAATCATGCATATGCGCATATTCCTCACATTTCCAGCGGTCTCAAATCTTTTCTTGCTTTTAATTAGAACTAGTGTGCGACCTTTAACAACTCTTGTATGGGAGACAAAATTAACATCTATAATAAGTGAGTATCAATAAAATTAGTCTGTATTTGTCTTGTATGAACTTCATATCTAAAGTTACGCGTATACAAGTTTGACAATAATGATTTTTCCCACAGGTTTCAGGTGGTCCTTTGGAATCCTTCTGTTGAAGAAAATGACGATTACTAAGAGATACACAAACAACAGTGACGTGTGAAGTTGAATGCCATATTTAAGCGGTGTATCCTTATAAAAACATATGTATTGGACACACGTTTTTCCGTCAAAATCTCTCGTCGTCAGCTAAGAAATTGATATTGAATTCTTTTGATCGTTGATTTACTGAATCAAGTTAGGTGTTCTGTGACATGCGGTTCCCCTGTGATTAAACACCTTTTCTAAATGTCTCCTATTGAATGACCCTAAATGCAATGTTTGCTTATCTTGTGCCAGTTTTGAAGTTAGCACTCGTTTATTTTATGACTGAAACAAGATAAAGACCCGAACGGCCGGATGACAGGCAAATTAAAGGGATCATGGAGCAGCTCGGAAAATGACGACATGCCGGAAAAACATGTGCTACATCCACAGGATATGTACATCGGCAGCCCTTGTATTCAACGTTTGTTTTTGTGTAACATAATGTATTCAGTGATGATTATTGTACTTCTCTGTTTCTCCTTTATGGGCATATCATGAATAAAAGTTGGTCATCAACATAGTAGTATATAGACCTACTACTATTAACTTACTCGTTTCATCGATTCTAATATTCTGTACCCAACAGTTTTGATGTGACGAAGAGCTGTTAGGAAGGGAATCGTCCCTGAAAACAGACCGACTTTACCGCAGCTAAAGTCAACCGTGGATCTGATCATTCAAGATTACAAGATGACGCTATATAGATGCATAGCTCTGCGCATCTGATGGCTAAGAACCATCACATTCAAAGTTATTCTGTTTTCTGGCTCACTCTCTGATGTCCGCAATCTAGAATGTGAGACATCACAATACTTTTTGTTTACCTCTGCAGACACATGCCTCACACATATGTTCAAATCAGTTCATCCTCTGTGAGGTGACACAAATGTCTCCACATGTCTCGGTCGAGCATATCAGAACTCTCCTTCACTACTGAAGAAAACCGCCGATAGAAAGACAGAGACGGAGAAGTATGTATTAAGAGGGAATCATGAGCCCATACGTCTAGCCATATTTTGAAACCTTAGGAATATAAAGCATATGAAAATATGTTCCACTTGATCCCATTTCCATAAGATTTATACTAATTATACTAAATACAGAACATTTCATAACTAAGATGAAGATAACAGACTTATTTCTATTTCACAAACACAGAACAAACACAATCGGCATCATAATCTAAGAATATACCAAGGTCAATCAATTGCAAATCTTTAAGGAAATGATTCATAGCTTATAATCGTATCAACAATATATTACTATCATTTGTAATATTCTATTCAATTTGACCAACAACAACAATGGCGTTGACAAGTGAAAGCACGACAAACAGCAACTTAATTTTTTAAAAACTTGAAACCATCACAGCAGTCACTAGTCTACAGCTAGCTGTCTTTAAAGCAAGGTTGAGAGAACACACAAAAAGCCTTGTTGATTTGATTATAGGGATGGCATCCTCTGGGAACCCCTTCATCATGAAATCTACGTGGTCAGGAAGGTTGAACAAGTGGCCAAACACGCAGAGAATGGTATACCAAAAATCTTTCATTTTTGGTCCTTCAGATCTTTGGCATTCTAGACATCAGTATCCACTTTCCGAAATATCTCTCTGGAATTTACGGCATATGATTGCTTATCTTTAAGCTGCTTTGCACGATTTACAGAAAGGTTGACACTTTTTTTTGGAAACGGACGAAAATTGATTCGCGCGCGGATGTCATGTATTTAATCAAATCGACATGGCCTTACCATCAAAAAAAGTCATTTTAGACTCCCTGGTAAAGTTATTGTAACATTACATTTCATGTAACTCCTTAGAATATACAGACAGCCTCAACATGAATGCTGTTAGAGGTACTAGAAATGAAAAAAAGTCCAGCCTCTAGAAATAAACTCTTAATCAGTACACATGTGCAAATTCAAGTCATGCAAAATCACAAATGATTTACACATTTAAGTTATGCATATCAATAAAAGCTATTGTCTACTGCTGCATAGAATTGAGTTAACAGGATACCGTGGCTGCATCCTTTTTCTTTAAGACATAAAAACTGAATATTCAATAGAACATTTAATTGACAAATATTGTTCCAGCAGAGTTCACAGAAAATATTTTCGGTCACGAAAAACAAGAAATGTATGTATGACTGACAGAGAAATTTCTATTGTAGTTAGGGTAATGAGAATAGATTTATCACACGCAGTCTTCAATAGAAATATACATGAAATAAAGAATTACCTACTGGTCTCGTTATCCAATACCTAGTACCTCTATTCGATGCAGCACATACATGATTAAAACGGAAATCCGTTGTATTGTTGTGTATTTCACTGATGTTACCAAGGTGGCAAATTTCTATGCAATAGAATGTGACTATAAACTAATTCGGCCAAATGCCCGAAAGGATATCCGGATGTATTATGACGTTAGGCATTTTCTCATTTAGCCATTTTGGTAGACCTGTGGCTGTGAGTAAGGGCCGTACCTGGAGACAGCAGATTTACCTGGAAGTTCCCTTTTCCCAGTGTCTCAGATTCTTCTCCATATCGATGTTGTAATATACAACCTTCAAAGATTATGAAGCTAGGCACATGTCAATGTTTGATCTAGATCCAGGATATGTATCGTTGGATTTTGTTAAAAGGAAATGTATACTGCGTATTACTGATTGGAGATGTTTGTATTTTGAGGTTAGTTTTCTTCTTTTTTTTGCTTTTTGGGCAACAGCCAACCAGATAGGAAACATCCTACATACGATATGATGCCATATCGTTAAGAATCGTTTTATATTTCAGTGTGGCAGATGACCGTGAACTTTTTTAATGTGTAGAGAGAGATATCAAGTAAATTTCTAAATGAGATGAAACATTGCATTTTTATTTATGCTGAGACTGAGATTTTTTTCTATTGTATAAAGAGAGACGGAACATAGAATTCTGTACTTTTGAGCCTTCAAATGTGACCGATATAGCATTGTACGTTATAGTGTTATTTTCAAAAAGACTAGATAAAGAAAGAAACATCCATATACGTACGGTATATAAACTTCGTTGTCTACAGAGTCAGTCCGTTTTTGTCTACGTCTGTCAGTCACCGCCGCTCGAGCTTGTTCGTACTTAAATCAATCTAAACAGATCTGAAGTACTTATTCGTGTTTAAGGCAGTACGAGAAAATGCTGGGTACCTTACAGTTTACTTTAATGCGGGTGTTTGAAATATACTGGTTGTATTATACATGTGCCGTTACATGTTACGGCTTAAAGCAGGCCGTTCACTACCAAAAAATGTTTTTTTTTTTTTCTTTCTACAAATATTTTTTTCTGTCAGTAAGAATATTATTCTGTATTCAAGAATCCGTCTTTTAAGCACAAACAAGAATTGCATCCAAGATTTTTTCCTGAACTTTCTTAATTTCAAGAAATCTTAAGAAAATCATTCTAGTAGAATCAAATTTTCAAGATAAGAAAACTTAAGGAAAGAATCTGTAAGAATAAAACATTTGACCAAACAAAAATGAATCTTACAGTAAGGCAGAGAAAGCTAATTTTTCTTATTTTTCTAGAAAATTCTTATTGGAAAAGATAATGCTAGAATTGAGTAGAAATATTTTCTTAACTTAAGAAAAAAATAGAATAAAATTCTTTGTATAAGATAGAATTGACATCGAAAAGACTTCCGAGAAGGTTTCTTGAATTTTCTTGTTTTTCTTTGTATAAGAAAATCTTTCCCAATATAAGAAAACAAGAAAAATAAGAGTGAATAAGAAAAAAGATTTTTGGTAGTGTTGCCCATTGAGAAGTGTTTACTCGGGCTCTAACCTGACCAAAAGCCCGTAGAGTGCGTGCACCCCTCTTTCCTTTGTGTACCACTCCAACTCGCTGTTGCTGAAGAGCGGGTCGACAGTTTGACCACGGCGGGTGAAGCCCATCGTCTCCTGCATGACCTGGTAGCTGCCCGGCCGGACACACACCTGGAAGGCGACACGGGCTGTGTACGTCTTCCCGTCATGCTTGTCTTGGAACCTGTAAGACAATGTGAGGTAGAGGAGTGTTTTCATGAGTTAAAAATTAAATATGAAGAACACAAAATTTCTATCATTTACCGCTAATGCTAGGGTCACATTTCCTACCCGGGGCCCGGTCGGGATGTTTTCGAAAACGAAAAATGAAATATGCATATCAAGAAAATACACAACTTCTAGCTAGGAGTAAATTTCTTACGTTTTGTGTCCTTTGATGCATTTTATGTTATACTTTTCGTTCCCGCAAGCTGCCCGACCGGGCCCCGCTGTGGAAATGTGACCTAAGCATTAGGAATAATGCTGTCTTACATGGAAGCTCCGCCCAATTTAAATTTAAATTTTGCATTATGTGAGCACATTTAGCCCATACTTGCATGGTTGGTGCCTGTTAATGGTCTACATGCTGTAATCTATATAAGTTGCATGTATCAAATTCTGCTATGGAACCATAGAATCCCTCATTAACTTTGCAAATGAAGTCCAAATTTGCGGAATTTGAATTCAATTGTGTACTTCGATGTCTAAGCTACCTGCATGCTGAATATCATTGAAATTCTTTCGTTGTTAGTTTATACTCACTCTCTCAAGGATGTTAATAAAAACTCTCCTGCAGTTCCATAACAAACTGCTAGGAGGCCTAAGGTGACAACACTTATTTCTGACTTATTTACAAAAACCGAACGTTCTTCTGAAATATGAATGAAACTCGCAAGATTCAAACTTGACCTTGAGCTACTAATTCCATGACCACAAACCAAATAGTATAAAAATACATCCAGCAATTTTATTTGCAAAACAATATCTCTATTTTTCATGTAGGTTACTGTCATCATTTTACAAATCACTGACACAGAAGGGTTTTAACGTGCTGGCGTGGCGTCATGTGGCGCACTTGGTAGAGCGCGCGGCTGTCAAACAATGGGACCCGGGATCTAATCCCAGGTTATGCCCAGAGACATGTCCGAACTTGCGCCCGGACGTTGTGCCCTTGGGAAAGGCTCTTGACACGACTTTCCTCACTTCACTCAGGTGTAAATGAGTACCTAGCTCATCTAGGGTCCCTCGGATAGGACGTTAAATGGAGGTACCGTGTTTGGGGAGAGCCACACCCCGCGCACGTAAAAGAACCCACCACATCCTTCGAAAAAGAGTAGGGACATGCCCCGGTGTGCGATGGTCCAAATCCTTCTGTCTGGAGTTTGTGATTCACTACAAATCACCCGGATGGAGGCCTGGCGAACCTCCGTCTCGTATCAGCCACTCGGTGATTTACACCTTTCACCCGGACGGGAGAACTGGCGCATGACAGCCAACGAAAGGGTATGTCACCCCGTAAGGGGCGGTATAACCCCGTCGTAGCGAAAGCTCGTCGACTGATGATGATGATGATGAACGTGCTGTGCTTGTCAAATATATTTGATAAGTCGACGCGTAACAACTTAGCCATAAATAGCATATTTGCTGTTCCAAAATGTTCAAAAAAACTATATGGTATAAGCGTAAACATGCATTTATTGAGCACTAGCTACCGCCTTTTCGCAAAGTAGTCATTGACAGATTTTGAAAATTTACAGGAACCCCTCCCATAAAAACATTGTATCGATGTCCAGGTATTTAGCGCTCATCGGGAACAGTTGTAATTTTTATAGCTTTGAACCGTATTATGATTTGGGATTATCAGAGACGGTTGTTGATATTACAACCTTGTATGCCTTGTGATAATAATGCCTGAAGATTATTCACATTATTGCTTACCTGATCGGTTCGGCATAAAGATCCTGCCCTGAATATCTTATGCTCGGTGACACAAACACCTGAACGGAGTCAAACCCTTTGCCCTTCCCAGGTCCAAGCTTGTGACCTCCCAACGTGACGTCTCCTAAGAGGTAGAAAATAGTTGAGAAATTGTGAGGCAGAATCTATTTTTTCAAAGTACAAAAAGGTTATCCTAATATCCTAAGGTTATCCTAATATCGCAAATATGCGGTACATTCTTTCCTTGTCACTTCAGATAGATATATATGTAGAAACATACGGCCGCGGCATAACGTAATAAACACTACATAGCACGAGACAAGACATACAATTGTAAGATGTGATAACATGGACATAAGATAATGCCTACTGCTCTCCGACCACCTCTGGCCGCAACAATAGGATTCGAGTCTCATAGCCAAGTTATACCGGCTAAACTAGTCGAGTATAGGGTTTATTTATCATTGCTACAAAAATGACTAAATCGACTGAGAGGCTCATGAACAAGAGTACAAAATGTAGTAAAGTGACGTCACCTGGCATGAGCAGCTGTGAGCTGGTCTGAAGGATTTGCTTCACGGCAGTCGGACTGGTCCCGTGGTACGCACGATGCCAGGCTGTGAACACTCTCAGCTGCTCGTCTGAGAACGCTGGATTGACACTGTATGGTGAAATGTGTACGATGCGTTTATGATACGCCTTGTGTAAAGTAGATATCTATATCCATTTCTGGTTAATTAGCCACGGTACAAAATACCTTGCAATATGGTGGGAATACGATCATAGTGAGTAACAAAATGTCCTTATTTGTACTGCAGCTACAGATACTATCCCTCTATCATTATTACTATCCGACGTACGTGATACAAAAATATACGACCATGCTCTCCTTACCTGAGACCGAACCTGCTCCATCCAACAGGTCTCGCGTACGTCTTCTGTGGGTTTCCCCGGCAACACGAACCCTGGTCACCCCTGCCTCCATGACATGCCTGGCAGAAACACTTGTCGTGGGTAGGAGAGAGGTAGTGGTCTGAAACAGAAGTAAATACAACAGTGCGTCACTCACTGCAGTACAGACGAGATGGATACGTTTTTTTCTCATAGCTACTGAGTTGATGTATAAACTGTATAACTATCTAAAAATTCAAATGATGCATTGACGGAAGTGCATGAAAGTGCAAGAATACTGAACAAAAGAAGAAGAACAAAGAAGAACAATGATACTGAACGAAACATATTTTCTCACCTCCTATTTCAAAAGTGTTCTTGAAACGCTGACACGCCAACCAGTAGTCACAGATGATTGCCTGGGAGGGGGGTGGCGAGGAAAAGTGTTTAAATGTTCTAAATGATCAAAAAATCAGTGCTTCCATAGGTATTGCATACCTACTTGCCGAAATTTGTGCAGTAACTGTGACTAGCGAATGAAGCTTGATGCTGTAGGGCTGACTAAATTCACATCAGCTTGGACTGATTAAACATCAGCTTAGATTGAATATACATCAGGTTTGACTGAATATACATTAGCTTACTAGACTGATTACTTATCAGTTTGGATCAGTTATGTCTAATGTTGCTAACCGTGGGTGAAGTTATGTGTGATGTTACTTACCGTGTGTGGAGTTATGTTTAATGTTATTTACCGTGGGTGGAGTTATTTCAGCAGTCATCAGTGGTTTGGGCCTCGAAGGTGGAGGGGGTGGTTCGACTTTCTGTGGAGGCGGTGGCGGTGATTGTACTTTCTGTGGAGGCGGTGGTTTCGGTTTTTCTAATTTAGGAGGAGGTAGTGGTGTTTGTTTCTTAGGAGGCGGTGTTGGTGGCTTCTTCTGAATCGTCGGCCCACGTACTTTCCTTCTTCTTGCCCAAGGATAAAGGTTTTCCAACCGTCCAGGGTACAGCTCCACCCTTGAGGTTGCACCTTTGCCCTTGTTCACCAGCTTGGCGTCGAACTCCAACACTCGCGGCCTCTCACAGTAAAAGGTGTAGTTGACTCCGCAGTCGTTCTCAACCGGACGGATGCTGCCTTCGAATATGACGCAGATTTCTTCTCCTTCCATCATGACAATGGGAGGGGTGGGTGTGCCTACCTGTGGGAACAAGGTGGACACTGATCACCAACAAGTGATTCTACATTTGGTTAGAATAACTGTATTGCGTCAATTAGCTGACGTTCTAATATAATACAATTCTCTTGTAACATTAGGGGGTGCAAGCTTAAGATTAGCTCTCTTTGCTTACAAGTTTCGTCTCTTACCTGACGCTCGAATCCTTCCACCTGTTCAGCGTAGACGATGCGGTCTTCCACCCTCTGACTAAGCACACACTCTATCCGGGCAGACATCACTCCATTTTCTCGAGGTTCCCTCCACTTCTTAAAGATGAGGATTCTGACTTCTCTGGCCCGGATGTTCTTCACCACCATGTTGACCATCCTGGTAGGATCCTCCAGGTTGTCGCAGCGAAGAACAGTGAAGCTGAAAGAAATGTATGTCTTGCTTTGATTTCCTCTTGTTACTTTCAAGTTTATATCTAGGCGTTGCTATCAGGCTAGACAATAGTTATGTTCTTCTTTCCAATTATCTTTTTACTTATTCCTTGGATGGTGCAATACTTAATTTATAATGCAAAAGACTGGGATCATTCCATTACAAGCCCTACTTTTACGAAACTTTTTTGATAACTTTGACAAGATGAAAAGATAGGTACAGAATTTGACATCAGAGTTTCTGAATCTCTCTATAAACCTCTGGTGACTCTACCCACGTACCCAGCTTTGAGTTGGTCGGTTTTGAAAGCCACCTTTGACCCCTGCAGGACGATGTCGTCCACGGAACTGGTGACGTCTTCCCAGTGTCCTCTCCAATCACGGCTCAGGACGCGAACTCGGCTGTCCCGGTCTCCTGGTGAGAGTGGCAGCACTATGGTGACAGGACTGGCGAGGAACTGGTTGCTGCCACCGCAGAACTGGACAATGTGACTTATACTGTCGATCCCACTGACTTCGTCCTCTCCCATGGCCGCACACGTCAGGGTGTCGGCATTCACGGGGAGAACCTTCGTTACAATAAAAAAAGTACACGTTAGATACAGTGAATAGCATATTCATGCGATATCTAGCGATGTTGATGTTTATCTTTTTATTCATAACGATTTTTGCTTGATATCAATTGACAACAGTGCATTATGTTGTACAATTTTTCCCGCACCTGAAACGATATGTCTCTGTCGTACGGGACACAGTCTCTAGGGAAGGATATCTCAACGTCTGTTTGTTTTGATGACTTTATGGTTGATGGTTTCCCCCTCTCCACCCTCTGGCAGTGTTCTCGTGGCCTCGCAACGACCACAAACTCTGAGAAATGATTGACTTCTACCGTGACGAACCACTGTCCCTGGAGAAGTGCAAACCAAATGTGTTACCTTTGAGGTTAAGACATACACGCAAACTTAACATGTGTTCACAAATAAATTGTATCCAAACATTAAAGCAATATGAACATGAAAATCTATCTGTGTTTACAAATGACACAGGGCCTGTCAACCTTTTATTAACAGAAACTGGAGACGATAAGGCTTCCACGTAATTTGACACTTGTGTAAACCAAAGTCTCCTTTGATAAAGCAACGACATCAAACAAACATGAAGGCAGGCATCACTTACTTGTTCTTGTTGGCTTACTGTGTCCAGAGTCGTCCATGACCATCCTAAGTTGTCAGTCGTCTTGACGACGAACTCCTTTTCACAGTGGAACTTGGGTAAAGAGTGCGGGATCTTCAGCTTGACGGGTTTGGAGAATTCCATCCCCGCCGGTCTCATCTCTATGATGTCGCTGACTAGTAGCTCGTGGGCTTGTAGCTTGATTGTCTGGTCGTACCCGTGTGGGTTCAGCACTGCTGTGATGACGGATATATCTTCATCAGTAGCCCCTGGAGGGACGCTCAACCTGCCGCCTGCCGGGAGGTCCACGTACTGCATGTCGTCTGTGGCTGCTAAAATGTTATGGCTGTTGAAGAAGAAACGATGCATACTTTTAATGGTTTGTCTTTTTTTTAATAGCCAATACACTTTGTATGGGGCTAAGAAATGCTCTGTGCAAATTGTGTTGCTTCGAAAAAATACAAGATACATATCAATTTCTTTGTTACCCTTTGTTTTGTTTTCTAAAAGGGTACAATTTTAAACACTCACCTAAACTGTGTGTCGTACTCGTCCGGAATAGTTTGGCCAAATCGGACTTCTTCATCCACTTCTAGAGCGACCGACATAGTTATAATTGTCTCTGAGAATTCTTTCAAGATTTCTTCCATCACTTCCATCGCTAGACGCCATTCTTCACTCTCGTCCAAAGCAATTGACTTGGTCGTCACATCGGTGACTTCCTTCAAGATCTTTTTCATCAATTTTCTTGCGGCGGCATCTACCTGTAGAGCGTCTGTCGACACGTCATTTGCCAGCGTTGCCGTCGCCTCTTTGAACATTTCCTCCATCAGTTCCCACGCAACATCATCTACCCGCACAGCGTCTGTAGTCACTTCTTCTGTCATCGTTGTCTTCACTTCTTCCAACATCTCTTCCATCACCCGCCATGTCGCATCATCAACATGGACTGAGTGTCTGGCAACTTCTTCTATCATTACCGTGAGCTCTTCTCTTAAAAGATTTCGCAGTTCTTCCCACGCAACAGCATCAACTTTCACAGCGTTTGTCACAAATGCCTTTGTCAAGATCACCGTCGCTTCCTCCACCATGTCTGCCATTATTTTCCACGCCACATCATCTATCTGAACAACATCTGTGGCCACTTCATTTGCCAACGTTGTATTGGCCTCCTCCAACATTTCATCCATCAAAGCCCGTACGGTAGCATCCACCTGGACAGCGTTTGTCGCCACTGACTCAATCAACATTGCTGTCGCTTCCTCTACTATTTCTTCCATTACTTTCCACGCCGCAGCATCTATCTGCACAGCATCTGTAGCCACGTCATTCGTCAACGTTGTCTTGGCTTCCTCCAACATTTCCTCCATCACTTTCCATGTCATCTCATCTACTTGTACTCTATTTCTGGCCTGTTCGTCAGCAATTGAATTAGAGATTTCTTCTACAAGCTCATGCATCACTTCCCATGCCACAGAATCTGCTTGCATAGCATTTGTGGCAACTTCTTCTGTCATTAATCTTGTCATTTCTTCCAACAACTCGTCTGTCATGATAATCATGGCCCTTTCTTCGTTTACAGTTTCTACGACTGCTTCCTGCACAAGGCCTGGCATAACCTCTTTCAACATGGTTGAAAATATGTCCTCCGAACATTCCTTGTCAGCGATTGCAACGCTTGTGACATCCGTCATGAGGTCGTCCCAAACACGTCCTTCCGTCACGGCGACCATGTTCTCTGTCAGGCCTTCGATTATTGTGTCTTCCACAACTGCCGCAGCCACGATGACCGAGGCCTTTTCTATGATATCCTCTGACAGGAGCTCTTCGAGTACGGAGACCATATTTCCCTGGGCAACTTCCGACTCGGGAAGCGCTAGAGCCGGGCAGTCGTCCAGGATGAGACCGATGCTTGTCCCTGTCTGTTTGTTTTGAAGATTCTTCCTCAGGTGATACAGCGAGAGCGGCAAACTGGACAGACGACGGTTCCCCTCCAGATCGAGGGTTTCCAGGCGGAGGAGGTTTCCGAAGTTTGCTGGAAGCGTGCGAAGCTTGTTGCCTGCAAGATGAATTCGCCGTATTGAAGTCATCTTCCCGATAGTGTCCGTTAGTGTCTCAATCCCACAGTAGCTGATGTCCAGTTCCTCCAAGTTCTTAAGCTTTTCAAGCCCTGATGGCAGCGACTTTAAGGAGTAGTTGCCCTCCATGTCAAGGGTCTTCAAGGTTGCGGGGGCATTTATCTTCCGGTCACCCCGACTGTTGTTCATCTTGTTTCTCTTCACTTCTAAGCGGTTAAGATGGCTTAAATACTCGACCGATTCAGGGATGCCTTCAAATGCGTTATCGCTGAGGATTAGAACTTTAAGTCGCTTCATCCCTGAAATGTCAGGAGGGAGTGTTGACAGCTCGTTGTTTGATAAGTCAAGTGTCTCGATCACGGCCAGGAGAGTCAAATTCTTGGGAAGCGATTTCAGCTCACAACTGCTCAAAACAACGTGTTTCAAGGAGTGCAGTTGCTTCATTGTCACCGGAAGTGTGGTGATACAAGGGTTCCGCGACAGGTCTACTTTGGCCAGGTGGGTGCATCTCCAAATGTTTCCGCTGACTTCTCTGATGCCACAGCCAGCTGCTCTCATCTCCCGTAGCTTGGAGAGATTGGCTATGTTTACCGGTATGGAGCCAAGGGGGTTATCTGACACATCCAGGATTTCTATCTCGTTGATACTAAATACTTCAGGTGGTATTTGTTTAAGGATCTTGTGCGACAGATCGAGTTCCTTCGAAGAGCTTGTTTTCTCCATTCGGGCCCTCAGAGTAGCCTCTGTCCAGCCATTTTCTTCGACGTGTTTTCCCCTTTGATTCAAGGCTTTTTTCCTTGGTTGTTTTCCCGTTGATTTTCTAGTGCGATCCATCTTGTTTGTTCAGCCGCTGGTCGGTATTGTGTTGCTTATGATGTCCTATAAAACGGCACTGTATATGCACCATTTAAGGTAATCCTTTTTGCTACACTTTTTTAAACTTTCAAGTTTTCAACCCCAAAGGCATATGTGATTTTCCAAAAGACCAACTTTGATGAATGCAAAATCAACCAACTAAAGAAAGGAACATTTCTAATCCTGTAACTGCATAGTGGCTCGAAGACAGACCTCCCGCCTTCGTTACAATTGAATAATTACTAAAAGATCAAGGCCAATGCTTCGCCCAAATCTAGAGGAGAATAATTTTACTGAGACAACACATATACTGCAAAATGTATTCTGAAGATTACTCCATAGTTTTGTAATGTCGAACCTTTCTGAGGACACTGCTTTTATAGATCTCTCAGTGGTTGCCAATTACAACGACAGTTTCTTTGGCTCGAAGCATGTGGGTAATGAAGTTGATAAGGTTACGAACTAGAAGTATAAAGACGGAAAATCATTTAGTAATAACTTTCAAGATCATCCCAATATTTCTTTACCCTCACCCGACCATATGGGGTCCGTTTGGACCCCAAGCGTGTATCAATGATGTGGGCCAAATCAACATTTTTCGCCGGAGAAAAAAATTTTTTTTATGAGTTTGTGTACATGTTTTACAACTTCTGAGAAAATCTTTACAGAGATTGGTTCATTTTTGTAGGAGTTATAATCTAAAGTTTGTATGATGAGCGATGATTTTGTATTGCTTGTTACGTAAAACGAAAGAAATTCCTCTCCGATAACAGACAGTTGTTATCATTGTTATTGTTAAAATAAGTTATAGTTTTGCACAAAAGTTAGATACCGACTTTTTAAAAAAATATAGTATTTTAGTGTAAAATGTGGATTTTATTCATTTTGCATAAATTATGATACTGAGACAAATTTATATAAGGAGAAATTCAAACTCTACAACTGGATAAAAATTCGGAGATTTATTTCCGGACGTTTCGAGTGACATCCATCACTCTTCTTCAGCGTCACTAAAATGAACCGCGTAGAACTCTCCGGTACCTGAGACCCCGCCCTCCCCCCAACCGAAGGACAATAGATGTTCCTATGGTGTTTTCTTACCATAGGAATAGAAGAGTGATGGATGTCACTCGAAACACGTCCGGAAATAAATCTCCGAATTCTTATCCAATTGTAGAGTTTGAATTCTCCTTAAATATTGGTTACCTGGATGTCCAACCTTCACAAACGTACGAGACAAATTTATATTAATTTTTCACACTCAAAGCATGTTATACATGTAATATCTCTGATAGATTAATTGAACAATATATTGACAGAAAACGCAACAAAAAAAACAGGAAATTCTTTGTGATGGAAATTGACAAGGGTATAAGCATGTGTGTTTCTTGGCGGCAGATAATTATGCATAAACAATAATACATTCTTTATTTTCAACAAAATACTAATATTCCTTATTTAATACCATTCGTTTGCTATCAGTATTTTTTGGAACGATATTATTGTTAATTGACATTATAGGGCATTGAAACTGATGGAACAAGGGGATTATTGTAGATTTTTAGAGCAAAACGATGCTTCTCTTCATTTTATGCATAGATTATGATAATTAGCTTTACTTATGGACACCAGAACTTAGCAAAATACTCTCCATAGATTACCGTAACAGAATATGTACACTAATTACAAAACGGACCACCGGAAATATATTTAAGAGCAAAACAAAATGGGGTCGTAAAAATGCATCGGTCGGATGAGGTTAATTAACATGACCCCACTTTCAATCATGAGAATATGGAATATTACAAATATATGATGGAGCTCAACACGTATTGTAATATTGTTGCTGAATATAATGCATTAGCTGCCTACGGCAGACTCATTGCCAAATTGCCAGTACAATCAATATCATTTCTGTTTCTGAGAAAACAGAACATCTTCTTGATCTTTTTGAGTTGAATACCTCTAGAACTCCGAGAAAATTGGAAGAACTTTGACTATCTATACGTTTCCTCAAACACTGTGCCCATTCTTTTTTCATCATAGATATAGTGTAATACATAAGAATGACCAAAACTGTTATCGAAATTATAAAACAGTTTTCTTATTCTACAAAACATGCTTTTAGTTAACACGTGCTCTTCTATTGACACAATAAACAGCTCGAGATTTCATGACAAGGGTCACCTTGACAATTTTGTAATGTGTAACAAGATACAACATTAACTTTGTATTTTGGATACAATCCACATTCTAGGTAGCAGGAAGTTTTAAAGGGTATATTGCAGGGAGAGAGAAAAAAATCTCCATTTCATGAATTCAAGCGTATAATTTATTATTTCATATACTGTCAAGAATCACAATGCACTACCACACTTATGTTGCCCAACCTATGATAATAACTGCCTTTAGAAGTAACTACGACGTTGGCAAAAAATTTTAAAACTCCACTGGGCAGGACAGATATCAAATCGTGCCAAATGGCATCACCCTATCTGACATTAATGTATAATGAAAGTTCACAGGGTTTGCAGCTCGGAATATTGACAGTTTTCATGAAAGGATAGAAAACATTAGAAAAGACAAAAACTATACCTATACTCGATGCTCTATATAAAACAGTCTCGATAAAACTGCGTGGTGCAATACTGCAGTTCATGTAGTCATGTAAGGTAATAATAATGTAGTTGATATTTTGACTCCGTTCTTTGTAATGTGTTTCATAAAATGGACATCTTGTTTAATCACCGTACTGAACTGTTTGAATAGTTTAGGCATGTTAGGCACAATGGTTAAAGCATTTATCACCATCAGCGCTTGCCGGTGGTTCTTCACCTGCATTCACAACTAGAGTTCCACGGCCTCATACCTTCGCCAAATGATCTTACTGACGTATTTAGGAGTGTTTCTCATCAATCATAAATCATACCAGTTGATCGTCTTCAGCCAAATAACAGAAGTTGTCCAAAGTATGAGCTTATCAAAGAAGTTTATGATAACATTTATCATCAATTATGCAAATGAGGTCCTTATGAGCATAATTTGATTCAACGATGTTCACATTCACATAATTTTCAAATGCCACATGTATAAAATTACCATCATTTACCTGTATGTATTTATAGTAGTTTCTTATTACGCCTTTCAAATTACGCCTACAATTGCATATTTTCTATCTATTAGCATTCCTCTCTTCCTCAGAATGTCACATATTTGAAAAGTCATATCATGGAACACAGCGGGCTTTTAAAACTGTCTATTTAGTTATGCAAATTAGAATCTGATTTGCATAATTATATCCAATCATACAAAGCATCACGTAAGCTATCTATACATACCAAAAATCAAGACCATCCGTCAAGCCCATCTTAAGTTAGTATTGTCTCATTAATTATGCAAATGAGTTCTTTATTTGCAAAGTTGATATTTATTAATATTTCTCTCTTCCTCAGTTACATATGTCACATGTTTGAAAGTCCTATCATGGAATTTGGTGGATGTGTAAAATTTCCTCATTAATCATGCAGATTAGATACATATTTGCATGATAAGTGTATCTCAAGCTATCTACTTAACAAAACCATCCATCAGACCAGTTATTCCATTTCAAAGTCTTAAGCAAAACCGGCTCCTGCAGTTCCAAAAAAAGCCGCTAGGGGGCCCCAAACTTAGACCACTTACTCTCTGTCCAAAGAGCTATCTACCACCCAAATCAGGACCATAGCATGTCCAGAACACGAGATATCAAAACAGGAAGTTCCGCTGCAGTACCGTAACAAGCCGCTAGGGGACCCAAAATCTAATCATTTCCATGTCTCACCAAGACCTACCCACCTACCAAATATCAAGACAATCCATCCAAGCCTTCTCGAGTTATGCTGTAAGTTACAAACTCTATTGAGATAATACTTGACCAAGCCTGGTTAAGACCTGAAGTAGAGTGAACGGTAGGGTGGATACAAACTGCCATATCTCCAGTGCCGTAAGGCCAATAAGTTTGAAATTTGGAGGAAACTTTGCCTTGGTACCTCTCCTTCTAACTATGAATCAGATACTGGAAATATATTCATGGTATTTTCATAATTCTTAAATATATGATCGTTATCATGTTTACAATAACTGACCTGGCAAGGTTGCAGCAAAGATCCTGGAATATAGAATTTTTTACAGGATGTAGTGATAGTCAGTTGCTACAAGGAGGTCTTCCCGGAAAATTAGAATACTGCTCAGGTTTAGAGAAATATTAATTATTTTGTTGTTTTGGATCATTTTGGGGGGGGGGGGGTGACCATAGCTTTATCAGCCAGTATCTAAATATTGTAAGATGAAATCGATTTTTCGGAAAGACTTTGAAAGAAAGTAACTCCTTAGGCCTTGTTTACGCCCAATTACAGCTTTGTATGCCATAGCTACGAACCTATCTCAGGCTTTTAAGTCTGAAACTCTCAATTTTTCAGAGTTTGGTCTTCCTAGCCCATCCATCAATCTGACAGCCGCAAATCTCTCAATAGAGTAATTGTTTTCACACCCGCTCATGAACTCATTATCTGCAATTATCTTAATTTATGCATAGAGGACAGACAGCACAAACAGGGTGGCCACAGCATTCATTCAAGTCCTGATTGAAAGACGTAGTCTGACCAGTCAAGGGGGATCTATATTGTAGTAAAACTTTTGGAAAGAACTGTTGAGAGTGGAAATGCCATGAAAAATACATAAACGGAACATAAGAACACACAAAGAACGTGAACAATTTACGTTGTACGCACACGGTACAGCACAGGACTGCCTGCACTAAACCTTGCATACGTTCTCATAAAATACACCAATAGTCAATACACATTGTCTTTTGAAACAGTGACACAGGAAAACGTTGTACCCCTACAGAACAACAACGCTGTCAGCATTGCGACTTCAACCATAGAGATTTTGAAAGAAAATGAAATGCTATGGGCAAATGCATAGAATGGAATATTCATATCAGTAACATTTTGTTGTACACCGTAATACACGGTAGATTGTTTAGTAAAGGTAGACTGTATTTGTATCTGACCCCACATCTCTAAGGCCATGAATTTTATCTCTTTTAGTCTTTAGTTAGACCTTACCGTCTCCTATATGAGGCAAAGGTCGCTGTGTAATACATTGTGTGCAGCAAAAAAAGCTGACTCCTACATATGCTATAAGACTACTTCTGTCTGACTGACTACAACAAAGAAGGAAAGAGACCTATAGTCAAATAGCAGCCTATTCCCCTCGGCCTCAACTTCATTAACGTAATAAGTTTCCAAATGTCCTTATGCGTTTGGGCAAGCCTGGGAGGGTCTACAGATGAACAAGCAAGTAACCGTTAGCCTGGATGCCATATGCATCTTATTACTAGGGCTCCTACGCTCGCTATTTGTTTTACTTTTAGGGTAGCGAGTGTAGGAGCCCAGGCAGTAATCGGACGTACACAGGCTATGTAACATGTAAATTCATTTATTTATTTATTCAAATTCACAGATTGCATACAATCTGAGGGGCGCCGGCAACAGGAATCTAGTTCCTCTACGAGGCCGACTCCCCCAGAAAATTTACAAAGTTGAGATAAAAACAATACATGAAAGACATCAAATACTGAAAGAAGTACATTAAAAAAATGAGAGTAATAAGGTCAAATGATAAGGAAAACAGGGTAAACGGTTAACTATGTCACTATGCAAGATGAGCAACGACAAGTGGTCGTCCAAGTACATAAGTTATCAACAGAAAATGTGTCGCTTAATCGGGATCTATAATATGATATCAAGAGTTTTTTAACGGACTGTAGGGTGAGGTTTGAGTACATATGTTGGCGAATGTCTAGTGGTAAATTGTTCCAGATGACGGCAATACGACTAAAGTAAGAGAATGAGAATGATTCAGTTTTACATGGCCGTGGTACAAGTTGGAATTGGTCTGTAGAGCGAAGTGATCTAGTAGGTCTGGATACATTGAGGACATGAGAAATGTTGGTACAGTACACGTTGCGGAAACATTTGAAAAGAAATAAGATATCAAAAAGTTCTCGTCTGTAACACAATGGTAGAAGGTTGGTATGGGTTAATCTGTCCTTATAGTTAAGTTCGTAATCATTACAGATGTACTTGGTAGCACGTCTTTGAACACCTTCTACTTTGCGCTGATACAATCTTGTATGCGGTGCCCATACCTGAGAACAGTAGTCTAAATGTGGTATCACCAGTGATCGATACAAATTGAGTTTAACAGTAAATGGGGCATTAAAGCCTACTGATCTCTTGATCATTGCAAGTCTTGAGTTACATGTTGATATCTTCTTAAGTACATGAGAATTCCAGGATAAGTTATGTTGTACATGAACTCCTAAGTCATTATAACTATCTTGTCGACTGAGTACAGAATCTGACATGCTATAAGGGTATTCAACAGGTGAAGTTTTACGTGTCATACTAACAACTGAACACTTAGATGGATGAAATACCATCTCCCAGGTTTTCCCCCAAGCCACAAGACGATCTAAGTCGGACTGAAATTTAAAACAATCAAAAATCGAGGTAATTCTTCTAGAACATTTAGCGTCATCTGCAAACATGGCCATTTTACCAAATTCAACACAGTCAGGTAAATCATTAACGAATAATAGAAACAAGAATGGCCCTAAAATGGATCCCTGGGGGACACCTGACAACACAGGTAAGTAATCAGACATTTCGCCTTCTATGACAGTTCTTTGAAAACGTTTTGAAAGATAGTCGTTAAATAAAGCAAGTAGTTGTCTGGAGAACCCAAAAGATTTCAATTTGTGTACTAGGAGTTTATGAGAGACACTATCAAATGCTTTGCAAAAATCCAAGAATATTACGTCAACTTGCCCAGATTTATCCAGTACTTCACCTATTTCCTCGTAAACTTCTAAAAGTTGGGTGGTAGTGGATTTTCCCTTGACGAAACCATGTTGAAGGGGATAAAGAGTGTTTGACAATAATGGATAAAGAGAGTTGAAAATACATCTTTCGAAAACTTTGCTTGTGATACATAATAACGACACAGGTCTGTAATTAGATACGGCACTCTTATCACCCTTCTTAAAAACAGGAGTAATATTAGCTTTTTTCCACATACTCGGAATTTTTGCATTGCTCACACATAATTGAAACAGTTTTTCCAATGATGGTGCTAATTGGGCTGCACACTTGTTTAATACCATCGCTGGGAGATCGTCCGGCCCTGTGGCCTTTGTAACTTCCAGGTTTTTGAGAATAGATTCAATGGTGCTGACAGAAAATGTAACTGAAGAGATTTTTGGTACACTAGAAGTATCAATCAAGTCGGGCAACGGGGTTTCCCTATCGGTACAGTTAAAAACAGAGTAAAAGAAGTTATTGAACAATTCTGCCTTCTCCTGAGCAGACTCAGCAGACTCATCCTGAAGTTTCATTCTGTCTGGTAGATTTTTAGACTTTGTCTTAGAGTGGAAGAAGGACCAAAATCTTTTAGGGTTACTCAGTACGATGTCTCCCAGATTAATCAAATGATTTGCATATTTAGCATTTAACATTTTCTTCAATTTGTTGCGGAGACGTCTGAACTTGGCCCAGTGATTTGCTTTGTCTGTTCGCTTGGCTTTAGCCCAGGCAGTGCGTTTGCATTTTTTTAAATGCCTTACTTCCGAATCAATCCACGGTGGTGCGGTCATGTCCTTGATGACTTTTTTGGGTATGAATTTGTCCGCAGCTGCTTTGACTGAATTTAGCCATCTTTCCCAGACGGAGTCTAAGCAAAGACAGGGATCGATGGTATCAGACAATGGAAATGATTCTAGATAGGCATTCAAGCCAACAAAGTCACCATTCTTAAAGTCATAATGTTCCTATTCAAACCTCCTTGGTTTATATAATATAGAGACCTCTTCGGTTGGGGAATTAATAGAGTCCTGCTCCTACGGTATAACGTAATCATTCTACACAAGTTTCACGTTCCGCGGGGTTTTTGACCGCGCCGGCTATCATGGCTATATGGAGAACATTTGCCGGGGGACTTTGGCCATGGAGGGTAACATTCGCAGCCATATTAGACCCTATCTCCGTAGCCGACGCCCTTCGTACAATTGACTCTATTTTGGCCAATTTCTACTATTTTTCCAGCGACCCGCGGAGGATGGTAGAGCCTAGGGTTTCAGGGTCTAGCTCAGTTCATCTGCACTCCTTTCATGTTGGCAATGGAGCTGAGAAGTAAACCTGCATTAGCCCAATGAGGTTATATAAGACGTCTATATAACCTCATTGGTTAATAGGTTAATGAAAAGTAGTAATTTTGAAAATACAGATAACTGAAGTTTTTTTCAGGGAAGTCTCTACATTATTTGTCACTTCTGACATCTAAGCATACCTTTCTCTTTCAATTCAAGGTTGCAAAATACCTTCCATTTGCATTTTTGTATAAGGCCTTTGTAATCATACCTGACAGCTGTGAACAAGACTCTTTGCTTCTCAGCTTTCTCAGATTTAGAGTCACAGGATGTTTATGACAGTACATACAATGAACACAACTTGCAAAGCTAAACCTCACGTTCTCGCCTCGTTCACACATGGCACAGAAATCCTTTGTTCACACCAATTATAGCCCATCAGCTTGACTAGAGTGCATTGTTGCCAATTCGTACCAAATATAAATGGCCACGATTTGGCAATCTGTGGTCTTTGTCTACAAATAACATGAAAAAACTAGAGTTCCACGAACACATATCTTCGCCGAATAATCAGGGGATTATACCAATAGTCAAGAGACTTGAAGTTTGGTGGCTGTGTTCAGTTAGGATATTTTGACAAAATGTCACTGTAGATCAAGAGCAAGCTGCTAGGGGGCCCAAAGCTACAAACAATTCTACTTACATCACAAGCTTCCTGACACCAAAGGATCAAGACCATAGCACGTTCAGTTCTGCTGAAGTACCACTCACATACCAGGGGCCCAAAATCGACCCTGACCTTCGTCTTCCCAATACCTGCCCACATAGTCATACTCGTACCAAGTATCGTCATAATCCATCCATTCTTTAGTTATGCTGACTACAAAAATCCGGGACCACAAACATCGCACACAACCACAGACATTAACGGCGATGCTGAGACCGTGTCAGATGATGATCAGTTTGAGGGGTTTTTCAAACCAGAGTGACAATGAAAGTGAGAGTGACCAGCAGACAAAGTATCGCACTAAAGATCAGACAGACTCTCTAGTCCTGCGTACTGATGAACGTTACCCCCCTGCTCGCACAATAGGATAGTCCGTGTACTTTGCCCCTCTCCTGTCTCTTGTGCACCTCACGTTGGTAACATAATTTATCGGGCTCGTTAGTCCTGACTCCTGCTGGACACAACAAACCAGTGCCTCAGAAACGCGTGTGGTAGCTGAAACATCGATTCTTTGAATGATTCCCTTAGCCATCAGATCATTGGTGGAGGAATCTCTAATTTCTTCCATGGTCACCCAAGACGTGTTGCCAAGGAAGGACAATTTCTCGGTGACGGCAGTTCCCCTCCCGGGCGGTAGGTAGCGATGATAGGGTGGGAGGAATTCTGAACTTTGACCTCGTATGAAGGCTAAATTGGAAGACAAGTTCGTTGTTGCGTTCTTTAGGTGGCTGAATGAAGTAGTGTTTCCCTATCAGGTACGACGTCAGGACCATCTGGTTGGTGATAGTCCCTCACAGGGCCTGACCTTTGTTGATTTAGCTCCGTCCCAGCGGGAGAGTAGTTTGGACGGTGGTAGTGAGATCACCAGAGAGCATCAATCTAATTTACACAGGCCTGCTGACAAGCAGGTGTTGTCCTTGAATATAGGTCAACAAAAGGTACTTAAACGCAATCATAAACAAGCCTATTTCACCACTTAATTAGACCCTGATTGCAATTTCATACGTCTATATTTGTTAATCATTACCTCAATAACCTACCTGTCCAAAGCAATGCAAGTTCATCAAACCCTACCCGAGTTATTCACCTCCAAAGATAACATCAAAAAAGCCCACTGCAGTTCTAAGCAAGCCACTAGGGGGTCTAAACTTACATCAGTTACTACCTGCCCCAAGAGCTGTACACCACTTAAAAATCATTACCATAGCACTTGCATGAAATTTGACTACAAGCTTTTGGCGGATTGATAAACTTTCCTCATTTATTATGCAAATTATCGTCTTATTTGCATGACAAGTATTCAATTATGTAAAGCATCACCGAAACTATCCACATGCCATAGATTATGATAATCCGTCAATCCCTGCTGAAGTTATTCGTCTCCAAAGGTATTAACAAAAACGCCAACTGCAGTTACAAACGAGCAGCTAGGGGGCCATAATTCACACCACTCACTTGCCGTCCCAGAAGCTATATACTACCTAAAAATCGTGAACCTGACGCCTCCAGAAAATTTGGCCTCAAACGTTGAAGCTCCGCTGCAGTACCTCATATACCCGCTAGGAGGCCCATTATCGAACTTGACCTTCCTCTTTGACACCCCTAACTATCCACTAAATATCATGCACAACCGTCAACAGCTCCTCGAGTTATGCTGGCGAAATACAAACTCTCACACACACAAAGCCTGCTGCAGTACTGTAGGAAAGCGCCAGATGAATCGTTTTTAAACTTGACCTCCGTTTTCACAATCTCTTCCTACCTACCAAAAATCATTGAGATTCATCAACGTTTCCGTCACTTTTTTTGCCTACATACAAACACAGAAAATTTAAAAGTCCGCTGCAGTACTGTTGAAAAACGCCAGGTGGACGATTTTTGAACTTGACCTTCCTTTGCACAACCACTACACACCTACCAAATATTATGAAGATCTATTAAAGGTTTCCCGAGTTATGCTCTTGACATACATACAGACCCACACAACATCCGGCTCAACCGAAAACATAATCTACTCCGAGTTCCTCGGCGTAGATAACAAACTCAACACACAGAAAAACTGTTTCCAAGCAACACTCTGGTTTGGTTGACTGCTATTTCCCGCACAGACAGCCATCTTGGATGGAACGTTCTAACTGACTGTGCTCAGGGGGGCGCCTAGCAGGGTATGCAATTAGCGCATAGGAATGCAAAATACAGGAGGAGCAGTGGGAGGTGCAACCACAGCAATTATCACCCAAGTATAGCCTTTCCAATCGCACCTTAGCTCTTTTCAATGTCATTATAATATATTTATGAGTCTTTCGTAGGACCAGACTTACCGGGTCTTATCGCACTAGAGAACAAACAAACAAACACACACACAAACAAACAAACGCTACCCTCTGCATAACCTTCTCGGCGAAGGTAATTAAGGCAGGGCAGGGCAGTCACAATTTAGGAGTCTATTGCAGGGCCAATAATGGCAAAAGTCACAGATCTTAGCCAGATTTATAAGACATACATTCTTCTGTAACCCCTTGCAGAAATCTGCACCTGGATATCTGTTTATGAGCAAAATTTCCCCAATAAGATATTATTTACGAAAAAGTCATCATTTGTACCGGATATGCAGGTGGGGCTATACTGTGCAAGTCCATGACTGTTCCCTCCCCCAAATGTAAGCACAAACGTTATCATATGCTTGACTTTTTCTTACCTCAGTTGCTGACTGTTGGTGGATATCAGAAAAACAGACCCTGTCATATGTAGTCATGAAGCCAATGAAGTCAGTCTAGTGACGAACTTTTAGGAAGGATGTAGAATGATCCGGAACAACACCATTCACCGCCAAGCTGAACAGCAAATACACGTCCGCTAAGACAGTCTTCCCGAGGCTACTGTACGTTGTGGGCAGATCTAAAGATGACTTGTCTTAGTTGTAATAAAGGTGCTGTTTGCGTAAGCAAATCAATATTGATTACACTTTCTGATTGGCTTTGACACATCTATATACATATGTCTAGACCAATCAGAATGCAAGAATGACTGTGACCGTACCGCCAGACTCGATGTCGTGAATGATGAATGTCCGCACAAATTAAAGAAAGCAATTACTTAACCTATTCAGAACAACCTAAAATGTCGCCTTACCTGTCTTTTACGTGACATGTAGCCCAATTGGATCTGAACACAAGCTATAGGGCTCTCGCAAAGTATTTTACAACGGTCTTCTGACCACACAATAAGTAGCATATCCATCAATGTCTCTGAACCCTGTTTAGGAAACGACATTGCACTTTTTCTTTTGTCTTTGATATGAATAAGGCTTTGTTTTTAGTGTGATAATCATCAACTCTTTAACAAACATCACACAGTGCTGTCAACATTTTGCGGCCATGCAAGTGACTTGTGGTTTGTGCGTAAATGTCTGGTGATGAATGATAAAAAAGAACTTTGAAGCAATGACAGGTCAATTAGTAAAATAAATGCCTGATTCAACATTTGGATCGGGCCTTTATTACCTCGAGTTTAGCCCAGTAAACAGAGCTGACATGCCCCAAAATCTTCAGACGTAAAAAAAATTCCTGTCATGATATGTTTACATGAAATACAGCAGAAATGATATTCTAGAATAATAGATATGATTTACATCTCCTTCAGATTATACCAATAATTCTTTGCTTGACAGCGTTTCTTGACTTTATACATTGTGTCAGCCTCTCTGTTTGCCCACCTTTGACCGACCAAAAGGACAGACATTTTATCATGCAGACCTTTGGCACATTCGTGCTCAATGTATATTCAGCTTAAACATGTGCTTTGACTCTTAATGAAATCTTTTCTAGCCTATAACGTCCTTAGTCTCGCGAAAGACGACGAAGTACGCTTGCCTTGGTTGGTTTACTGATTATAGGCCGCAATATAAAGCAAAATCATTTGTCTTGTGGTAAGTCACAGTTATTTTTGTCGGAACTTGGCCCTCTAGTTATTAAGCCTGTATTCTGTTCCCATGAAGGTTTAGATGGACCCACTGATTTGCACACAAAAAAAAACACGAGCTGTGACACGACTGTGGGTCAAACACGTAGATTTGTTTGCTTTCCTGTAAATATCAACGCTTCTACAAGTCATATGCTTATCAGTCAGACTTAGAATATTACAAACTCGATTTTAAGTCTACTGTTAGCTACCTTATTGTACCCTGATGCCAGCAGTATTTGTCCCTCCGACATCCAGCCACCCCCTCAACATCCAGCTCCCTTTTCTATTAACATACTAACCTTGTAAGGTAGACGTCAACGTCAAGAGAAGAGAACTTGAACAAATTAGCAGTTATTTCTAAAAAAAAGAAGCAATTTGCAAGTTTATAAGGAAAACAGGACAACAAACACAAAAGGCGGCAATCTGGAATAGAAAGTCTACACCAGCCATGAACCGTAATAAGTGGAATAAGCAATTAGTAAAGTTTGCGACTGCAATTCCGTGTCTCCTCCGACCTTTATTGTTATATCAAGAAACCAGTGATATGTAACCTTCTTGGCACAAGCGAAGGTATGAATTGAGTATCATAAAGGTACAGAAGCGTGTTGGTGATAGAATCATAATCAGAACTTATTTAAACACGATTAAGTACTCTGGATATGCTTCGTTGTCACGGAACACGACAAAAATGCTAGGGTTTTGTACATTGTCTACGACTGAGTCGTATCGAACTGCTACATTTGACGGGTTCTTTGGCGGCGGTTCAACGATCCCAGACTTCCCCGTTGTGTACTCTCCCACGATGACTCGGACCTGGTAGATGTGCCTGTTTCCCTGTGAGTCAGGAGGCGAGTACGCTGGCTGGGCGGAGTAACTCGCGTCTCTGGCAAAATACATCCCCTTTCCATAGACCGTAGCTGAAACACAGATGTAACACATTTTTAATGCAAGATGAAATTTGATTGCAGTTAATTTTGGCTAGATCAGACAAAGAAGAAAGTCCTTGCAAAACTTTATTCATTTTCATAATTTTGAGTGGAGTTAACTATGATCACCCGTTTTCAACATAAGATCGTACAGTTCTATGTAAATTCCGGTCTAAGTAAGTCATACCGTTTTTCCCGCAATAGCTTCTGTTGAATCCTCCTTCATTAATGTTGACCACTACGTCTTGTGCTGTTCCGTGGTACAGGACTTTCTCAATTGTGCTGCTATTGAAGGAGAAGAAAGCTGTGCTTATTATGTATTTTTACCACTAAGTGTTACAGCGCTCTTTTTACGAACGATACGACTAATAGGTAAGAGAACAATATACCTATAGGAATCAAAGTTTGTAAAACATTGGACTATCAAAACTCTTTTCCTTTTTTGAGGGCTACGTTCGAGTACAGAAATGCAATCGACAACGTAACGTTCACAAAGAAACACACTTTTGACTCACCCCGTTCCAAGTCTCTTTTCTCTCTCCTTCAACTCTAACATGTATGCCTTGTATTTGGCCTCATTTTGTACCCTGGAGATGGACACAATCTGAGGCTTGTAGCCGACACTGGCGAGGAACTTCTTCTCCACATCTTTGTACTCCTGTGACGATTGCAGCAGGCTGACTATGTGCGCGCACGTGGTACCCGATGGCGGTGTGGCCCAGTGATCGGGAACCTTGATGACGTCTTTTTTAAGTTCCTCTAAAGTAGGGGAATGTAAAGGTTTATGTTATGATCAGGGTTAAGTGACTGGAAGTAACCCAAATTATTAGCCTGTCTTGGCAAGACGATTTATCATGGTTTATTGTTTAGCAATACAATGTCATGAGAAATTCTTTCACTGCCAGCCGCCTGAACCATAGCTGTCTTTAAAACAGTTTTCGTTATTTTTTTTTCTCCATAGCCACATACTCATGATAACTTTGCACAATAAAAGTGTTACTCGAGAGTTTTAGAGTTCTTCAGAAAACATGTATCAAAGTCTAATATTCTGATTTCACTTGGTCACAGGAAACAGAAACAACTATTCATTTCCCCTTACGTTTCATCTGTTTATAATGTATATTAATCTTCCCCACATTTTGTTGTTACATTGATTTCCTACCTGCGTCATAGGCTGCCTTCTTCTCCCGTAAAAAGCTTCCAATTTCTTTGAGCACTCCTTCGACTTCCTCTGAAAGGCCTGACACCTCAATGTTAGAACCTGTTCGAAAGAAAAGGGCAAATATATACATTTACTTCCAGTAGGTAGCAGCATTTCTTTGTTTGTATTGCACACCCGGTAAACTGCCTACTAGCGTAACACACCAGCTGAACTTCGCGGCGAAGGAGAGAGCGAGGGGAGGGGGGTTACAATCTCAAGCTGTCTATCCAAACAGATTTATTTAATCCACTCACGGGGTGGCTGTCCGCAAACACACACCTGCATTTATCGATATCCTATCCGATGGACGTTCCTTCCAAAATCTATGTAGAGTGAGGAAATGTGCCTTTCCTACGGGCATATCATCGGGACCTGTCAGGGATTCGAATTTATGATCAGTACCTCCATGTACCAGCCCGCCAAGAAAACAAAGCAGCCATATGCATCTTGGTTTTCTTCGGTGGTGTGCCATGTTTGATGCATGATGATGGCTGCATGATAATATCGTTAATGACTCGCCTTCCTTCGGTGTCATAAGGGTCGTGGACTTGGTCGTTCATTCGGTGGTTATAGAAACCCACAATGCCTTCTGACACCGTATAAACCTGAGGGCAGGTCATGAACCACCCTATATTGATTAATATCCTTGTATCAATCTATTTGAAATGTTACAACGGAAGACATAATTCTAAACTCATTTCATTTACCTTTTGTTCAAATAACATTTTATCTTTGCCTCACCTGTGATGGTTACAAGCACGAGCTGATCTGTCCCCATTTGAATGATACTGTCCTTCTCAATTTGTTGTAAGAGTCGGACAGTCGACTTCAGACGATCGTCATTCACACGATCATTTGTCATGAAGCTGTCGATTGTTTTAGAAACTTCTCGCTTGGCATTGTCCATGTCCACTTGGTTACAGGCGAAGAACGTTACCTCAACGACCTGTTCGACGTCTGTGTTGGGAGGCATCTTGCCTTGAAAAAAACAATGATGTTAGAATTACGAAAGCATTGTGTCAAAATGATCTGTACAAAAACTTCTCACTGCTTTCCTTCTGTTTTCCATATGCCGACGAGACATGCTGTCGCTACACCTGTACTAAATTCTGGGTAGCAGAATTCTGCCAAAACGCTATTAACTATTTCCAAAATCGCACAAGAAGTTGACAGAATGAAAAGGTATTTGGGGAACTTAGACGGATTTGATAACGCATTACAAACAGTCGCAATATTAAAGCGTTACATTGCACCAAGACTTGTAGTGCCATTTTAACCATTTGTCAATTGCAACATAGAAGTTGACTAAAATACACTGTTTGAAAGAAGAAGGGTAATCATAATTATCAGAAATAAAACTTCAAAATAAGACTAAAGCGATCAAAACTCACCAACAGGTGTAACGACTGGCGCTATTGCTTCTACTGCCGCCACCCCCGCTATCGGCGCCTTCGGATGGGCAGCCTGCAGCGCCTGCTGAAACTCTGCAACCATTGATGCTTGAAACACCGTCACACGTACGAGCTTTACGCTTCTTGGGTTATGTGTACCAGCGAAGTCTTTGATGGCTTGGACAGTTTCTCTCGCAGCGTCCGCAGCGCTTACGCCAAATCCACCTATGGGGAAGCAATGCCATTATGTCATTAGATACCTATTAATGTTAATATGATAGTAAATGTGTCACATGGCAATTAAACTTTGTTTTAATGTACAGAACATGTAGTTCAGCTCTTGGGCTGCCAAATGTTCTCTGAATAAAAACCCAATATTAGTATATGATAGGAATAATGCCGCCGTACGACTTATCTAACGCAAAGGTTTGTGTACAGGACGTCAACAGGAATTCTAAATGAAGACTGAACAACAAACAAGAGAACCTGCACACTAGTAGAATTGACAATGCGTAACAACATTTATAATTACAGCGCTTTCAGCATAGTTACATACAACGATATGATAACAACGGAGATATTTACCTGTTCCGATGGCCGGGAAGGCCACAGACGTTAGGCCGTTCCTCTCTGCCTGCTGCAGACACTCCAGCACCCTTCCCTTCATTGCCTTTGCATCCGGACACGCCATGTGGATAATCTTTTTACACTGAAGTTTTCCACCATCTACGCAGGGAAATGGCATTTATTTCATATCAATGATATAAGTTTCAGATTCAGAGAACTGTGCTGCCGTACCGTACTTTTGAATAAGGTTGTGTCTCAACCGCAAGCCGAATATTCTATGGTATTGAAAATATCATCAGCATTTCTTTGGGTCCTTACCTTTTACTAGCACGTCATTCATTCGCTCATTCCAGGACTTTGGGCAGTCTGTCTTCACAGTTGAGTCGCCAGCTTTTTCAAGAGCAAGTCCGACTGCAAAGAACCCTTAGGTGGGGGAAAACGTGTTTTAGTAAACATTGCTTACATGGTTATAAATCAATCATGTCGGTCACATATGTTTTTGGTCGTCGTAAGATTGCAAACTGAGGGAATTCTTCATTCATAGTCGCGCAAGTGTAGCACCAAGTTTGATGTATTGTTACGGAAAATGGCGTCTAAGATTGTTTTCTGTGGTTGTTTCTGTCAAAACCACGATACAATTCGGCCAATTGAAAAATGTGACCGGGCCAAAAAAGAGCATTAAAGAAGATTACCTACCTCCATCGCTATTGACAGGATTGACGACTGCGTCTGTTGTCTCCTTGGTTAGATCCCCCTGCTGAATCTGCACGGTAACAGATCCGAACTGGCCAGATGGTGATCCTTGTGTTGCTGAGAGGAGAAAAGTGGAAAACAGACGTTGCATTTGGTTTCTTCTGCGGATGTTGCCGATATGTCAGTGTAAATCATACCTTTCACATTAATCAGTTTTTTTTTCAACTTAACCAAAAATAGCATTGTTATTGGGTAGGGCCGACTACTCTCTTCGCAGCTAGGGGCTTAATTGAGAGGGGCGCACAATTGGCGGGGCTAGATTGCAAGAGTCTGGAGCGACTGCCATTCGGCGCTAACTTAGGTGACCTCAATACTCAGGTGACACCATATGCGGCCATATGACTGTTTTGAACCACTCACACCGGGAAGGACCCCTACTCTTTTCGATAAGTGCGTTGGGTTCTTTAACGTGCTCGAGGTGTGGTTTTCCTCAAACAAGGGACCTCCATTTAACGTCCTATCCAAGGGACGTCCCTAACCGAAGCCAGGTACTCATTTACATCTGAGTGAAGTGAGAAAAGTCGTGTAAAGTTCCTTTCCCAAGGGCACAACATCGGGGCATATCGGCGGTTGTGGGCGAAACACCCTATCGACTGCGCCACACGATGCCACAAATATATCTATCAATATAAGTTCTTCATATGCTGGGGACTTACCGGGTACATGACCGCCGATGGAGAACTGCTGCAGAGTCGAGTGAAAAGTTCCCAGCATTTTACTGTCATAGATCGTGACCCGTACAAGTTTCAAGTTCTGAGGCTTTAGCTGTGAGCCGAATTCTTGGACCCCACTATATATTCCGTGTGCACTTTCCGCTTGAGACATTGAGCCTCCTACAAGAGTGAAAGTAATTAAGTATCACCAACATGTGTATGCCGATATTATGACATCATTTTTTTTTCAAATACAACTAAACCTAGCTCAAGAGCTAGCATCAAGATATCATGCCCTTATATAGTGTGTCCAATACGTTCTGCTACACTACCATCGAAACTGTCGACAACTACCCAATCATATAACAAATATCAAGATCCTTCTCAAATTATGCTTTTGTCATACTATAAAACGAGAAAGAGAGAGGGGTGAGAGAGAGTTAGATAGATTGGTATTATACCTTCAATTTGAAGGTAATGCCAATTCAACCTAATCTATGTTGGAGAATAACACGATCAAAGAAAAAATCTCTGTACAACTACAAATATAGGAGAACGATACCTGTTCCTATTGCAGGAAATGATATTGACTTCATTCCCAGTTTGTCTGCGGTTTTCAGACAGGCCAATACAGATTCCTTCAGTTCCGAGGCACTTGGTAGGACCATGTGGGCGACCTTCCTGCTTGCAAGTTTTCCCGCGTCTGCAAAGATACAAAGATGAAGGCATTGCTCTCTGTAGGTAAATCTCTCCTTAATAGGGATGGGATATGGTGACCAGGATATGCTTGTAGGTACATCCTTGCTTTCACTACGCCATTGAAGCAAATATAGAACCTTCGTAGATACATTTATGGAGATAATATACTGTAAGATAGACAGGCCCAGTATTAGAGAATAGAGAATAACAAGTACGTTTGTTAAGGTTAGAGAGATCCAGGTATTACAATATTTGAATACAATTCAATCTCTACAACTTGATAAGAATCGGAGATTACTTCCGGACGTTTCGACTGACATCCATCACTCTTCTTCAGCGTCACTAGTTTATTCTAGTGACGCTATTTTGTCCTTAAAAAGTATCATTATGAATGAAGTATGGCAAACTGGTACTGTAAATTGTGGCATGCAATGGCAGAGATACACGTAGGTGTCTCAGACAGAGTTTCCAGGTTTATACTGCAAGGGAACCACTTGCTAATGTAGCATTCTGTCATTACCAGGCGGCTCAATTCAATGTTTTAAAATCTTAGCGTGTTACCTGTGAACACGAGTTTATCAGTTTTCTTCGGCCATGTCTTCTTCAGGTCATCAGCTATAGACTGCCCTCCTGCTTTTACAAGTGCTTTTGTGACAACCGTGAACCCTGAACAGATGGAAGCAGCGCGTAGTTATCTCACCGGTGAAAAATACGATCAACGTCTTTTGGATAATACTATATTCTTTCCCTTATTTGCTTGTATGTAGTTCTGATGCCTATTCTTGAATAATCATCATGAATCATCATTGCAATATCGACTTGGCTTTAGATTTAAGGATCCAATGACGGCTATTGAAACAAAAGAGCATGCACACACAACATGTAATTTCAATGATCCGTAAGACATCTGAATGTATTATATAAACTTCTTACCCATGTCCTTTAGTAAAGTGCTGACAACAACGTCTGTTTTCTCCTGACTGATGTCTCCCTGTTGGACCTGCATTCTTACGGAACCAAAGCTCATCTCTTTTTGTCCTGAGGAGGTCGTTGTTATATTGCCTGTAGCGATAAAGACATAAATACAAAATGCCTCGACATTTCTAGCGCTCTGGTGAAGGGGAACTGGGCATTTGTATCCAATAGACGCAATGATTGCAATGGAGTCATATGGTTTATATTGTATAGAAATGATAGTCATTCAAGAACATCGTATCTGTATATACAGAGGGATCGCAATTTCACCGTCTTCAACAGTTTACTCACTAACTACGACATATAACAGATTACACGTGTCGTGTTGGGTTCGCATCGTAAGTCTATTAATGCATTAAGCCAGCTCACAACTTATGTGCGCATGTGTATTGTGGTCTAAGGTCAAAGTTGAAGGACCCTGGCATACTAACAAATTATGGTCAGGAGCCTTAAACTTTGACCTTCGTCCACAATGCATCAAGACTGTAATCTCGTACGAAAGCTGGCTGGATATTTTTCAGCCCAAGGATGCTGTCCTGTCACCATAGAGGTATGATTGGAGATTATCAAGACTACATGTACACTCGGGGCTGCACACTTACCTGGCCTAGTAAGATTCTTGCCTTTGGCGGAAGCTGCAGGTCTGCTTGGGTTGCTACGGAATTCGGCTGTGTAGTCTGCTACCATCCGTTGAGTGAAGATGGTGAGTTTTACAGTCTTGAGAACGGGGGCTGGGTTCTGTCGGACAAACTGCTCAACGCCAGCTCGGATCGCCTTGGCTGACTGGGATGGGTTCAACCCGAATCCGCCTGAGGATGAATTTCACATTCTATGAGATATTAGGAATCTAGCTAAGGTATTGTAAAGGACTATTGTTAGGCCAATATGATCGTACGTTCGAGGCATGTCTCCTTTCCTATTTAAGTTTGAGAAGAAAAGTACCTGTTCCAATGGCAGGGAATGCAATTGACGTCATTCCAGCCTGGTTGCTGAGAACAAGGCACTGACAGACTGCATCACTGAGTTTATCCGCTGGAGGGAGCACCATGTGAGCAACCTTTTTACACCGGAGAGTTCCTGCATCTGGGATGAAGTTAGTCATGCAAGGAAACATTAAATGTGTTTATTACAACTTCATCATTTATAGAATACCTTAAACATTACTGTATCACATTTGAAGGAGGTTCACATCTATTCTATATGTATTGTATCAATATGTCTTTGTATTTTATATACTTCTGTCATTATTTATTAGTATCAGTATTGTGATTATTATGATGATGATTAAAATAACATGCCCTGGTACCCCTGTTACATCATTTGTTCTAACAAAGCTGCAATCTCTCTCTCTCTCTCTCTCTCTCTCTCTCTCTCTCTCTCTCTCTCTCTCTCTCTGTGTCTCTCTGTCTCTCTCTCTCTCTCTCTCTATATATATATATAGATATATATATATATATAGAGATATATATAGATAGATAGATAGATAGATATAAATATATAGATAGATAGATAGATAGATAGATAGATAGATAGATAGATAGATAGATAGATACTGTGATAAAGAAAAGAACGGCGACATTTTTCGCGGTAACCCAAATGATGACTGGTTTTCCTGACCTGTTAGGAGCACACCGTTGACTCTGCTGCCCCAGTTGGTCTGAAAATCATCTCTGATACTTTGGCCTCCGGCTTTTTCAAGAGCATCGCCGACCACTGTGAACGCTGTGGTTATAACCATAATATACGGATTTCACTGGATGTCTGTATTTAAAAACTGCTCTTATTTTTGACATCTGTGACGTCATCATTGCCATTATCACTAGTTTTACTAAGACGATTAATATATGTTTGTACGTGCGGGCTAATGCCGTTATGTACGTGCTAATGTCGGTATGTACGTGCTAAGGCCGATATGTATGTGTTTATGCCGTTATGATTAGAATGATAAGTAATGCCCACCTGTGCCGCTGGTGACCGGGTTAACAATCACATCCGTGGACTCAGACTCCAGGTGGCCGGGCTGAATGTCTATGGTGATGGGTCCAACGCTTTGGTGACCTGTGACTTGGGAGATTATAGGTTAGGTTAGTTTTCATCATCATCATGGTCATGATCATCCTCATCTTTACTCTTTAGAGAGTTTTTATAACGTTTGAACTCAAAACACGTTTTCATACATATAATCTCTCAGGTTAGTTTCATTATCAAAGGCTCAGGTTCAATCAGTTAGTATTGGGTAAAGAAAACATAGCTCTGCCCCGAAAGTGTTAGTCCATGTGACACATTTACAAACATAATTCCCTTTACAATGAAATTAAATAAAACGGCATGCTTACCAGCAGACGGCGTGGGGGGTTGTAGGATTATTTTTGAGGGTTTCTAAAACGAGAAAAACTAGGTCAGATCCATGCGTTGTCCCTAAAGCGTCTACTACTACCTAATAGTGTTCTTTTACAACGTCAATGTGACTTTCGTAAATTTTCATGTTATTCTTTGTTACAGCTGACATACAGTCATACTTACTTACTTTACGACCATGGAAAAAGAATTCTGGTGACGTCTCCCGGCGATTCGACTGACATGACTGATGTGTAGTCGTGAAAAGACAATGTTGACGGAGAAAAATTCGACTGACCTCTTCTGTAGCTAGCGCCTGTGGCTGCGTCTTGCTGTCCCACTGTAAGGAGCATCTCTGGTTCTCTTCTATCTCCTTCAGCCGTTTCTGAAAGGTGTCTTTACTGAACAGTCTCTTCATCCCTAAAAAAATGTTTAGACACCTGTTTGTCTAAGAAAATTATACGATTTGTATATTTCCTTAACCCTATCCAGACTGGGGGGGGGGCTAAAAGTGTCCGCGCCAACTTTGACATCGTATAACTGCCGAACGACATATGTTAGGACTACCAAACTTGGTGACTTTTCCTAAAATTTGGTTAGCAACAATATCATGATGATTGTATAAGTTTATCATTTTTTGTGTTGCCATGGCAACGGGTTTCTGAAAGGCATTTTATGCAAAAATCATTGATTTTTTAAAAACAATTATATTTCTTAGGTTTTCTTGCTCAACTACACTAGTTATCCTTCAAGTATAGCATCATATGTAATAGGATGTAACTTTAATGATTAGATATTCATAATTTATGCTAATCTGATTACGTAATCGGTCAAAATCCAAGATGGCGGACCATTACACTATTTTAGATATCAACAGGCTATTTCGCCTTCAAAATCGTCACTTTACGGCATTTTCTTTACCAGAAACATTTATATTAACGTTTCTAGTCTATTATTAGTGTTTTTAGGCGGTATAAGTGGAAAAAAGTATTTTTCAAAATTTCAAAATGGCTGATCCAAGATGGCAGATCCCAAGGGGTCGCTAACAACACGTGACGTCATTTAATGACGTCATTTTGACGTTAACGTAGTTACGATTTACGTAATATGTCTTGGTATACCTTAAAATCAACAATACATACTATTTTGTATAATACCTTTAGATATTACGGGAATTCCCTATTTAGCCGATAACATCACATCGATGACGTCATAATTACGCCATATTACGTCAGGACGTCACCAAATTTCTAGGAATTATAAAACTTTACATGGACATCACTCCAGACAAATTTGGGAGGGATACATCATAGCGTTCAGAAGTTATGAGGGGGGCCAAATGTGCCCCCCCCCCCCCCGGTCCCAGATATCCCAAAAAAGCCCAGTCTGGATAGGGTTAAAAGACGCAACATAAAGTAGGCAGAGTATAGTCCCTTTATCACCAGCCCATTGAACGGATTTCGAACCACTTCCCCGGTGATATGAGAATTTTTACATTTATCCCGAGACATTGAAATTTGCTGTAAATCAAATTTTACAGCAGTATTGCACAATTTTACTTACCGGGTTTCCTGTGGTGTTCTTTGATCTTGATGACGTTTGAAACAAGGTCCATTATTGCCTCTGACACTTTCTTCATTCTATCACGAGGGCCGAGAATCTTAAAACCCGCTCTAATCACATCAATCTTAACCTCATTCGCACTTTCAATCTTCTGAATTAGATCCTTCTGGCCCTTAGCTAAGACATTCAAGACGGCTTCGTCCACACTGACTACCGACGTGTCAACTTGTTTCAAAAAGTCGTCAAGCTTTTTCTCCATGACATCAACTGCCTGAATGAGACCCGAGATCTTAACTTTACCCGCGTTCTTATCACATGACATAACAGCGCTGAAGTTAGCATCTTTATTGCTTTGGGCTGCAAAGTTATCCCAACCACCGACTCCCAGGACTTCCTTTGACACGTCCCTACTGGTTTCCGTGAATAAAGCTCGGATACTGTTTTCAGCAGTGTCTGCAGTGCCTTTGTCTACAGCCCAAATGGCCACTTCCTTATTTCTTACATCAACTATGACATCGTTTAGCGTGTTTGTCTGTGTCTGAACCGAATCAATAATTTTCTTTGTGTCCTTGTGAAAAATAACGGACCGGAGTTCAGTAGGTATTGACCACCTGCTTTCTTTGAACTCGTCAAGCTTGCCCTTGACTTTGCCGTGCGCCTGCTCTACCTCCTGTTCCACTCCTGTGATTCTAACTTCGCGATGGGCTTGGATGACGTCAAAATCAACGTTTGGGAAGGCCGACCGAAATGGTGGTAGCTGCTTCTCTAGTAGGCGTAGTTTACACAAATCAACATTCACAATCTTTTGTTCATTGCGCTTAATGGCCCGATGAATGTTCGTTTTGTCCATTGGCTTTGTTGATGATGTAGTGAAGTCCATCTCGGCGATGGTACCAAGTGGCTCGTAGTGCGCGCACACAGAGATAGGACCGGACTCGACCTCGTGGATGGGTTTACTCACGACTCTCGGAACGACTGTCGGAACAACAAAAGACATTTACTGACACGTCGATTAGGATTAGACATGTGAGTAGAACATTCCATTGTACACAATTAATAAAGCAACAGGATAAGTTCTCTAAAGATTCAGACGTTTCAATAAGCCATCTTATGTTCACAGTCACTGATGAAAGACACTTTTTAAAACGTCTGACCCGTTAGAAAATTCATCCAGTTGCTTATCATAATCACTAGACATCACTGAAACAGAACTACATGGTTGAAAACATTACATGGCCTACATGTACGCAAATGTCCGAAACTCAAAACATTAAGTGTTACAATTCGTCGATGTACAGATCCTCTGTAGAGAACTTCTGTTTACAATTAAGATTGGCAATTACATGCGTGCTTCTAGACTTTGGATGAGAGCAAATGATAGTTTAGAGGTTTTTCCTGCAACTTTAGAAAGATGAATGACAATGTAAAAGTCTTACCTGTCGGGTCTTTGAATCTGATAATGGCCGTCCCTTGTTGCTCGTCAGTGGTGATGTCCAGTACCTGCCCTCCCCCACTTTGCCCCATGTCTTCAAAGTATTTGAGGAGCCGATCTTGAGTGAATCTCTTTGTGATTCCCGACAGTTGCACACTCCTGGTGATGACCATGGGGCTGACTGAGACAAAATGTTCTGACAGAGGTTTCCCTTGAACTTCCTTAGCCATCCGACGTCTTGTCTTCCCATCTAACATACAAAATAAAACGTAAATGCATGCAGGTTCATCTGAGTTCAAACTTTTCTCAAACATTAAAAGGGTCTCCAAATTACTGAGTCTTCTCCATCTCCATGGACACGTGACTATGCACGTGCGACGTCAGTGATGGGTTAGAGGCTGTTGGAAGTAAATATCGCGCCCCGTCCCGGTTAAAAGAGATTGGTGCTCCATGATTCGGATGGCATATTTTACTCTCCTCACAAATGACTCGTGTTCGGTATCCAGAATGTTCAAACACAAACAAAACTGCATGTCCGTGGCACCACAACGTTCGTTGTTATGGAAACAAAATGCTTAGAACACAAACGACTAGGTGCTCCATCCTCAGCAGAGGTTTCACAGCATATTCATATTAATCCAATTCATTCCCAGGTAGCACAGGTTTAGAGGGCGTTGAAATTATGGATACTGAACACGATTACTTATGAGCGGAGTTAAGGAGCCCATCTATATCAAGGCGCACCAACCTTATCTCAGCAAGAACGGCGGGTCAATCTTTTTAGTTGGAGAGCAGTTTGAATTTGCCATGAAAAAGTTGATGCGTTGAGTTTCAGTCAGGAACTGATTGTTATTCGCAATATTCCTACACACGCACGAATCTACACATTCTTAACACTTATCCGGTTGTTGTAGGAATATTCTGATCATAAATTACAACCAGTTTCCCTTTTCAGTCGCTCGGGTGGGATAAGGTAGGATAGTGGAGCTGGATGTCAATTTGACTGACAGGCTGACAAATGTTTATTGAACGTCAGCCTACCGATGCCAAGGAGCAGAGACACCACCGCCATGGACGTATCTTCACCCCTGAAAACCCCGGCAATGGACAGCCTGTTTCCAGCACTTTCTAACCCTTCCAGGTAGTCCCGGAGAAAGCTATTCGTACAGCCCTTTGGAATGCCCTGTATTTGTAACGGGTACAAGTGTTGAATATGATAACAGTCGAAGGAAGATGTCTCGGGATATCATAACCTCTGGTCTGCACAATGTTTAGTTTATGATACGTTGCAAGCTGTTTTCCAACACAAAGATTTGACTGACCGAATTGTCGACCAGTCCTCTAGTCTTTTTTGAACAACTGAGGACCCAGTTGGTCCGAAAATGCAAATTTTTGAAAGTGTGACGTGTGCATCATGTCAAATCGGTTGATAGTCGCCAACGATCCCGCCCCAACCAGATGAAGGTTGATAGGTCCATGTATAGCAGATAGCTAACTTGAACCGGGACGGGGGCGCTTTGATCAACCTTCTTTGACTCGCTTTTTACGTCAAATGTTCCGAACATGGCGTGTTCAGAGCAATCGGGTCCACAGTTATTCTGTCGGAGACAGGGGGACTTCTTGAAAATTTGGTAAGTAAAATCCTTGTGTTGAAAGACATAACGATATGTACGATGATGCTATACAACACAAATGAACTGAATACAATACTTGTGATTAATGTACGTGTGAGCAATTCCATATAAAAAATCGTTACGCTTATCAAATTTCACAGTTCTTGTGCTTTATCTTTACATTGGCATGTGATCTTCAGGCAGGTTCATCAATGATTTTTTAGTCTGTAACAGACAAAGCTCACGCACATCTGCTTGGAAGTTATAATTGTAAAGCTAGTTACAGAGTAAGCAGCTGATAGAGAGGACTGCACCATATGGAGGTACCTAGTCCGCAGCCAACGCTCAAGTATGGCCATGAAGCCTTTTTTTTCAATTAGCAAGTAAACAAAGTAAGTAAGTGACAGAAGTCTATCATTATTTAAGTATGATGTAATGAAAATCTCTACCTTTATAAGAAGGATCTTGGCATCGATTAGGCTCAGCTTCTCCGAGACAATAACTTCTTTTTCTTCAATGAAATGCGCTGGTTTTTGAACTACATCAACAGCAGCTGGAAAAAAATCATTTTCAACAATGAATCATCTAACTCCAACAACATTTGTCAGGCATACTCGGGGAGAGGACATACATGTCCCTTGCCTGGCATTAAAGGACTCAACTGAAGGACTAACACATAGCAGTCCAGAAAACACATATTCACCTCGCTTGTGTTGAAATGTAATGTAGAACACGCCGTTAAGGTCCTTCTTAATTCTTTCAATCGGTCCACCACCAGAGGCACGAGTGTTGGTGAAATAAACCTTCAGACGCTCCTCATCAATAGTCCCGTCTGTGATAACTTCGACCGTTGGATTCTCTGTAGAGTTCATGAAAATTAAAGCAGAGATAATTCATTTTTAAACTGATGTGTACAGGATACATAGGGAGGGATGAATGATGACCGACTATGCAATAGTATTTGTAAACTTCAAATAACCCAATTCTGTATAGGTCATGTATTCAAACTATGATACAAATTACACGAATACTTCATAAAAAAAGTCAAATATGTAGATTAAAATCAAAATTCATTTTTCTTTTGAATTGCAAGGTAGTTCTAAAAAAGTGCTTTGGCGTTTCTAGTGACCAATTGGAAAGCTATGTAACACTGAAAGGTTGTCCAGAAGAACGATTTCATGTTTTTAGGGCAGGGTAATAACGACATTGAACGAGTTGACACAAAAATACTTACTGCGATGGTGAACTTGTAACTGTGTCCCTTGCAATACGTGATTACGTGATAGCACATCCTGAGCTTCTGTTGAACATAAAAAACAAAACATCCAAGATATGGAGTAGTCATTCTTATGATCAATTCCAGAAGATAGAACCGGGTTTCTCATGCTCACCGGTAAAATAGGTAAATATGTCTTAATGACAAAGCGACAAATTCACCTAATATGATAGTGCAGCCTATCTTTTGTTTCTGAATGTTTGTTTCTAAGCGCAAACAGTAACAGATATCAATATCAGTTATCATATTTAATCTAAATTTTGAAAATACCAGTAAATGTCTCCTTTGTGTTTGGTATATCTCTATAAGCCAGCTCACAGTTTGATGCATCAGTATGGCAGGGGTTCCATCCGTTAATATTTACCAACAATGCATCACACTGCACATGCGCACTTCGAAATGTGAGCTGGTTTGAACTTACCCTTTGTGTTCTCGAAGGTGATTACGTAGTAGTCGTCATCCTCGGATATGGACTTGATTTTGCCACCACCTGACCTCTTGTTGTTGGAAAAATACTTCTTCAAGGCGTCCGTACTACACGACATCGTCCCGCTACGAACTACCTCGATAGATGGAGTTTCTGCGAACAACATGAGCTGCGTTAGTATAAAGTATTAAAAAGGTGAAATCACTTAACTCTGATCTAAATAACAACCACAAGATCAAAATGAATTGCAACATTAGCTTTTCTGCGTGGCGCTCCACTATGTATTGTCTTGTTGCAATTGTTGATAAAGAAAAGAAAACAAAATGAATTTGATAGGATTATGAGATGGCTATTGCAGGTGGCAAATACATTTCACTACCCCATACTACCCTCTTAGGCAATCTACAAAGAGTGTTAAATTTAGTTCTAGACCAGAATGGTTTGTCAGCTTATGTATTTACTTATAAGGGAATCTTTGTTGTCCGCGGCATGCGATTCTTACATCCTATTTCATTTCGAAACATTTTGCGAATATCAAAAGCTTTCATAATAACAACTTATGTCTTAACATCTCCCTATCAGCTTCATCAACCTGGCACTTCATTCACGTCGTTCACATATGTATATGCATAAACATTAACTCATTGAAGATTGTATTGTAACCTCATATTGTCTAATGAAGTACTTGAGACAATATCTTACCGAGAAGATATTCATCTCGACATTGAGGCCTGTCATCTGGACCCGGTACATCTCCATGGCCGTGCGAAGGCTGTTCGTGGGGCCCAGCTGTATGTTTAAGAATGTGAGGATAGTTTTTACTACACATGCTATACATCTAAACAACTGTACATTCTCTTGGGGGCCTTTGAGCCTCACGACTGCTTTGATATCGTACAGCTTATTTGATCTATTTTGCAATAACTTCCCTGTAATGAGTCGAGTTTTAATAATTTCTGACAAGCATGATTAGCAAAGAGGCTAATTTCATACGTTTAGTGTTTAAGTCTCAGAGGGCTAGCCTAAACGCACATTTTAATAACGCTGCACCAAGTAATTTTTATGGATGACGTCCTTTGGAGACCCTAAATCTAATGCGAGAGCGCGAAAAAAAAAGACAAGAAGGGCTGAAAAAAACAAGATACCTAGATTTGAAATATAATAGTCAACGACACATCTTAGGACACAAATTGAATGAGAGAAGACAGTGTAACAGCTAACAATTCCTTTGTTCATAAGGAAAACAGCAACAATTTGAATAAATCAGTTGCAGTTGAACAGCAGTTGTTGTCCTGTCCTGTTTATTTCCATATACCATTGATTTTGCAGGCCTGCAGAAACATACTAAAAAGGAACTCTTTGGTCATAGTTACAGGCAGCGGAATTCTTTTTTTTCTGGGAACAGGCCAAAATTAATGCGCGCGCGGACGTCATCCATAAATACTACTTGGTGTAGCCTTACCTAGTGAACATTCGGCTGTCAACAACGAGTATACCCAAACTAGATATTGTTGGCGGACTAGATCGTTAAGGGGCCTGATGGTTTTGCATATATTGGTTTAAATTATGCATCTGTTATAAATGAATCTATGACACAGTCCTACCACAATCACACACACGCACACACACACACACACACACACACACACACACACACACACACACACACACACAGGACTGTAAGTACTGTGGTATGTGTAGTGCCGCAAATCCGTACTACACCTACTACAGTCACAGCTGTAGTTCGATGTAGTAAGTATCATAGACATAACGGTAAAGAATGGCACTGGCCTCAATGTCCTAAAGCATGGCCTAAAGTAAATGTAGTCATAATACAATCATCGTATATTGCACTATGCATAGAATCCTACTGTTACATTCACTCTCACAACATGTTTGTAATCTCATTTCATCTTTAGCCCATAGAACAAAACACAATCGTCACCTTCGGCACCGTCTAAAGTAAACAGGTTTTAAAAGCAATTTAACAGCTTTCGTAGAATCAGGACAGTTTAACCCCCCAAAACATCCGTTTGTAGCCCATAGCGAATATTTATATGTGCAATTTTGACATTTTCAATCAGTTTGATCGTATATGTGTCTTGTACCAACTAAGGCTTCTATCGGAGTTATTGACTCAATGCTGTAGAAGTCATACAAAAAAAAGCATTTGCGTGGTCAAGTTGGGTTCAAACAGACACCAGCAAAATATTTTCAAAACATTTATTCTGTTGTTATTATTCATTAAATAACATGTATCTGGTATAAGTATGAACGTACATACAAACAAGTCATTGAATTATAGAAAATTTTACTGCAACTTGCGTTTTTCAAAATTGTATATAAATTATGGTAATGAGTATTGATCATTTATATTTAGACACGGCAAAATATTCCACTTGCATTAAGAAAACATTTAATGGAACTCAATAAAGAAGAAGTTACCTCCATGTCTTTCGGGAATGTCCAAATTTGACCCTCTTTCGCGACAGAGTCCAAACCTGGTATTACCGTAGAACAGCTTAATATTTACTTTTGAATAGATTTTATGTTATTTCTGGTAATTTGTACTTTGGAACTCCTCCCATTGAAAATCTAATAATATTTCTAGCCAAGATTTATATATACAGATGTAGAAAATCTGGGGGCGTTGAATTTTGATTCTTTTCTGAGATATGTTCATTTCTTTTTAAGATAGAATATCACATAGTCCTGAGGAAAGGCACCTGGGGAAGTGGGGCACTTTATGCGGCTGATTATCTTGTGTATATGCTTAAGTTCCTCTTTCATTTCAACTTCTGTTATTACTGTTGTCATGTTGAAATCCTTAAATTGTTGTTACATTACATTTCGATTTCTGCCGGTTGAAATTTATGTTATCATTATTGTTTACACTGAACTTCTGTGATTATCATTATTATATATGATTTCACATTATCTGTACAATATCGGTTCTTGCTGGATGGTTTTCTTATTGTATTTATTTTGAAAAACCAATCAATTCTTTTTTAATTAGTAAGGTTGAGGTATTTAGGTGGTATTTCTAGTCCCTTCTCTGTGCATAAATTATGATCATGAGCATCAATCATTTGCACCTAGCAATGTCAAAATTTCTCTCATGAAAGAGTACTTATATGAAAGGAGTCACCGAAAAAGTATCTGAAGTAAACATTATCGGGTCTGTTTGGATCCCATGCTGTCAGATGAGCCGCAAATATGCATTGGTCGTTTGAGGGCAAAACCTATACACATTATATACCCATACTTTAAGAATAGGTCACTACCTGTGACGGTAGGTGGGCCGTCCTCGGGCTTGTCCGCCGTGCTAGCTGCACTCCCCATATCTGTCGACTCACATACGAACAAATGGACTCCAACATAAGCGTATCCCCAGGTACGGTTCACGTTTTTGGGAATTCCTTTCCTTCCTGTTCGTAGCTTTGGCCTGTGCTAGCCGGTTGTCTAGGACGACGCCATGTTTGGTCCCCCACTGTGTGTTCAAATGTCATAAAATACAAACCCTATCAAACTATCAGCCACCATTAAACGAAGCAAACAAATTAGTCATATATAAAGTATTAACCAAGGCTTTGAAGTGTCAATTTATTGACAGCTGCGCCACGATGTACACAGCATGAGCAACCTTTGTGGCACCTGCACGTACCTGACACGTCGGCACTTTTGCTGGTAAACATGTTGTTCCGTACGACCGCCAGCTGAACTCGTACATACACCAAGAGGGTCGAAAGGGCAGCTTTGTAGAGACCCCGTATGTAACACTGCATTCCTGTCTTTACCAGCATATGTGTACTATTTTGTGTGTGTTCGCTGTTCATATATATATCTCGAGCTGGAAACATTTTCGTACAGGTATCTTATGTAAGAATTACCCATGGGCTCCAGTCCGTCCAAAGAAGGGAACATGGAAAGCTATTCTCAGACGGCGTCTTATGTCGATACTGTTAACAAAAACAACGATGACGGTGATCTAAAGGTCACAGAGGATTCTGGACAGCAGCATGCAACGGGAAAGGACGATATGTGCTGGGCAAGGGCGACAGTTGACGAGCCAAAAACGACCGGCAAAGGAATCAAAATAAGACAGAACAACTGTAGTTCCATTCTCGTAAGGGACTTTAATATCGAATTTCCTAAATTGAAGAGTTATTTTAAAAAGAACTATGGACCAGACATCAAGTCTATGACACGAGACGGTTGGGATAACATGATTGTGGAATTCAAGTCGCGACAAGGTAAAGCACTTTTTATTTCATTTACCTAGAGTGCAATTCTCTTCACATACATATATATTTCTACATTTCTTTATTCAAAGAAGAAAAAAAAGGAAACAGAGTTATGAAATGCTTGTTCGCCAAAAAAAATTACTCAAGTGACTGGATACATTTTGAAACAGCCATCATCCACTGTTTACAAGATTTTACCCAGTTGATTGAGTACCTATTTTTGGCGTCTTATTACCTCTATAAACGAAATGCTTGTTCGCTTGACGTTTCATAAAAAGAAATACAATACATAATGCTCTATATTACAAACAACACAGGGTAAATTACACGTATATAAACGACTGGTAATAATTATAACATCTGACCGCATCACTCTTATTCCGTTATTTGATTACATTTAGTCGCTGAAGAAGTCCTTAAAGTGTCTCATCACGTGGATGGAGAAACTCTCACGCTCAATCTGCAAGATACTACATAGTCATCTGACAATATGGAAGACAAAGACCAAAACAAAGTACAGGTAATAATTTTGTCAACAAATAAAGATCCATACTAAAAGGATGTTATTTCGTTGTCTACGGAATATACTCTTTTTTATATAGATATGCTTCAATTTTTCACATATATTCTTTGTATTCTCAGTGATCAGTGGTGCTCGTCTACGTTCATTTGGTGGAATTTATCACAACTTTACTAATCTTTATGATAGTTATCCAGCCCAATGCACTAGCCCGTATTGGGCAAGATTAGTAAGCACTGTTACAAATGCTCCAAAAACTACGTTGCACTATTGTTTTGTACATTTGCTGTTATAGATGTTCCTAATTGCTATTCTATGGCTAACAGGTCATGTCAGCCGTGTCTGAGGTCAAGGGGGAAAACGGTTATCATGCTGACTGCCAAAGAGTTGAAATGATCTCGCCAAAAATTGATTTGAGTGTACACGAAAAGGCGAAACAAAATTTCTCTAGACCTGATGGAGAAAATCGCAAACTGCATAGTTGGCAAGAGACAAGGGCCATAAACAAAATGGCGACAGTGGCGACACCAGGTATACAAAACTACATCGACGGCGACAAAGAAGAAAGCAACAACAACGCACAGAATCCGAACACGACGAACAAACTAGCCAATGGCAATGCTACTGGCGGGGATGCCCAAGAAAAGATAACAAGCGGAACAGTCCACACAACAGACATTGAAGTAGACCCTGTGAAAGTAGAGTTTATGCAGAAGGTACACAAAAAGGAATTTCAGAACATTCGTACCAGTAACAACGTTGTAATTGTGGTAGACACTGAGCCGCAGTCAAGTAGGGTGATCTTTCGGGAAAACGCACCAGGAAAAGGTAACGTGGATCGAGCCAGTGACCAGTTTCTGGACCTGTACCAGAGCATCTCGGACCAACTGTCCATAGACAACACTATACACGTCCTTACCCAGATTCCTAACTGTACGATACAGACTCTAAACAAAGCGCTCCTCAATGCCAACGCCGACGAAAGTGTTCTTGTCAAGAACTGTCTCAACGACGACTTTAAAAAAGTTTTTTATGGATCTAAACATGACGTAAAGAATGCAATCACAGCATTCCTTAAAACTTCACTGATACAACAAAATGTAGATGACGTCGGAGAAAGGAACATGGCTCACGAACAGAAAAGGCCTAATGCTCGGACGGTAGAAACATCTGAAGACACACAATTTGAAGGGACAATTGGGGATATCACAGTCTGCGTTCATGAAGGCGACATTACACGCCAAATGGTAGATGTCGTGGTCAATGCCGCAAACAACAGACTGGACCATAAGGGTGGCGTGGCCCTCGCTATCAGCAATGCCGGTGGCAGGAGGATTCAGGGGGAATCCCGTGACTATGTGAAGAGCCAAGGTAGCTTATATATCGGGCAAGCGATGCACACAGGAGCTGGTAATATGCCTTGTAAACACGTCATTCACACGGTGGGACCGATGTGGGACAGTCACAGCGACAGAGAGACTGTACATGTGAAGAAACAGCTACGTAAAACCCTGACTAATGTTCTTCAGTACGCTTCCAACACACTCCAAGCCACGTCCATCGCCATTCCAGCTATCAGTGCAGGTAGGAGTACTTCATTGATATTTGTAACTCTGATATATCTATTTCAGATGAATATGCTTACAAATTCGAAAGATGTTTGGAAAAAGTTCTTAAATCAGAGCTTAAGTCTAGAAGCAGGTTTTTCATACTATGGTATTGTTTTTTTTTAACTCATAATATATATCTATTATAAATATACATTATATACATACATTTATAATTTATATATTTTGGAGCTCAAGCTGAGACCATTTCATTACACATAGATTATGCAGCTTATGCCATAGGTCTCATTTCTTGATAACAAGCATCCGTTTAGATACCGTTTTTAGCTACGAACAATCCTAAGTGCAGACTCGTATTATGTCCAGGTATCTATGGCGTGCCGGTAGACGTTTGTGCAAAACAACTTATGCTGGCGACCCTGACGTTTGCCCAGTCTCCAAGTCACAACAACACACTCCGTCACATCAAATTCATTAACATCGATGACCAAGTCAACCGTGCTTTTGTGCGAGTCTTCAGTGGCTGCCTTCCGCCTAACTACGATGTGGCTCAGCCATTTGAACACATCAGTAGCAAAGACTGCCCCATCTGTATGGACAAAGCTATTGATCCAAGACAGCTCGATTGTTGTGGCAATGAGTTTTGCAGTAAATGTATCAAAACAGCTTTTCGGGTCAAATCGATATGTCCTACCTGTGGCCACCAGTATGAGGCCCTGAAAGGCGATCAGCCAAAAGGGGGGACAATGGAAGTCTGGGAAAGTTCGCAATTTCTTCCAGGGTACCCTGAGTGTGGAAGTCTCCAAATTCACTATCACTTACCTAGCGGAACTCAGGAGGTGAGAAAATTGTGTACACAATCATGAAAAAAGGCTGACATTATAGATCCATTGCAATTATAAATTGAAGCTAGATCTACTTAATTATTATAAGTGAAAGCGTAATTTGAAAACATGGCCATCCTTTTGTCTTTTCATCAAGAACATGCTAGTGTAAATAGCATCAAAATGATTATTTTATTTCCTTATACTTTTATATTGAAAAAAAATGTAATTAACTTATCATATATCATATAAAACACATCCGTCTCGGTTATATTCACAGCACTGCCACCCGAATCCAGGCAGACCATACACGGGAACGGATAGGCACGCCTACCTGCCCGACAACAAAGAGGGAAGAGAGATTCTACAGCTCCTGAAGACAGCATTTGACAACCGGCTCGTCTTCACCGTCGGGACTTCCGTTTCCACCGGTCAAACCGATGTCGTGACCTGGAATGATATTCATCATAAAAGCAGCATCGACGGCAGGTAAGCCGGCATTGTTTTATGATATGGAGTCATACTAGAATTTGATCAAATTACAAACTCAAATCATCCTATCAATAATCTTTGCTCATCATGCAATGGCCTTTGCCGATATTGCCATGTTTACAAATAAATTGATATGTTAGCATGGCAATGATCTCACTTAGGGGTTTAATAACAATATTTATCCTGTCATCATTGTCTGTGTTAGTTATGGATACCCGGACCCAGACTACCTCAGACGAGTGAGGGAAGAGCTGGCTGCAAAAGGCATCAGATGAAATTCTCATCCTAAGGTAAGTTTCTACTCTTCGTAGTTCTCCAATTGGCACTGCATTATTAAATCTTTGATAGGAATAAACACAACACAAGACTTCGGTCATGAACAACCATGTAGAATAGTTGTGTTGGTGACGGAATTTGTGTTTACTGTTTCAGCTATAGTTATAAAGGAAAAAATAATTCGTAAAGTTCACCAAAGAAAATAAGTGTCGAATGGGAGGCAAGCATTTTTGAGACCGCAGGTTCCAATGTTGTCCTACCGTATTTTAAGTAAAGACTAGGACTTAAAACAGCCAGACTAAATTTTCTTGTTCCCATTGTGCTTTTCTGCGATACATAATATGTCGTTAACTGTGTTGTTTTATTTCTTATTTGCTTCAGATGTCAGACCACTGGCTGAAATGGTATATGCATGGTGTGGTACGTGACACGAGGAGACTACCTTTGGGACCAGCACCTGCAGACTGGCTCCCTCCCAACAACAACCGGGCCACTTAATGATCCCCGCATCGGGTTTATCTCATTCCACGGGGGGCAGGATAAGCCCTTAACAACAAGAGTGCGAAGGCCACATGCCTCTGCCAAAAATAACTTTGATTTACCACATGACAAATGAACTCTGTTATGCACTGTTTGCCAACGAGTGGCAAATCAAACAACCCCCCAGTAAGTGATTTCAAGAGGAGCGGCATTACGGCATAGCGCCAACTGCAAGTCAAGGTTAGCAAGAGTCGTCCGGTGTGATGCTATAGACAATGTACACCAGAAAACATTATCACGGCATATAATCGAATCCATTAGTCTTGAACAGTGAATGGGCCAAGGGGTTACTTTTCCCCGCATATCTGTCCTGATTGGTCTGTCAACAGTATGAAAACAAATGGGCTGCTCCAATATTAAGAAACTGTCAAGAATACAACTGTTGTCATAGTCCTGAAAAAGATTTCTATCATCTGGACCATATCAGTCTTCCAGTGGATTTTTCATATCAAACAGATGCTAACATGACAAATGGACAGCATTTATAAATATTTATAGGCATATCAACTTTGCTTAGTCGATTAATGAATTCGTCGCCTAATAAAAGACCCACTCGATATGTTGAATCAGACAATCCTTTCCTTAATAAAAATGTCACATGTACAGCTTTATTTTCTTGGTTGCAATATTCATTTAACATCCACACTTAGGTGCAGAACACAGGTCCCTTACAGAGCCTCCAGATGTTTATAGAAATGTTTGGTGATTGACATGATAACATATTATTGCATCCATTCTCTCATTCAATGGACTATGTCCATGCAAAAGCACATATCTGTAAGATATATGACAATATATATATTAGTTTATATACTTATTCAAATACCACCAGTCATGTTTCAATCCGTGTAAAATGCTTTAAATGTTTTAACTTGATGTAGATCTCTATTCAATATATTCACTGTACTTGTGGGGTGATATCAAGTGAAATAAATTCTCCGTACATCAACCAGCAGTAAGATATGGACGTGCCTTGTGGTCCTGGTGCTGAAAAGAGTAAAAAAATAGTTTGAAGTTGCTCTGGGTGGCTAAAAGGAGTCTTTTCTCGGTGCAAGAATTACGCTGACAAAACCGCGATGTCACGTCCGCCGGTGAGAACAGTCATTGGGGCCAACATTTAAAAAAAAATAAGATTGGTCGAGACACTTTTATATAGATGTTTCAAAGCCAATAAGAAAGCCTGATCAATATTGGCACGTTTGCGCAAACAACCCCTTAATCCAGGCTAAGATAAGACATATTTGGTCTGTCCACAACGTGCAGTCACCCTGGTAGCCCAGGATAAACTTCCATAACAGACATTTATGTCTCACTGTTTGACGGTGGAATACATTGTTCCAGACCGTTCAATATTCTTGATGAATGCTTGTCATTAAACTAGTTTGCGTCGTGAATATGTGTGTCAGGATTTGTCACCTTTGGCTTTGACATTCTAAAGACTACTGTCGGCAACTAAGGTAAGAAAATCCAATTGTTATTTCAACAGTTCACCTATTGAAAACAGGCATGCTGTATGCTACTTGTACAAATTAGAACCTTTACCCTGCTATAACATTAGTAGTATATATATATAGCTGGTCACAGGAATATATTTTGCATACTAATGCATAATACTTACCTTTGCCAAGAAGGTTACGTTTTAGGTGCCGTTTGTCTTTGTGTCTGTACTTTGGACAGCAAAACTCGAGAAGCTGTAGATGGATCAAAATGATATTTTGTATGTGGGTATTGCTCGGGAAAACGAAGGTCAAATGTGATGATGGTACTCCTTGTGGCTTTCGAAGATACTACAGCATAACCTCAGGTTTTGGTATCTTGTGTATCGGAATTTCCTAGGCCATGATTTTTTAAATGGCTCTTGGAGTAAAGAATAAGTGGAAAGTTTGGGCCCTCGGGGGGCTTTTTAGAACTGCAAAGAATCACTTTTGTTCCAGAAGTTGAACGAAGTGGTTAATGAATCGTCGTTATCATGCAAATGAGTATATAGTTTGCATAATTAAGAAGGACAATATATAAATCCACTGCGTTGTATTAAATAACTCTAAACACGTTACAAACGAAAGAAATTCAGAACTATTGATAGATATCAATTATGAAAATAAAGACCTCGTTTGCAAAATAAGAAAAAAAACTATGATTCTATAGGAGTAAGTGACGGGAATTTGATAATTGTGGCGCATGGCATCAGGAACCAAAGACAAGGTTAACATTGATAGACATAAATCATACAATACAAGGTGAAATATACATAATTTGTAAGGAAAATATACATTAACATCCTTTGCTAAGTCAAATCATTGCACAGGCAATATCAATGCGCAAGTGAGGACACTAATTTCATAACAACAATGAACATCATTTGGTATGAGGTCAGTGCATTAGATGAAGTATCTTACATGTAAAGCACATTACCGTAAGTAAGAATGTTTGGCCTCCATATCATGTTGAAATAGCGCAGATATAGCTGAAATTAACATCTTTGTACATATAAACAGGGTATACGATTCGTTCGCTGTAAAAGTCTTCTAGTTAAAAACGTTTGTAATTATATTCAGTTGTTGAAAGGTAACATCAATAAATAAAACCAGAGTAGTTTTACTTGAAGTTATGATGATAACAAAGTTTGTTCTCACACTTGGGTGTAATAACCTCGGGGTTATGCATGGTGGTCATGTGATATTTTGTCCATTGAGACTTAAATTAAGAGTCCGCTTGACTTGGGGGGGGGGGGGTTCATGGCGACGGTACTATGTTAATGACACGTTAATGCATGTCACATCAATCATCACGCGTCGATGTGGTTGTTGATCCTTCATAACAGTCTAACCTAATCATACAGTTCGGTACCTAGCAACGAAAGGAGGCACAGCATCAAATATTCCATTACTTTGCACGAATACATACTGTTGTATGTCACATGTTACCCAGGCTGTACATGCCTGTATTCGTTTCGTCCTCAGCATCGAGCAAAGGTATGATTTGTCCTTTGTGTGCTTTTCCCTTCATGAAACTACCAGACGTTTGGTCCACAGTTTCTGCGATTCCTGTACAGTGCCTTCTTGGTGGCCTGTTATTACCTTCGTCAAGAAGGTGATGTTTTCGGGTGAGTGTGTCCGTGTGTGTGTGTGTGTGTGTGTGTGTGTGTGTGTGTGTGTGTGTGTGTTTGTGTCTGTCTGTGAATACCATAACTCGAGAATACCTTGATACACTGTCTTTATATCTATATTTGGCCTGTGGGCAGGTCTTAATGAGACCTCAAAATGTTTAGATTTTGGACCCCTAGCGGCTCGTTAGGTACTGCAACGGAGAGCCCGTTTTTGATATCTCGTGCTCTGGATAAGCTGTGGTCATGATTTTTCTGTGACATATAGCTCTTTATATGGAGAGAAGGTCGTGTAGGTTTTGGCCCTCTCACGGCTTTCTTTTTATTGTTGATGAAAATTTTGATTCAAAAGACCCCCGTCCCAGGATGACCAAAAAAGCCAGGTCTGAATAGGTTAAACCGAAGAACGGTGTCATGATAGGTGTCACCCCCGACACCAGATAATGGTATGATCAAGGATGACCCAGGACCCAGGGGGCATAGAGCCCTTGGCTGGGAGAGGTCTGGGATCAGTTTCACAGGAAGTTGACCAGAGATGGGCCCGAGAAGGGTGTCTGTGCTATGAGTTGAATAAATGTAGTCTACAAAGATCCTTGCGTATCTCCTGATGTTGGAATGAACCTTCGATTCGCGTTAGAATCGTAATAATGGCGTTGTCGGCAGGATGTCCGGAGAAACGTGGAAGACTGGATCAAGGAGAGACCTTATGTTTGACTGCAAGATCGGAGAGATGTGGACGACACGTGGCATGGGGCCACTGGGGTGTGGAGGCCAGGAGAAATCTCACGTTTGGAAAAGTGTTGACCTAAGCCTGGAGCTGTAAGTGTGAAGAAGAGGATTCTTCATTGTTGGCAGCTGGAATTCAAGGCCAAGGGTGGTTCTGCGTGGAGCAGGTAGCTGTAAGTGTGAAGAAGGGGATTCTTCACTGTTGGCAGCTGGAATTTAAGGCCAGGGGTGGTCTTGGGGGCAGCTAGCGGACGCTATGCTGTGTTTGTGACGGAGGTCAGAGCCGGAACCTGAGGGCAGAAGCGAGCGGGGAACCCGTGGAATCGTGGTAACTGCCTTGGTTGCTGAAGACATCCGTTGTGTGCTTGCAGAAGGGACAGGTAGTGGACGCTATGCTGTCTGTGGCGGATGTCGGGGCCAGGACCTGAGGGCAGAAGCGAGCGGGGGACCCGTGGCATCGTGGTAACTGCCTTGGTTGGTGAAGACCGTCCGTTGTGTGAACAGTTCGATTGTCAAGTTATCCTATGAAGGACTGGAATATTACTAGAAGTAGGAGAGTCAAGCGGGTTAAGTTGATGAGTTGTTTGAGGACTGGACTGTAGCGGTTAACAGTTGGTAGCTTTTACCTTGTTCGTCTAACTTGGTTTCATAGTAGACCTTAGTGTTATACAGTAGTAGATTGCGTGACCTAGTTTCATTTCTGTTTATATAAGTTGTGTTTATGTAGCCCATCCTAGAACTGAGAAGCCACAAACGCTAGTGACCAGCTAACATCTGGTCTTGCTTAGGGTGGAATTTCTTGTAACCCAGTAGGGGAGGTACATTACTGTTCATAGTGGATGTATGTAAAGTGTACCAGTGTTGCTATGGTAATTGTGAAAGTCACCCAGTAAGGTAATTAGGGCTTGCTGTTTGGTGTAGTGTATTGTCTGTTGGTCTCAACTGCCTTGACTCGTGTCGTCAAGTCATAGAGTTTGGGCAATGGAAACGGGAGGAAGGTGTGTTTGGGTAGCCAGGCCTACCCGGGTCAGGGCGGATGGTCCGTGCCTAGTGCCGAGGTAGGGGCGTTGACACAATGGTTCGTCCCAAGATTGTGCCAAATCTCGGAAGATGACGAGAGGCAGAGCAAGGGTTGGGTGTTTGTGTTGTGGTAGACAGTGCTAGAGATGTAGCGTACACACCAGGAGCAAATTGTCGAACTGTGCTGACATTTCAGTGAGTCTATTACAACTAACAGTAACAGTAGGATGTATTGGTAACATGATATGTGTTTTGTTAGGTTAGAAGATAACTGATGTAAAAGATAGTTATCTTCCTGGGGGAGGTGTCATGATAGGTGTCACCCCCGACACCAGATAATGGTATGATCAAGGATGACCCAGGACCCAGGGGGCATAGAGCCCTTGGCTGGGAGAGGTCTGGGATCAGTTTCACAGGCAGTGGACCAGAGATGGGCCCGAGAAGGGTGTCTGTGCTATGAGTTGAATAAATGTAGTCTACAAAGATCCTTGCGTATCTCCTGATGTTGGACTGAACCTTCGATTCGCGTTAGAATCGTAATAAACGGTTTGAGGAAGCGGGATCCTAGGGCTCCATGTGCAACATCAACTAGAAATGCAGCCTCTTATTACCTTCGCCGAGAAGGTTATGCAGAGGGTAGCGTTTGTATGTGTGTGTATGTGTGTGTGTGTGTGTGTGTGTGTGTGTGTGTGTGTGACCAGCATAACTCAAGAAGGCTTGGATGAATTGTCTTGATATTTGGTAGGTAGGTAGGTCCCAGTAAAACCTAGAAGTGATTCGATTTTGGGTCCCCTAGCGGTTTGTTATGGTACTGCAGCAGAACTTCCTGTTTTGATATCTCGTGTTCTGGACATGCTATGGAACTGATTTTTGAGTGGTAGATAGCACTTTGGACAAAGAGTAAGTGCTATAGGCTTTGACCCCCTAGCAGTTTTTTTGGAACTGCAGGAGGAGGTTTTGCGTCATACTTTGAAAGGGAGTAGCTCAAGAAGGGCTTGATGGATGGTCATGACTTTTGGTAAGTAGATGGCTTGATGATGATGAACATGATTAAATACGTATTATGCAAATCAGTATCTAATTTGCATAAATAATGAGGAAAGTTTATACATCCGCCAAATTCCATGATAGGACTCTCAAACATGTGACATATTTTTTTTCTATACCTAACACCATACCTCAGCTTAGCAGCTGACCCATATCTACAGAATAGGGCGCTGGCAAAGGACACTAAGGTGGCGATTAATACTAGTCTTAGTCTTTCTCATATGTAACTGAGGAAGAGAGAAATATTGATAAATATCAACTATGCAAATGAAGACCTCATTTACATAATTAATGAGAAAATACAATAATTCAAGATTGGCTTGATGGATGGTCATATTTTTTAATGTGTAGATAGTTTACGTTATGCTTTGTATGATAAGATGATAATTATGCAAATCAGATTTTGATTTGCATAATTAATGAGACAATTTTAAAAACCCGATGTGTTCCATGATATGACTACATTCAAATATGTGACATTTGTAACTAAGAAAGAGAGGAATGTTGATAAAAAAATATGCAAATGTAGACCTAATTTGCATAATTAATGAGAAACTACTGTGATGATATACATGCTGGTAAGTGACGGCAACTTCATGTTTGTGGCATTTGGAAGTTATGTGAACGTGAACAACGTTGAATCGAATTATGCTTATTAAGCCTCATGTGCATAATTGGTGATAAATGTTAACATAACCTTTGTCAAGCTCATACTTCTGTTATTTGGGTGAAGACGATCAACTGGTATGATTTGTAATTGATGAGAAACACTCCTAATACATCAGTCGTAAAGATTAAAATCATTTGGCGAAGGTATGAGGTCGTGGAATTCTAGTTTGTATATAACATTGCCAGCTACAAAATAGTACACAAAATGCTGCCGTTGTGGCTTCCGTGTAGAAGCTGGGCTTGCTAATTGGCAGCCGGACTCAAAGTGTGATCAATCATTAAACTTATCAACTTAAGTCCTTTTGTGTTGCCCCGACCTCTTGTGCTGTCGCGTACACAAGGAACCTTTTACCTTAGATACGAAAATCGGGGAGGGCATCTGCAGCTGACTTTCCACTAAACTTACACAATATCCATTCGGTTGTTACAGCATGCTACAGCTACTGCAATAGTCTTAGCGCACCGTAAAGTCCCAATGAATATGGTACAGGATTCATTGAAGGTCATGGCACTTGGAAACATTGAACTTTACCTGTCACGTTCTACTGACACAATGCCGTTTTTCTACAAAACATTACTTGCGACGTCGCCGTGTGGCACTTGAATAGCCGTTTTGTCATGATTTTATGACCTCTATTTCTCATGGCGGTAATGATGGCAAAACAACTCTTGATTTTGAGCAAGGCAAAGTCTGCATCATGAGTCAACATTGGTACAAAAGGAAGTAAACATTGTGAAAAAGTTTAGAAAATATCCTGATCCCCTTGTCAACCGATCCCAGCAAAGACATGCTGTCCTGCATAAGTTGGCAAATTTTCAAAAGGTCGGTCACCTGTGCCCCTCCTCCTCCTCACTCAACATCTGGTGCTGACTCAACATGTTGCTCACACGGCAGTAGACTAGGATAGACTTTCATAAAAAAAACTGCACCACCTAAATGTGTAAATAAGTTGCCAAACAAACTATAGTTTTCCGGCGCAACCGGTCATTTGGTATCATGAACCCTGATTGAGCACGCTTTACATTTTCAGAACATTGTAATGCCCTTCCATTCAGAGGCACATAGGTATTTATCGAATAAAAAAATCGAGCCAGATAGAAATGCATCTACGTTCGAGTATGGTCGCTTAGCCATGACAATCATGATACACATAATCTACCACTATAAAATGATTTCCACAGTTTTTTTAACACTATATATACGTGTAAATGTTGCAAGAAAGTACATCTTTTGTAAAGCCAAACAGTCTAATAGTATGGTAGTGCCTGTATTTATTGTTATATCTTACCCCATGTCACATGTTTGCTTAAAACTGATAAACATGATAACAACATGGTCATGTGGCTCCCCCTTGGTAGTGAAATTCCTGTCTCTCCCGGGAAAGCCAGCTTTGCTCCTGAATGTGTCTGATAACATTGCATCTTTGCTTGAAATAACTGAAATTATTACCCTCGCCAAGAACGTTATGTTTTCGGTAACGTTGGTGTGTATTTGTGTGTACAAATAGTATAACTCGAAAAGGCCTGGATGGATGTTCTTTTATTGTGTATCTGTTCATTAACATGTAGCGAAGCTACTGGCATCATTTCGGTGACCTTGAGCATTTAAAAGATTGTTTTCGGCGCTTCATTGTTATCAGTTACCCCCCTCCATCCGTGTGGCGTGACATGCATGCAGATCATATAAGGTGGCGACCAAGACGCGTCCAACCTACCTCAATGATGGCGCAAAATGACTGTGATGTTTGCCGAAGATTTCTGTTATGCATTAAATGGCCATGTTCCGTTTTATAGAACACCTTAATCAACGGATCAACAGCGATCAGCTAGCGAAGGTACCAAGATGGATCGCACTAGACAAGCAACGGGAAAACAGCCAAAGAGAAAAGCCTTGAATCGAAGGGAAAAACATGTCCAAGACGATGACTGGTCGGAGGCCAATCTGAGGGCCCTAATGATGAAAACAAGCTCCTCAAAGAAACTCAATCTGTCAGACAAGTCTCTTGACCAAATACCACCTGATGTATTTAGTATCAAGGACATTGATATCCTCGATGTGTCAAACAACCCCCTTGGCTCCATACCGGTGAACATCGCCAATCTTCCTAATCTAAAAGAGGTTAGAGCGGCCGGTTGTGGCATCAGAGAAGTCAGTGGAAATATTTCAAGATGCACCTACCTGAGCAAAGTAGATTTGTCACGGAACCCTTGTATCACCACACTTCCGGTTACAATGAAGCAACTTCGGTACTTAAAGCACTTTGCTATGAGTGGTTGTGAGCTGAAATCGCTTCCCAAGAATATGACTTTCCTGGCAATGATCGAGACACTTGACCTATCAAACAACGAGCTGACCACACTCCCTCTTGACATTTCAGGATTGAAGCGACTTAAAGTTCTAATCCTCAACGATAACGCCTTTGAAAGTATCCCAGAATCGGTCGAGTCTTTAGGTCACCTTCACTGCTTCGAAATGAAGCGGAATAAGATGAACAACATTCATGGTGGCCAGAAGTTGAACGTCCCCGCACACCTGCAGACTCTGGACATGGAGGGCAACTACTCCTTAAATTTGTTGCCAGAAGGGCTTGAAAAACTTGAGAACTTGGAGGAACTGAACATCAGCTACTGTGGCATTGAGACAGTACCGGACTCATTTGGAAAGTTAACGTCAATACGGCGAATTCATCTTGCTGGCAACAAGCTGCGCACGCTTCCCGCAAACTCCGGAAACCTCCTCAATCTGGAAACACTGGATCTGGAAGGGAACCGTCGTCTGTCCAGTTTGCCGCTGTCTCTGTATCACCCGAGGAAGACTCTCAGAGATAAACAGACAGGGACAAACATCGGTCTCATCCTAGACAACTGCCCGGCTCTAGCGTTACCCGAGTCGGAAGTTGCCGAGGGAAACGTGGTCTCCGTACTTGTAGAGCTCCTGTCAGAAGATATCATAGAGAGGGCCACAGTCATCGTGGCTGTGGAGGTTGTGCAAGACACAATCATCGAAGGCCTGACGGAGAACATGGTCGCCGTGACGGAAGGACGTGTTTGGGACGACATCATGACGGATGTCACAAGCGTTGCAATCTCAGACAAGGAATGCTCAGAGGACATCTTTTCAAGCATTTTGAAAGAGGTCATGTCAGGTCATGTGAACGAAATAATCATCGAAAGTGTAAACGAAGAAAGGGCTATGATTGTCATGACAGACAAATTGTTGGATGAAACGACGAGATCAATGACAGAGGAGGTGGCTACTGGTGCTCTCCAGGTAGATGCTGTGGCATGGGAAGTGTTGCAAGAGGTCTTTAATGAAATGACCAAGGCAATGACCAAATCAATCGCTTTGAATGATAATAAAGAATGGCGTCTTTCAATGGGATTGATGGAGATCCTCTTGGATGAGGTCATCAAATCAACGGCAACGTCAGTCGCACTAGAAGTGGATGGAGAACTCCGCCTGGGCCAAACAGTTCCAGACGAATACGACAGACAGTTTAGGTAAGTGTTAAGAATTGCATCTTATTTGGAGTTCTGCAGTAGCGAAAACACGATAATATTGAGGGCAAGGACCACAGGACGAATAGCTGCATTCATTGTAAGCTAATTGTGGATCCGAAATAAAGTCAAGTAAATATAATACAAGTCTGATGTTTTTAATACATTCTCATTCAATATACTCTGCTCGGAGCAAACGTTTAAAAAGTATTCATCTGTTTGTTGACAGCCATAAGATTTCTGCAGCCGCAGACGTCATGCAGTACGTGGACCTCCCGGCAGGCGGCAGGTTGAGCGTCCCTCCAGGGGCTACTGATGAGGATATATCCGTCATCACAGCAGTGCTGAACCCACACGGGTACGACCGGACACTCAGGCTACAAGACCACGAGCTACTAGTCAGCGACATCATAGAGATGAGACCAGCGGGGATGGAATTCAACAAACCCGTCAAGCTGAAGATCCCGCACTCTTTACCCAAGTACTACTGTGAAAAGGAGTTCGTCGTAAAGACGACTGAAAATCTAGGAATAACATGGAGGACTCTGGACACAGTAAGCCAACAAGAGCAAGTAAGTGATGTTATTTGCATGTTGATTGTTTGGAAGGGTATATCGCATCCAGCAGTCACAGCAAATAAAAGGTTGACACACTCCGTGTAATTTGCAAACACAGATAAATGTGCATGGTTACAATCCATTTGTGAATACATGTGGAGGTTTGCTTGCATGTGTTAATCTCAGAAGTAACACATTTTTTGTGTGTGCAATTTCCAGGGACAGTGGTTCGTCACGGTAGAAGTCGACCATTTCTCAGAGTTTGTGGTCGTTGCGAAGCCACTAGAATACTGTCAGAGAGTGGAGAGGGGACAACCATCAACCTTGAGGTCATCACAACAGACAGACGTCGAGATGTCCTTTCCTAGAGACTGTGTCCCGTACAGCAGAGACATAACATTTAAGGTCAGTGTATCCATTTATTGCATAATACACTGTTGCCAATTTTTATCAACAAAAATCTATTAAAATGAATATCTTATGAACAGAAGCATCGCTAGATATCGCATGCATATACTATTCACTGTATCTAACTTGTACTCTTTTTTTTATTGTAATGAAGGTTCTCCCCGTGGATACCGACACCCTGACGTGCGCTTCCATGGGAGAGGACGGAGTCAGCGGGATCGACAGTATGAGTCACATTGTCCAGTTCTGCCGCGGCAGCAGCCAGTTGCTCAACAGGCCTGTCACCATAGTGCTGCCACTCTCACCAGGAGACCGGGACACCCGAGTTCGCGTCCTGAGCTGCGGTGAGAGAGGACACTGGGAAGACGTCACCAGCTCTGTGGACGACATCGTCCGGCAGGGGTCAAAGGTGGCTTTTAAAACCGACCAACTCAAAGCTGGGTACGTAAGTAGAGTCACCAGTGGGTTTTATTGGAGATGTTACATTATATTCCTACCTTGTCATCTTGTCAAAGTTATCAAATTTTGTATGCAAAGTTTCATAATAATTGGTATTGCAATTCCATGACAGTTAAGTCTGTTGAAGAGAAAGAAGGACGTAACTATTGCCTAGCCTAATAGCAGATGATATAAACTTTAAACTTGAAAGTATCAAGAGGAAATCATTTTCTTTCAGCTTCACTGTTATTCGCTGCGACAACCTGGAGGATCCTACCAGGATGGTCAACATGGTGATGAAGAACATCCGGGCCAGACAAGTCAGAATCCTCATCTTTAAGAAGTGGAGGGAACCTCGAGAGAAGGGAGTGATGTCCGCCAGGATAGAGTGTGTGCTTAGTGGGAGGGTGGAAGACCGCATCGTCTACGCTGAACAAGTGGAAGGATTCGAGCGTCAGGTAAGAGATGAAATTTATTAGCAAAGAAAGAAATGAATCATAAGCTTGCAAACCCTAATTCTACAAGATATTAGTCCATTAGCCAATTGGCGCTACGCAGTTATTCTAGCCGAATGTAGAATTACTTGTTGGTGACCAGTGTCCACCTTGTTCCCACAGGTAGGCACGCCCACCCCTCCCATTGTCATGATGGAAGGAGAAGAAATCTGCGTCATATTCGAGGGCAGCATCCGTCCGGTTGATAACGACTGCGGAGTCGACTACATCTTTTACTGTGAGAGGCCGCGAGTGTTGGAGTTCGACGCCAAGCTGGTGAACAAGGGTAAAGGTGCAACCTCCAGGGTGGAGCTGTACCCTGGACGGTTGGAAAACCTCTATCCTTCGGCAAGAAGAAGGAAAGTACGTGGGCCGACGATTCAGAAGAAGCCACCAACACCGCCTCCTAAGAAACAAACACCGCCCCCTCCGGATCCTCCTAAGGTAGAAAAACCGAAACCACCGCCTCCACAGAAAGTACGGCCACCCCCATCGCCTCCACAGAAAGTCGAACCACCCCCTCCACCTCCGAGGCCCAAACCACTGATGACTGCTGAAATAACTCCTCCCACGGTAAGTAACATTACAATACTACCAACGAAATCTTAGGGCCTTAGCTGCTGACAAAGATGCACTTTCAGGAACTGATCCAAACTGACAAGCTGATGTATATTCAGTCTAAGCGGATGTTTCATCAGTCTATTACTATTAGTAAGCTGTTGTATATTCAGTCAGCCCTACATCACGAATTTCGGCGAGTAGATATAAATGCAATTTCTATGCAAGCACTGACTTTCCGATGATTTAAACATTTTTCTTTGTCCCCCCCCCCCCGTCCCAGGCAATCATCTGTGAATACTGGTTGGCGTGTCAGCGGTTCAAAAACACTTTTGAAATAGGAGGTGAGAAAATATGTTTCGTTCAGTATCATTGTTCTTCTGTGTATCACTTTGTCAGCATCAGCCATTACTTAACTGCACTTTCGTCAACGCATTATTCGACTTTTCACACAGTTTCTACATCAGCTCAGTGGCTCTGAGAAACAAAAACATATCCATCTCATCTGTACTGCAGTGAGTGACGCGCTGTTGCATTTACTTCTGTTTCAGACCACTACCTCTCCCCTACCCGCGACAAGTGCTTCTGCCCGACATGTCATGGAGGCAGGGGTGACCAGGGTTCGTGTTCCCGGGGAAACCCACAGAAGACGTACGCGAGACCTGTTGGATGGAGCAGGTTCGGTCTCAGGTGAGGAGAATATCGTCCTATATTGTTGTGTCACGTTCGTCGGTTGTCAATAATGATAGGGGAATGGTATCTGTAGCAGCAGCATAAATAACCGGTACCGCATCTTACACATTTCACCATACAGTGTAAATCCAGCGTTCACAGACGAGCAGCTGAGAGTGTTCACAGACTGGCACCGCGCGTACCACGGGACCAGTCCGAGTGCCGTGAAGCAAATCCTTCAGACCAGCTCACAGCTGCTCATGCCAGGTGACGAATTTACTACTTTAACTACCCTTGTTAATGATCCTCTTAGTCCATTTGATTGTTTGTTTTTTAATCCAAACCCTATACTAGACTAGTTTAGCCGGTATAACTGGTCTATGAGACTTGAATACTATTGTTGCGGACAGAGGTGGTCGGAGGGCTTTATCTTATGTCCATTTTATCACATCTTTCAATTGTATGTCGTGCCGTGTTGTTTTTTTTATTTTATGCTAGGTTGTGTTGTCTCGTGCTGTGTAGTGTTTATTACGTTCTGCTGCATGCTTAAACATTACATATGGGGGTATAATCTAAAGTGACAAAGAAAGAATTATAGTACATCTGATATTATGATATCCTATTCGTACTTGAAAAAATAGATTTTACCTCACAATTTCTCCGCAATACCTCTTAGGAGACGTCACGTTGGGAGGTCAAGAGCTGGGACCTGGGAAGGGAAAAGGGTTTGACTCCGTGCAGGTGTTTGTGTCACCGAGCATCAAATATTCAGGGCAGGATCTTTATGCCGAACCGATCAGGTAGGTAATTGTGTAATTCATCTTCAGGCGAATCCCAAAGCACAATAAACTTCAAAACGATAAATATGTAGACTGTTCCTGATCGTCAATGTACTAGAAGTTTTAACTTCAAATAACTGGACATCGAAACTTTTTTTTATAAATTGGAGCGGTTCCTGTAATTTTTTTAATTGGAGGGGTTCCTGTAAATTTTCAAAATCTGTCAAGAACTACTTTGGAAAAAGGCGGTAGCTAATACTCAGTAAATGCATGTTTGCACTTAAACCATTTAGTGTTTGCACATGTTTGAACTATGTTGGTGTGTGTTGGGGTGGCCGTCTGACGTGTTTCTGGATATTTGTTACAGTATGAGTTGAATAGCTGGATGTATTTAAATGATATTTGGTATGTAGGCAGGGAATAAGTAGCTCAATGTTAAGTTTGGGTCTTGCAACTTCCTTTAATATTTCAGAAGAACGTTCGGTTTTTGTACTTAAAGTTTTTATTTCAACAATATGAGTTGTCACTGTGGGCCCCATTGCAGTTTGTTCTGGAACTGCAGGAGCGTTTTTCTTAATATCCTTAAGATAGTACAACTTAACAACGAAACAACGAATTTCGATGACATTCAGCATGCCGGTAGCTTAGACAGAGAAGTACACAATTGGATTCAAATTACGCAAATTTGGACTTCATTTGCATAGTTAATGAGGGATTCTATGCTTCCATAGCAGAATTTGATACAAGGAATACAGGCACCAATTATGCAAGTAAAAAAAATGTGTTAAAAAAATGCAAAAGTGCCATTATTCCTTAGTGGTAAATGATAGAACTCTTTTGTTGTTCTTCGCATATCATTTTCAACTGATGAAAACACTCCTCTACCTCACATTGTCTTACAGGTTCCAAGACAAGCATGACGGCAAGACGTACACAGCCCGTGTCGCCTTCCAGGTGTGTGTCCGGCCGGGCAGCTACCAGGTCATGCAGGAGACGATGGGCTTCAGCAGTCGTGGTCAAACTGTCGACCCGCTCTTCAGCAACGCAGAGTTAGAGTGGTACACAAAGGAAAGAGGGGTGCACGCACTCTATGGGCTTTTGGTCAGGTTAGAGGCCGATTAAGAATGTTTCACTTGCCAGTTGGTCTGCTGAGTCTGCTCTACACCATGGAACGCCACGTGTATAATGAAACCAGTATACTTCCAATATCCGCATTTTTAAATCAAAATTATTTTCTCGTACTACGGCCTTAAAGCTTGAATCAGTACTTCAGATCTCGTTTGATTGATTTAACCACGATCAAGCGTGAGTGATAGGTATTTAAGGGAAGGTAGGGAAGCACTTACTTTGTAGACAATGAATGTTAAATTTTAGATACCTGGATACAAAGGTTTTATTACTTCATACTTTTAATTGTTTTTCACAAATAAGATAACACTTTAAGAATACAGTGCTCTTTTACTCGTTATACATTTCTATTTTTGACTGGTCAACATACAGTAAACCAAGATTAAAAAAATTCTGCAAACTATGTTACCTCTCCTTCTACAAATACAAAAGAGAAAAAATACCGTCGTTATAAATAAAAAGTTAATGTTGCATCTCACTTTGTCAATATATAGAGTCAAAATACAGTACGCTGTGATATACATTTTTTTGTAATCAAACAAGCTCATTGTCGGCTGCCGAAAAAATAGCATTCAATATATTGAAACATAAAACGATCTTTAACGACATGGTAACATACCATACGGAGGATTGTTCATGTATGGTAGGTTCTTGCAAAATTCCCCTCAAAATGCAAACTGCATTAGTTAGTAATACGCCGTATCGTATACATTTCCTCTTATCAAACCCATCCGCATCAATGGATCTGAATCAATCGTTTAAACTTACCAAAAGATAATTCCATTATTTGTTTTATGTATATGTCTGTTGCAGACTGCATGTAATAGCTGCATTCTAATTCCTTTGCTACAATAGTATGTTATATATATACCACACTCCTATCATTAGGAAAAGGTCGCTACCACGCTATCTTGTTAACTCCATTGTATGCAACAGTAAACATCAGATTTTGTACATATAGAAATTAAACATCACATTTGTAGAACATATTCGGGGGTGGTGCACTTTACATATAAGATAGACTACGTGTTGCCTTTAGAATTTTTCTTTATTTCTATTACCTCTAACACACTACATCGTTAGGATGTCTGTACTTTCTAAGGATTATACAAGTCAAACATTATAATCAGGGCACTCCTGCTGATTATTGCCTAAACGGCTTTTGATATAACCATCACATTGATTGCAACTTTAGTAGTGCTAGGAAGGGTAATTTCAATGTTAAAATGAAGCTGATTTACTTCCAGCGCTACTGTGACTTTAACAAAGTAGTCTACATAATAGGAGGTTTGTATGGTAATTTCTGTTCTGAACTACATCTTATTTTAAAGATTGTTGTAGACGAATGACTGTTGTGATGGTTTCAAGTTAAAAACTTTCTGCTTTTTTGTTTCTCAATATAGAGCTAGGGCGCCTGCTCTGTAGAGGGCACCTGCTACGATGCAATGTTTCTTCATGTAAAACGAAAACATGCAGAGGCAGTTATTTCCCTAAAACAGTCAAAACACTCCCTACCAAACAATGTGGTAGATGCCAAGTCAATAGAACACTTCAAAGCTGGGGTTGCCGACTACCATGTACACCCAGCTGTACAGGAAATGGTCAGAACCCAGTATGGCAATGTACATGATAACATAATTTCTCATGTTTGTTTGTTCATTCTCATGCACCACATTTTTTTGGTTTTATTTTGCTGCACCCCCAACACAGGCTATACAATGGGTAGGCGTTAGGCCGCACGTGGGCACATACGTTGAAGTTTGTTATACTTTCAATTATCAAAGAGTAAGCTCCACTATTATAGTTACGAAAGGTAGATATTTAAAAAATATATTAATGATGTAAAGTCTTCCAAAAGATTCTAAGCCATGAAGCGTTTACATCAGGTGCAGCTTGTACAGTGTGTACTGTTTTGTGACATATCATGATTATCTTAGTATTTAAATGTTCTGCATTTGAAATAAAGATTTTTTTCAAGTCCAAAGAATTTCCGTATGCTTGCTATTCCTAGGATTGGGAAAATTGTCTATTAGATATCTGAAAAACATGACTTTATGATTCCTTCTCAGAATGAATACTGTATCTTAACTAAGTATCATAATATCTTAACTTTAACATTCAGTATGTTGACATGCGATAAAACCCTAGCATTCAACTTATGTTAAAACAGGTCGGAAATTTCCTTTAGTATCAATTGTCTGCCGTGTCGTGGCTCTTTTATTGTAAGAATTAAACTTTAATGGAGATAGAAATAGAAGTAAAAGCTGGTGGTGTATTGGAAACGTTGGTGTACTTAGAATAATTGATATACATGTACCTTTATAATGTGGACGGGGCAAAAACACCGATCCCGCTTGCATGTCTGTTTGTATTTGTTTGCATTGCATACTGTACCCAGTATGGCGTAACACATCAGGTCTGTACTGAACAGTACAAGCTGCATATCCAGACCTAAGTGCTCACCATCAGGACCTGAATGTTTCATATCGATATATAAGAGAATGTACTATCATAACTGGCATAAAGATCAGTGCAGATGAATAGGTTCTCAAACTGACCCAAATAAACAGTCAGATATAACGTATTTCTGTGTCACCACCGAAGCCGGAGACAATATCATTTGCATACACGTGTTAAGCACGGCAGTTGATGAATCAATTCATGTAATATGTCCTCAGAATGATGTCACACGTTAGTTTTAACGTGACTGTAGTATTTCACTCTAGCACAAACACGTTGAGAGTGAACCGGTGTTATGTACGGTAAAGCAATGGATAAAATGTGAAATGTGAAGAGTAGTTTTAGCATAGTTAGAAACCAAGCGACCAGGTTAAGGTTGTGTATCATAATTGAAGAAGACCAGGATAGAATACACAAAAACCGAAAGTTCTTCTACCAAGGTCACACACCAGGGGGCCCAAAATTGACATTAACCATCGCGTTGCCAACACCTGCTTACATATCACTACAATATATCCAGAGGCCGGTTCCCAGATTATAACTCCGGAAGCACAAACCAGACTCAAAACATTACCTTCACCCCTCATGGAGGTAAAAATCTACATGTAAAGATCCCACTCCTTCTCCATGTACTGCACCGCATACATGCATAATAAGCTGGTAAATATGTCCTACTATAGACAAAGGTTGCTCAAATATACTAAGTATATACGAGTTAGTAACAAATTTTGTATTCTGCTACACGGTCCAATGTTCACTCCTGTGCTATCCTAGGAGATTTGAACTCAACAACATTCGAAGGAAAAACTGATCTTACCTTGCAAGTATTGGCAAAATCACTTGTTGCTTATGTATGGTTTATAATTCATGTCACAAAACGTCCATATTTGATTCACGTCGTACAAAACGTGTGACACTATGGAACAATGTCACACGCTCGGTGAAACGTGACGCTGCGTAGTCCTACAGGCGACTATAAATACGCTACAATGTTTGAATTGTTGGCGAGAAGAGGGCTGCTTGACAATGGATGACGACGTCTACGAGCAGGCCTGTCCGGTCTCCCCTTCAATGCTGCCGGCCACAAACGTATCCATTGAAGCCGACCTCACTACAGGGACTTCGGGAGGTATACAACTTTATTCCATTTCAATGCCACACCAATTGTATTTGTTAATTCTCGGATTTTTACGGAAAAATGGGAGCGACAATACGAAGAAAAATTATATTGTTTTTTGCAGATAGTCTGGGGTGAAGAAAAGGCTTTACATAGCATAAAAAATAAGAGGATTATTCAAGTTTCAACTTTGTATGGCTCATTTTATGCAATGAACCCCTTACTTTAATCCAGAACTATAATTTTAGTTACAAAATTACCTTTTGCTTTGTATTATTTGTATTGATATTGAGAAATACTTTTAATAAATGAAAACTTATGATAGTATGTGACCACACTTGTTAGGTATGTGCAGGCCTTAATGATCTCTTTGGGGGCTATTGAGTTTTACAATAGACCTCTTTCCAGTTGTGGCGGCCATTTTGAATTCCCAGAGGTCAGCTCGGGGTCATGCACCAAAACGAGGCAGTCCCTGACTCAGATCCTACTATAACCCTTGGTAATGCCAGTTATACCATCTTCGGTTGTACATTTCGCCCCTCTAAGATGAAATAATCTAATATATGTGCCTTTCATATGTAGAAAATATTGTTGTGGACATTTTGACTTATTTTTGGCTAAATTTTTATTCGTTTTCCACAGTTTTTGATGGGTAACTTAAGGACAGTGTCTACATTTTGTATATCCTCCTTAATATCTTTTTACTAGTAGGTTTAATACAAGACGTGGAAAGACTAGCTGCAGACTGGCATACTTGTGGGTAAAAAATTAGAAGACAATTGGCAGTTGTTCCGACAATTTCTCGATGCCAGGATCCGTTCTGCAAACAAAGCTGTATGGGGTGATTGGGGTCCAATGCAGAACTCAGTGCAGTGGGAAAGGTGGGGTACAGACTGGTTGCGTTCTTTGTATATTTGTATGTCAGTTTGCTCCAATGATAGTTTTGGTAGCATACACTTCAACAAATTGAGTCCAGATAATTGTGGGCTGAAATTTAGCAGATCTATCCTGTGATTTTGATGATTTCTCAATGTTAAGATTGGCATGGCATTATTTAAGAAACGCTATACCCGTAAATGTTATCGCCAGTGGGACAGGGATCGACCCCAGTCTCTACCAAACTAACTACGCTGGCAACTAGTGATGGGGACGCATCTGTGATTTACCCCGCCTTCCCTATTGAGTTCTGCATTGGACCGGACCGGTCGACCCCATAGAGCTTAGTGTGCAGACCGGATCTTGGTATATCTAGAAATTGTCGTAACAACTGCCAATTGTCTTCTAATTTTTTACCCACAAGAATGCCAGTCTGCAGCTAGTCTTTCCAGGTCTTGTATTAATCCTACTACATGTAGTTAAGATAAGGAGGATACATGGTAGAGACTGTCCTTACGTTACCCATCAAAAACTGTGGAAAACGAATAAAAATTTAGCCAAATATAAGCCAAAATGTCCACAACAATATTTTCTACACATGAAAGGCACATATATTAGATTATTTCATCTTAGAGGGGCGAAATGTACAACCGGAGATGGTATAACTGGCATTACCCAGGGTTATAGTAGGATCTGAGTCAGGGACTGCCTCGTTTTGGTGCATGACCCCGAGCTGACCCCTGGGAATTCAAAATGGCCGCCGTAACTGGAAAGAGGTCTATTGAACAAATAGTAAAATCGTGAGTAAAAATTTGTGAATGAGAGTAATGACCCAATTTTTAAACGCAAAACAAATAGGAGAGGCGAATCCGAGAAAAAAAATTAGCTGGGCTCTATATAAATGGCGGGGAGAGCGTTAATGCCCATATGTTGAAAATCGTAAATCAGCCTGTCACACCACCACCCACCCCCCCCCCCCCCCACACACACACACACCCAATCCCTGAAAGAAACGTCGGCGCTCCTAGAAGTCCTGGAAAGGAGGGTACTGTTATTTGTAAGTATAGAGATGAAGTGGAACACAATGAACGTGTTGTACTTTCGTCGCGTTGCTGTTTATATAATGTGGGAAAGAGATGATAACATTATAATCCTTTGACTGGTTCGTAAGGTATTAAATTAGTACTACAAAAAATCTGCCAATCAGTGACACTTATTACTTCCTTCCTTGTAAATAGTCGAAAACGCATCTGTTTACATAGAAAGGAACCACAGTGATTGAAGTAGTTTCCTTCTGTGTGTACATCATCCTCTGCAAATTTAGTGTCAATGTTCCATGTAGTTTAGGAGTACTGTAAGTGCATGTAAGTTCGCGGTGATTAAACTTTGCGGTCGTGAGAAAATGGAGTGTTCGCGGTGGTTTGTAGTTCGCCATTGAAACAATAGGGCAGACGGACGGAAGACAAACCATGAATTTCTGCGTTGGCTTTAAGTTCGCGGTGAAGAGGCCATCATAAAAAACACAACATTGAACCACCATGAGCTGTATTTGCAGAAAGACAAAAAAGTGGTCTTAATAGGGTTAATTGTATATTCCAGGTTTCTCTATTTCTGGGTCTACCGGATCCTCCACGGAATATTTGACCACTAGTTCCACTCCAGGGGTCAGTATGAAAGGCCGTGGTCAGTCCCGAGTCCGGACCACAGCCGTCTCCGTGCTGACACTAGGGCTGATCTGCTGTCTACTGGGCACTGTTATCTTTCTGGGTGAGAGTTATAATGCTTATGACAGTTAGAGCATAATATTTTGGTGACAGCTAGGCATATAGACATCTTGTTTGACTCAAATATAACTACGCAGTTTGATTATGTATACAGCAGTGACCTGGCTGAACATGAAGATGCCAGTCAACATGTGAGGGCAAAAGATGAAACAACAGAACGGTGAAACTCCATGTACGCACATCTGTGTGACATGTCATATAGGTCACTACTTTTTGATGGGTTGATGCACCGCGTTAGTGTTCTTACTTATTGAATTTGACATGATTGGGAGATGTATGTTTTCAGTATTGGCAACACATTTTAGAAAACATTAAACGTTTTCATCTCTTGTAAGGAAGAATAAATGTTTGCAGTTCCTTTCTCCGTAATTCCTAAATAATATGAAAGGATTCATTTTTATTCTCCTTCTGTCCACAATGCTCACTGCTGTATTATATTTTCAAATGTATCGTCTCAAATATATCGTCCAAGCTATGCCAGACAGATATGATATACAATATGGTGATACTTTTTCTACATACAGGAGTGTCAATGTCGAGCCTGAAGGTGTCAGTCAGTCGGATAGACAACATGGCGGCAATGAACACTGCTGATCTGACAAACGTATATGCTTGGCTTCAACAGGTAAAGAAAGACAATTATTCACAAAAGCATTTTAGGGCCATCCTCACAGGATAGCTTTAAACAACGCTTAGATTTAGATGTGCAAAAGTTAGTTTTGACTGGTTGTCCACTTCATTCTTATGACGTGAGGGATTGTGAAATCTAACGCTGTGTAATAAATGCACAAATGCGTGTAATCTATATTTTTTCTTTCATGTTTTGTCTGAATCTTCCCTCGTGACCTCAATGGAAAGTGGTCTGCAGACTGATTTGAGATTCTCATGAATAGAGAAAGGTTCCAAGAAAAATGCATAGATACACGACACACACATACGTGGTCAAGCCAAAACAATGCTAGACGTACTTTAGGAATATTCTAGACAGATGGTGTATCTGTTTATTCACTCATTCATTCGTTCATCTTTTGGTTTGACTGACAAATTACCGCACAGTTGGGAGGGTGGGTGATTAGTTGTGGCGATCCCGGTGGTATTTTGAATCCCAATCCTTTGATTTCCAGGCAATCCGAAAAACAGATCTAGAGGCCCCGTCTGAAAGCTCTGATGAAGAACCAGAAAATACTACGCACAAGCCTGCAGCTGAAGTAAGAGAACTGACCTACCCAGAGCTATCAGACATCACTATGACTGCAAAGACACTGCAGCTAGTCGGCAAGCTGAAAGGTGTGGTTTGGTATTTGCAATATATCTTGTTTGTGAAGGGCACATCCCAGTTTATTTCGGGTTTCCATTGGAGGCTGCGCACCCTCAAGTCTGTCTCTTCCGGGGAATAATTCTGTAGCAAAACATAGTGTCTTGGGAATGATATTCCTTTACCTACAAGAGTTTTGTTTCTTCAACCTCTCTATTTTTGGTAAATTTGAGGGGAAAACTATTTATTTTACGTCAAAAAATGCGCAAAATTTGGCATATTTGTGTAGGATGAAGCCCATCAACACGATTTCAAAGATGATTTCCTGTTGTCAGAAGGAGACAAACCTAGTTAGCTAAGTGAAGAAATATGTGTCTTTCCCAGTCAACAACCTTAATCACGAGGCCACCATGCCACATGAAGGTGACATCTATTTAAAAGAAATTAGGCGATATGAAATCTAGCAGTCATAGGCGTGATATGAGATAGAATATTAAAGATAGAATGATAGGTCATAACAAATAGTCACAGAAATATGTGTCAAAAGACTAGCATCCATGTACTAGGGAAACGCTATGTCATTACCTCCATAAAAAATGTGTCTATGAGACCTGGCGCATCCCCGTCTTGTATGGGGCCAACGAAAGGGTATATCACCCCGTATGGGGCGGTATAACCCCGTCGTAGCGAAAGCTCGTCGACCTACTAACTAACTAACTATGTGTGTCGGTGTATTTTTGTTTTCGGATAGTTGAGGTCAAAATAACTTGATAACCTCCGGGTGGATTGTAGTGATATTTTGTATGCGTTTGTAGGTGTTGAGAAGATGAATACAAAGGTCGATTTTGAGCCCCCTGCTGTGTGCCATATGTACTGAAGCAGATATTCCGGGTTTTGTCCTGGACATACTATGGTCTTTATCATTTTGTGAGGCAAATAGGCTAATAGGCTATTTTTCAGTAACCTGTCCTGATGGTTACCAGAAGTACCGTCAGATCTGCTACAAAGCGTTCCTCTCGCTGAAAACGTTTAACGACTCGGCGCTAGCCTGCCAGGCCGACGGGGGCACCCTCGCCATGCCCCGAGACGCCGGCATCAACGACTTCCTCGTCTCCCTCATCCTTGCAGCACCTGGAAGCGACCTCTTCTGGTTCGGCTTACACGACCAGCGAGAGGAGGGCCAGTGGGAGTGGATGGACGGCACCGCACTGGGCACCGGCTACAGCGGGTGGGCATACGGGGAGCCTTCTAACTTAGCGGGTGACCAGCATTGTGCCATGTACCTCAAGCGATGGGTTGATTTTCAATGTGAACGCAAGTTTAGGTCCATCTGCCAAGTTGCAACGTCAAGTCCCGATCAGAATGTTTAAGAGAAAAACCTGACGTATTTACATATCCGGAAAACTCTAAATTTATCAGCATTGAATACTCAGATACAAATATGCGCAGTACTTTTGCAAGGTAACAGGGAACTTAAACAAGACCCTGTATGTGAAATGTGTAAGAAACTGTAGAATATTTCAGGTGAGACTTTAAGACATTATCGAATAAACAACCTTCGATAAGATTCTTGATATGTTGGTGACTAGGATTGGAAATTAAAGCATTTCGAGAAGCAAAGAAGAAATTAACGACAAAAACATCACTTATTCAAGACTTGTATCCTGGCTTTTGATGATCGTGAACTGTATTTTTGTTTGTAGTCATTTTAATTCCAATAAAACCTGTGTTACAAAGGTGTGCTCCCATCTTGTGTACTTTGTAATCATTGCATCAGTGCGATCTGGTTGGCTTGTCCATATCTTCTCAACAATCAAAAACTCGTGTTTTTTTTTCAAATTCTGGCATTGCCCATACTAGTGCGCTACTCGTATACTTTTGTCTGACATAACGTAACATGAGCGCATTTGAAGTACTTGATGACATCTAACGGTCGTTCGTGATATGTATACACTAACTTAATTGTTGCAAATGCTTACGTTTACTGTGAAATTGTTTAAAGTCACCAGTTTCTTACCCTGATTTAGCTTTGAAGGCAATTAAAGGGGTGAATACAATTTATTCCTTTTTCTTAAACTAAAATTCCGAAATCTTGAGGTGCGAAAATGTTGCAAGTGAAGCTGTTAAATATGTTCTGCGGATTTTTAGACATCAAGAATTCGCAGTCGTGGGGTCGTGTGGCTTAACAGCAGGGAGTTCGGCCCAGAACAAAGCAGTCCCGGGTTCGAATCCCCCTACATTCCCTGTACGTGGCACTGTTAAAGGGAACCAAAGCAATATTAGGGCGCAAAAATCGGATTTTGATTAATTTATATAGTCATGTCTATACATTAGTCACCGGGGCTTCTATAGCCTCCCGAAACTAAGGAAATCAACTACTTACGGTACGTTTTTGCGCAATTTAAGAATGCTCAAAGTATGAACTGATTACGCAAATGTGCTAAATACTGTTAGTAAATGTCAGTAAATGTCACTACCATAAAGATATCAGCATTTTCTCTATTCCCACACTTTGGGCGTTTAAACATTGCCTTGGTTGCCTTTAAAATAAATTGCCACGTCGTCCTTGTCTGTCAAAAAAATAGACTTCCCAAAAGGACAACATACACATTGTCTTAAATATCTTAGCTAATTAGTATCGTCAACAACAGCGCGAGGAAAAGGCTACCCTCATGCTGTTAGTACCGAAGTTTTTCGTCTCGTTTATGCCAAGACTGGCAATCTTAAGAGATCTAAGACCTTGTAGTGTCCTATGGTAAATTCTGGATGTCTTTACTTCTTAATTATGCCATGCACATAACAGCTTATATTATAACAGCTTCGGTCTCAATTGTCCCCATTTCAAACCCTCCTCTGTCGCAACTCTGACGTCATACATCATGACCAGAAAGCTGGGAGAATCCATTCAAGTTTCGGCCCATTGTTCGGCCCTTTTCTTTTTTTCTTTTGACTCTTTATGTTTCCGTTTTCGAATTCTACTTGTGCAAATACAAAGACCGTTACAATTAAATAAAACGTGGGGTAGTATGGCGAAACGGCAGAGTTTTCGGCCTTGAACCCAGCGGTCACGGGTTCGAATCCCCTGGCGCCAACGATGTTGTGCCCTTGGGAAAATGCACTTTACATGACTTTTCTCACTCCACCCAAGTTTAGAAATGGGTATTTTATGTGTTGCTCACGACACCAACAATAGCTGCCTATGTCCCCCGTGTAACTGTTGCAATTATGATCAAATCAAATCAAATGAAATACTTAATTACAGAGAGCATTGCTTAATTACAAAGTCTAAATCAAACGCAAACATGGAATTCTGCAAACGGAAAGGAAATTCACACATAGAATATATATCATCTTGGTACAGAAAACCATCATTGACAATTGATGCTAGTTGCAGTCTTATTTGCATAATCAGAGAGACAAGATAAATTTACACAAGCTCTGTATATATCATGTAGGTAATACACGTTCAAGACAAGAAAGTCATATTCATACGCTGTGAATATCGCTGTGCAGTGCAATGTAATAAGGGTCGATTCTACTTAATATGATGTAGAAAAATTACCAAACATATGACTTTGATTAAATGTTTTGATCAGTCAGATGTACAAAGCAAAATTGGTCGGTCTACTCACTGCACTAAAGACAAGGGATGCTGTCTGTACAAAATAGCAACATCGTGTGTTTCATGAGGAAGTTTGTATCGGTTTGTGTTTAGACCACAAAAACGGAGTTGATTGACAACAGTGAATGTATCAATAGAATGCAAATATGTTAGTTGTGGAAAGGAATTTCAAGGTTTGAAATAAACGGGGGCATCCGAATTGTCTTGTTTACCTTTCATGAATAGATAGATGATCGAGTACGGAAGTTGATGGAAGATGATATAACGATAATGTGATGACAAAGAAATAAACAGGAAACAAACACAGATCCAGTCACCTGGCGGCGTTTAATAACACTGCAATGCTTTGCGGTGAGCCGGATAGAATGTGCACTTCTATGGTCATGTATCAAAAGTGTCACCTAGCAATCCTTTCTGAAACTGCAAGTATGTTCTTGTCAAAGACGCGTCATTCTCATGGATCAAAAGCGTCGTCTAGCAATGTTCACTAGAACTGCAACAGTTGGCAATAATGCGCTGTACTCATTGTTCCTAAAAGCGCTGAACGCGTTCAGGGTTTTAGAAGTACAGGCTGACTCCCGTATTTTGAGCAGAGGACAACTACACGGCGAATCCCGTACCACCTGAGGTTACGGCCTGAACGAAGCTACGACTTCGCTTCTGATCTATGAGACTGAAGGTTTTAGACCGTAGATACGTTGCAATTCTAATAAGTATTGCCAGGCAACGCTTGTGATTCATAGACATGAAGGAGCTCTCTGTTAAGTAGAAAATATTTCACCTAAGAAAATGTATTCTTTTCTTTTGAGTTTCTCACCTTCTAACTGACGATATGTCCTACAGTAAAGGACCCAAAATTCAGTTAGGCCAATTTTCTGCCAAGAAACAAGTATCGTGTCCTTGGTGCTGAAAACTAATCAAACGCGCGACCCAGGGACGTACAGATATTCATACTACTGTCATATATCAAAGTATCAAACATGATAAGCAGTTCGTCTATCATTTGTTAAGTATACGTGTGTTTGTAAAGTGTCGCTTGTAAACAGCATGGCGCTTTTCAACAGGGTGATGCTTTAAAACTCTGGTCACATACATACCACGATTTACCTACGACTGGGTTTTAATCTGCGACTTCATATAGCACCGTACGTCGTACGTTTGAAAAGAAGCGGGAGAAATGATAATGCAAATCCGTGGTCACAAACGTAGTGATTCACCGTATGGTAGGGTTACTTGAGTGTATCTAGGTCAATCGCAGGTAAACCGCAGGTAAGATTAGCCATCGCCAAGCGTCAGAAACTAAAACTGAAAGGTATTTGAAACACACACACACACACACACACACACACACACACACACACACACACCACACACACACACACTCACACACACACACACACACACACACACACACACACACACACACACACACACACACAATTGCGCCCACATATACATATCTTTTCTTGATGATGAACACAGAACCCACACAATTGCAATGATGCTGAGCACTATCCACCAACAAACACATCTATATAAGGCAAAAACACTTGTCCCTGGCGCTGAACACTACACCTGAAAGACATACTTCTTATTAGCACACCTACTCTGGATGTAGGACACCACTCCCACTCCAAAAACACTTGACCTTGTATTGGTGCTGAACTCTATCAGAACACACATTTAACTGTCCTTGATGCTAGATACAACACATGTCCGACATGCACAGTGCACACACATGGCCACGAAGAGGTCTGTTTGTATGTATGACAGGCATGGTGATCAGAAAAAATATCACGTGGCGGGAAGTGGTTGTACGTATACATGTGTGTTGGTGTTCAGCAATCATTTGCGTTTATAAAACTTCCAAAATTTAATCCGTTTATTCGTTTGCAGCAGCTGAATGGTGATTGGTCCTTGTTTTGAACTTAAATCACTCACGAACAATCAATAACTCGCGTCACTAGTGAAAAAGCTTGCATGCCCATAGGTCATAAACGTCACCTAGCAATCGTTGCTAGTACTGCATGTTTTCTATTTTCAAGGACGCCCGATCTTCATGGATCAAAAGCGTCCTCTAACTACGTGTAGTAGAACTGCAATAGGTGTTATCCAGACACAATGTATCGGGGGCTACATATCCACAACATAATAAGTACACGTACCAGCAATCATGTTTGATATGTTGCAGATGTTTTGAGTGAAACGACGATCGGCGATGGTTACTTTTACCAGCGATTTACTTGCGATTCACCCAGGTACTCTTATCGAACCTTATCGTGCGAATGTGCGCACGGCTTTATATGTTTATTGCACCCGCTTCTTCTCAAACGTACGGCGTACGGCACTAACGTCTCAGGAAAGAAAGCAAAACAATAATCGTAGTTAAATCGTGTGCCCTATGTGGCCGGCCCGAGCTTAATTAAGGCGTCGTCCTGCTGAAAACAATTTACTGTTTGTTCACAAGCAACACACATGGGTCAAAAGCCTCCCCTGGCAATCGTTGCTAGAACTGCAAGCAAGCAAGCATCCACTGTAAAATGCAGTTCTATCCAGGATTGACAGGCTACGCTTTTGATCCATGAAAATTGAGCTATTGCAGGCAGTATGCTTTTCACCAATGACAAACTTTTTTCATGCTTGCGAGTTTCTTACTTTGAATAGGTTATCAGATCAGTTAACCGCACACAAGTGACGAACCTGTCCTCAGTGCTTAACACGTATCATTGTTTGATAGACACTATCCATATACATACACAATCATAACTGCCTTTCAGACACCTGTTAGACATACAAGCACACCTGTTCTTAATACTGATCACGGATAGACAAGCACATCTGTTCTTGGTACTGAACACCACTAAACACAAATACACCTGTGCTTGACTTTGCGTTGAACACCAGACCTGTCACACACATATAAACCTGTCCTTGGTGCTGAAGTAGTTTCTTTTTTGTTTGTTTCCCCAGTTTCTGTGACCAGCTTTCTCCATCTTTAATGACATGTCTGACCAAACCGCCACCAGAAAGGGAGGAAAACAACCCCCATTGCCATCAGCGGAGGCGTCATGGAGTCCTGTGACACGACCCGGCGATGTATAGAAATGTATACTATTGTTCTCTATAAACATCGTAATTAGTTCGACTATCATCGGCGCGGCACAGAGTGTATGCTAAGCATTGAAGATACCAAGTGCGTTTTAACAGGGCATTGCTCCAACTATTGCAGTACTAGCAAACAAAGCTAGGCCACGCTTTTGATGCATGAGAACGACTATTCTAATATCAATGACAATAGATAGTTGCAGTAATACTGAGGAAGGCTAGGTGGCGCTTATGATTCATGATAGATTTATAGGTCAGATTGGATCTATTTAGGTGCCTCATCCATTCAAGAGTCAAGCCAAATGAAATTAGAAAAATAAAGACGGGTTGTGGCAATCTTCCGGTAATTAAAATCCTATATTAATTGGATACGTTGTTAGGGCCATACTAATTTGATTACATGGGTGACATCCTCTGGGCATACGAAGCTGAGAAGAGCGTGAGAGAAAAATTCATAACAAAGGGAACCTTTTTTGGACTAAGTAGTCAGGAAGGTTAATAATTGAAGAAAGTATCTAACACCTACAACATGGTGCAATAAACATTAACTTCTTCAAGGAAGGATGACTTGTAAGTTCACCTGGAGACATTTAAGGCCCTCGTACCTGGGATCTGAGAATTTTCTAACAATTGACTGTTTCTATGACTATTCTACAAGTCAAAAAACTCTAGTACTATCAACTCTGATGGACTTTTCATATCTCTCCTGAAGATGTATAAAATACAACAGCCAAGGTTGATGCTTCTAACTCGGGGCTGTTTATATATGCCTGTTCTATATGAGGGCAAATGCAGCTCAAAAGAATAACTAAACTTAACATTAATACTTCTCAACACAAACAAAACGTTTAACTTATTACTTGGATATATGTTTCCAGAATGTTCCAAACAAACCAACTATCTATCATAGCAATAATCATATGTAGTAATCAGTGTCAATATGGAATTGCTTCAGACATCGGCTGTCACTGTACTCACAGTTCTTTGCACAAAACCTTCAGAAAGGTTAGGTCGGTATAGTAAATCGTTACGTGTATTCCTAACCATTGCAGGGTTAATAATTGCAGTTCCAGTAAGGATTGCCAGGCGACGTTTTTGATCCATTAGAATGTCGCTCCTCTGGTAGCAGTAGGATCCTTCAGTTCTAATCAAAAAGATTGCCAAGCGACTATTTTGAGTCATGGCAAGTGAGGTTCTTACGCTTAAAGTTAAGATTAATCACTAAGTACACGATCAAACGTTAAACGGGTCCGTTTGGTGCCGATTGTTCACACACAAGCAAGCGAAATGCCCTCGTTGCTGAGCGCTACGATAAACATACACTTCCCCAATATGGGCAAAAATACCTGGCCTTTATACTAAACAACACCTTTTGACACATAGACAATCCTGCTTATGATGTTGAATTTGTCCTTGATTTGATAAATCGCTTGGTAGCTGGCTTCTCAACACATCTGCAATATATCAAACATGACAGTTAAGTACAGTAAACGTGTATGATATACTAGTATCTTAGAGCGTTGAATGTGTAATACCCTTAATGACGCCTGCCAATTGTAGTTCTAGCAAACATTGCTAGGCGACGCTGTTGATCCATGAGGATGCGTCTGAGAAAATAAAACAATGTGGTACTGGTAACGATTGCTTGGCGGCGTTTTTGACCATGGGCATAATAGTGCTTTAGCAGAAGGTCTTTCACTGGTGACGTAGGTTGTCGTTTGCTTGTGAGATTCGTACGTTCAAAACAGTTATCATCCATACCACGAAACAGATCAAACTAGGTCAGTTTTACACATATAGTGAGCGAAATGTCCTTGATGCTGATCATATATATACAGAGACAGACTTGCACACACACGAACCACACACCAAACACACGGGCGTCGTTAAAGAACAGGTGGATTTTGAATGCCTTAAATATGCACAGCAACGACAGCAATGTGCTTTTTCTAATAGGACGACACCTGACCGCAAGTGAATGAATGAAAGCATTCCTACCTTCGCCAATAAGTTTGTTTTCGGTTATGTGTGTCTGTCCGTGAAGAGCATAACTCAAGATTTCACTAATGGATCTTTATGATATTTGGTATAGATGTTGGCAAAATGAAGAAATGGTTCGATTGGGGGCCCTCTAGCGGCTTTGCATAGTACTGCAGCAAAGATACCGGTTTTGCGATCTCACACTTGGCAACATTTCTTAGGAGTGACGCCTCGGAGGCGCAGTGGCTGGGTGTTTGACCCAGACGTCCTGGGTTCGATCCCGGGGTCCAATTTCTCTTTCTGTTTCACCTCAAAGAGTTTAAAAGGTCCAATACTACTGAAAAGACCTAGCCTCTACCAGGAAAGACCTACTAAATGTTTCTCAAAAAACAAGTCGAGTTGGAACCTTACATCTGCTTGGAGATGAACCCGAAATAAATGCTTTACAACTGTAGTGTAATCGAAAGACCGAGGTCACTTACATTTCCAAAGAAATCTCGGAAACACACACATGAACTCTCTCACATATGCACACACACACACACACACACACACACACACACACACACACACACACACACACACACAAACACACAAACACACACACACACACACACACACACACACATACATACATAAACACACACATACTCACACCCGCCCAACACATTCTCAGACACATACACATTCTCTCTCACTTGTAGCATGCATAAGTACAGTGGTTACCGGAAAGGGTTGCAGTCCCTAGGATGGGACATTAAGCCGTGGTCGACTGTTCATTGTGCTTGTGTAAAAGAGCTAGGGGAATTTCCTCAGTACAATGAACCTGTAAATTCTGTATATATCATCTATCTTTTCTGTCACGAAATAGCTCTAAAGTATGCAATACAAGATCGAGATCACTTTCCTTTTTTTTCTCACACATAGATAAACTCGAGCACATGCACTCACTCACTCACTCACTCACTCACTCACTCACACACACACACACACACACACACACACACACATACTGACATAATGCACTCTGGCATACTGACACCCACAGACAACCCCACACAAACATACATGCAGTCAAACACAAAGACACAGTCACACACGTGCAAATGCACACATATATAATCTCTCATCAAGACGAATACACATACATACTGACTCACACACACATGCACATACACATTAACTCACACATACATGTACACACTCACACACACATGCATGATCACATACAGATGCACACATACACTCGCGCACAAAGTGAGTCACATATGCTAACACACATAACATACACATGCACTTTCACACACCAAGGAGGTTTTGTATATAAAACCTCATTGCACACACAAACAGATAACGGTCACACACACTAACATACAATGTACAGTCACAAATGCATACACACACACAGCTTCACACACACAAACACACACACACACACAAAAGAACAATGATGATTTCTCTGCTTGAAAAAGCTGGTAGTAGCCTCAAAGCTAACTCATTTCACACACAAACCATCCCTTATAAGACATCTGGAGCCGCATAGTTCCCATCGAATGCAGTCCCTCATTTTTTCATTCTGCAGAATTGCAGGTTGTTCAATTTTTTTTCTGCAATCTTGAAAATCATTCTGCAAATTGCAGGCTGCGGTGGGTATTTCGAACACTGCTCTGAGGTATGTAAATTAGTTAAATGTGTACTTCGAATGCAGGGATGGAATTCTACCGAGAGAAAAGAACTATACACACATGGAATTTATAGAATTTTGGTAAAGAAGACCATCGATCAGAAAAGACTTGCAAGTTACATCCTAATTTGCATGATCAGTGAGACAATATAAAACAGGAAATCTACAAAAGCTCTAAACATTTTAAGGAGGCATGATGTCTCCGAACTCTTGTTCAAGACGCTATCGCGACACAAAAACGGTCAACTCCATACACTGAGAATATCGCTGTGCAGTGTAATAAGGTACATTGAACTTAAGACGTACATGTAGAAAATGACAAAAAATAAGGTCTAAGTTTTAATGTTTTCATCAGTCAGATTCTGCAGTACGTGTTCGAGCCAGATACAAAATCTATTCGCTTGAAAATATTAATGCAGGTCAAAAATGACTGCACGACAGAGAAGGGACGTTGTCTGCAAATAGTGAATAAAGTCGTGTGTTTAACAAAGAAGCTTGTATCCGTTTGTGTTAGACTACAAAAATAGAAGAGATTGACGGCAGTGACTGTATCAATAGAATGCAATTATTTATCTTCTTCACAGCTTAATAGATAGGTCATCAAGTACGGAAATTCATGGATTATCACATGAAAAGAAAGCTGTTCACAAAATAAAGAGGAAACAACCACAGATGAAGTCAGCCGACAATGTTTACTCAAACTACCAGACGTTTCGGTTAACCAGATAGAGTCTACTTCAGGACCATGAAAAACGTGTTCATCACAGTATCAGCAGCAGGTGTGCTTGTGTGTCTGACAGGTGTGGTGTGCAGCATTAACAGATGTGATTGTGTGTGGATAACGTTCAACATACAGAACATGTGTAAAAATGTGCGTAGAGAGTGTTAAGCACCGAGGACAGATCCGTTGCTCTTGTGTGGAAAACTGTTCTGACTGACTCTTAAATTCACAGGCAATTTGTCATAACTGAAAAGTCTGAAAAGTATTGTCATGAGTAAAAAATATATCTCCGATTCTCCGGCTGTAGCACCTTTATGTTCATGGATCAAAAGCGTCATCTAGCAATCCTTGCGGTAACTGCAAGTATCTTACTGCCAAAGAATCGTCATTCTTGTGGATCAAAAGCGTCGTCTAGCAATGTTTTCTAGAACTGCAACAGTTGGCAGTAATGCAGCTTTGCAACAGAACTGAGTCAGCTTACCGATGTGATTTATGTGGCAGAGACTGCCATTCTCGTATAGGGCTGTTTAGCCATAGTCGATGCTGTAGGGCTGTTGTGAATTAGGATTTTACCATGGTCAATACTGACTGGCAGACGCCATGAACTGTCATATATCAAAGTATTAAACATGATAAGCAGTTCGTCTATCGTTTGTTTCGTATACGTGTTTTTGTAAAGTGTTTATTGTTAACAGCATGGTGCCTTTCAACGGGGGGTCGCTTTAAAAATCTGGTCACATACGTCGCACAGTTTACCTACGACTGTGTTTTTCTATGCGACTTTATATAGCACCCCACATCGTCTGTTCGAAAAGAAACGGGATAAATAATTATGCAAATCCGTGCACAATGGTCACAAATGCAGTGATTCACCGTATGGTAGGGTTACTTGAGTGTATCTAGGGCAATCGCAGGTAAACCGCAGATACGTTTAGCCATAACCAAGCGTTAGAAAAGCATTTTGAATATGTTCACAGTTTGTGCCAAGTTGCACACAAATAAACACACACACACACACACACACACACACACACACACACACACACACACACACACACAAACACAATTGCGCCCACTTAAACATATCTTTTCTTGATTATAAACACAAAACCCACACGATTGCAGTGGTGCTCAGCAGTATCAACGCACAAACACATCTATAAAAGGCCAAAACACCTGTCGCTGGAACTGAACACTTCACCTGAAAGACACACTTCTTATTAGCACACCTACTCTGGATGTTGGACACCACTCCCGGACCAAACACACTTGACCTTGTATTGGTGCTGAACTCTATCAGAACACACATTTAACTGTCCTTGATGCTAAATACAACACATGTCCAATATGTACGCACACACACACACACACACACACACACACACACACACACACACACACACACACACACACACACACAGTCTCCTATGCAGACTCCTCCCGGTTGTTTTCTTTTTCAAGTTTCAGTTTTTATACTATTACATTTTTTCTTTCTTTTTGCTGGCCAGCAATAAGAAAAAAAAAGTAATAGTATAAAAACTGAAACTTGAAAAGAAAACAGCCGGGAGGAGTCTGCATCGGAGGCTACACACACACACCTACATGAATAGACACACAACCCAAAAATAGGGTTCTTGGCGAAGGTAGAAATGAAACGTCACATATTTAATTCCCATGGATATCCATTCACTCAGTTTGCGGTCAGGCTCCGTCCTGTTGACAAGCAGTGAAGCATGTTGCTGTGCCCGTTCAACGCATTAGATTACACGTGTTTTATACGGACAATAGACGAAATACATTGTACTGATTATGTCAGTAGACGAACCATCAACCCCGGGGCCACGAACTCGCCTGTTTGTATGTCTGACAGGTGTGGTGTTCAGCACTAAGGAGAAAATATCACGTGGCGGGAAGTGGTTCTACGTGTGTGTTTGTGTTCAGCAATTCTCTGCGTGTATAAAACTTGCGAAATTAAATCCGTTTCTTCCAAAAACAATCAACAACTCGCGTAACTAGTGAAAAATCTAACGAATCCCAAGCACTATCATGCCCCATGCGTTATAAACGTCACCTAGCAATCGTTGCTAGTACCGAATGTTTCCTATTGCCTGATCTTCATGGATCAAAGGCGTCCTCTGACTACGTGTAGTAGAACTGCAATAGGCGTTATCCAGACAATATGGTGTGAATATGTAACCCCCGATACATTGTAAGTACACGTACCAGCAGTCATGTTTAATATGTTGCAGATGTTTTGAGTGAAACGACAATCGCCGATGGTCACTTTTACCAGAGATTTACTTGCGATTGACCCAGGTACTCTTATCGAACCTTATCGTGCGAATGTGCGCACGGCTTTATATGTTTATTGCACCCGCTTCTTCTCAAACGTACGGCGTACGGCACTAACGTCCCAGAAAAGAAAGCAAAACAATAATCGTAGTTAAATCGTGTGCCCTATGTGGCCGGCCCGAGCTTAATTAAGGCGTCGTCCTGCTGAAAACAATTTACTGTTTGTTCACAAGCAACACACATGGGTCAAAAGCCTCCCCTGGCAATCATTGCTAGAACTGCAAGCAAGCAAGCATCCACTGTAAAATGCAGTTCTATCCAGGATTGACAGGCTACGCTTTTGATCCATGAAAATGGAGCTATTGCAGGCAGTATGCTTTTCACCAATGACAAACTTTTTTCATGCTTGCGAGTTTATTACTTTGAATAGGTTATCAGATCAGTTATCCGCACACAAGTGACGAACCTTTCCTTAGTGTTTAACACGTATCATTGTTTGATAGACACTATCCATATACATTCACAATCATAACTGCCTTTCAGACACCTGTTAGACATACAAGCACACCTGTTCTTAATACTGATCACGGATAGACAAGCACACATGTTCTTGGTACTGAACACCACTAAACACAAACACACCTGTGCTTGACTTTGCGTTGAACACCAGACCTGTCACACACATATAAACCTGTTCTTGGTGCTGAAGTAGTTTCTTTTTTGTTTGTTCCCCTAGTTTCTGTGACCAGTTTTCTCCATCTTTAATGACATGTCTGACCAAACCGCCACCAGAAATGATAGAAAATAACCCCCTTTGTCATCAGCGGATGCGTCATGGAGTCCTGTGACACGACCCAGTAATGTATAGAAATGTATACTATTGTTCTCTACCATCGTAATCAGTCCGCCTATCGTCGGCACAGAGTGTATGCAAGGCGTTAAAGATACCAAGTGCATTGCTCCAACACGTACCAGCAGTCAGGTTTCATATGTTGCAGATCGGCGATGGTCACTTTTACCAGCGATTTACCTGCGATTGACCCAGGTACTCTTATCAAACCTTATCGTACGATTGTGCCCATGGCTTTATATGTTTATTGCACCCGCTTCTTCTCAAACCTACGGCATACGGCGCTAACGTCTCAGGAAAAACAAAAGCAAAACAATCGTAGCTAAATCGTGTGCCCTATCTGGCCCGAGCTTAATCAAGGCGTCGTCCTGCTGAAAAGCTATTTACTGTTTGTTCACAAGCAACTCGGAAACACACGTGGATCAAAAGCCTCCCCTGGCAATCATTGCTAGAACTGCAAGCATCTACTGTAACAATGCAGTTCTATCCAGGATTGACAGGCTACGCTTTTGATCCATGAACATGGAGCTATTGCAGGCGATGTGCCTTTCAGGCTTTTACCAATGATAAACTTTTTTCGTGCTTGTGAGTTTCTTACTTTGAATAGGGAATAAGATCGGAATCCAACACAACCGACGAACCTGTCCTTAGTGCTTAACAGTTTTGTTTAAATTGTTTGATAGACACTATCCACATACATTCACAATCATAACTGCCTTTAATGCTACACAACACGACTGTTACACATACAAGCCGCCAGTTCTTGGTACTGAACACATATTTAAAAGCAAACCTGTTCTTGGTACTGAACACCACTAAACACAAACACACCTGTGCTTGACTTTGCGATGAACTGATCATAAACACCAGACCTATCACACACACACAAAAACAAACATGTCCTTGGTGCTGAAGTAGTTCCTTTTTCATTTATTTTTCCCAGTTTCTGTGACCAGTTTTCTCCATCTTTAATGATATGTCTGACCAAACCACCACCAGAAAGGGAGGAAAACAACCCCCATTGCCATCAGCGGAGGTGTCAGGGAGTCCTGTGACACGACCCAGTAATGTATAGAAATGTATACTATTGTTCTCTACCATCGTAATCAGTCCGCCTATCGTCGGCACAGAGTGTATGCAAGGCGTTAAAGATACCAAGTGCATTGCTCCAACACGAACTATTGCAGTACTAAAAACAATACTAGGCCACGCTTTTGATGCATGAAAACGACTATTCTAATATCAATGACAATAAATTATTGTAGTACTACTGAGAAAAGCTAGGTGACGCTTTTGATTCATGATAGATTCATAGGTCAGATTGGATCTATTTAGGTGCCCCATCCATTCCGTACATTGAACCTGAGACTTGTGTCACAAGAGTCAAGCCAAATGAAATTGTAAATGACCTTTAGAAAAATAAAGACGGGTTGTAGCAGTCTTCCGGTAATTGAAATCCTATATTAATGTGGGCGTTTTCGTTTTTAACACACGCTGACTTCTCATGTGATAGATAGCACTGACCGCATTGGACATGTTGCTAGGGCCATACTTATTTGATCACATGGATGACATCCTCGGCGCTGTTTCTATACCTGTTCTATACGAGTGCAAATGCAGCTCAAAATAATAACTTAACTTAACAGTAATATTTTTCTCAACATAAACGAAACGTCTAATTTATCACTTTGCTTGTATGGAACATTCTGGAGTGATATATCCAACTATCTATCATATACAAAGTAATAATCATATTTAACAATCAGTGTCAACATGGAATTGCTTCAGACGTCAGCTGTCGCTATACTCACAGTTCTTTGCACAAAACGTTCTTCAGAAAGGTTAGGTCGGTATAGTAAAACGCTACGTGTATTCCTAACTATTGCGGGGTTAATCATTGCAGTTCCAGTAAGGTTTGCCAAGCGTCGTTTTTTATCCATTAGAATGTTGCTCCTCTGGTAGTAGTAGGAACCTTCAGTTCTAATTATAAATATTGCCAAGCGACCATTTTGAGTCATGGCAAGTGAGGTTCTTACGCTTAAAGTTAGGATTAATTACCAAACACACGATCAAAGGGGTCAGTTTGGTGCCAATTGTTCACACACAAGCAAGCGAAATGCCCTCGTTGCTGAGCGCTATGTACGATAAACATACACTTCCCCAATATGGGCAAAAATACCTGGCCTTTATACTACACAACACCTTTTGACACATAGACAATCCTACTCATGGTGTTGAATTTGTCCTTTATTTGATTAATCCCTTGGTGGCTGGGTTCTCAACACATCTGCAATATGTCAAACATGACAGTTAAGTACAGTAAACGTGTATAATATACTAGTATCATAGAGCGTTGAATGTGTAATACGCCTGCCGATTGTAGTTCTAGCACACATTGCTAGGCGACGCTGTTGATCCATGAAGATGCGACTGTGAAAATAAAACAATGTGGTACTGGTAACGATCGCTTGGCGGCGTTTTTGACCCATGAGCATATGACAGTGCTAGCGCTTCCACTGGTGACAAAGGTTATTATTTCCATGAAAGATGGAGATTAGCCCCTGGTATGTGGCCTTGGTACTTCAGCAGAACTTTTTTTACAAAATCTTTTGACCTGGACGTGCTATGGTCTTGATTGTTTGGTGGCAGATAGCTTTTGATGTAATGAAGAATTGGTGTAGGTTTGGGTCCCCTTGCAGCTTGCTCTGGAACTACAGGGGCGTTATTGTGAACATTTTCTTAGGAGAATAAATGAACAAAGCCTAGGAACGATGGATTTCCATGATATTTAGTATGCAGGTAGCTTAGACAGAGATGTACATAATGAAGTGCAAATTATGCTTATTGGGACTTAATTTGCATAACTAATCAGGACACACATGAATGATCACATACAGATGCACACACATACACTCGCACAATGAGTCACACATACACCAACATACAATGTAGTCACACATGCATACACACACACACACTGATTCACACACTCTCAAAGCTACCTACATGCATGATCACACACACATAACTCACACATGCTCTTGCACACACATACAGTGAGTCACATATACACTAACATACTATGTAGTCACACATACATACACACTAGTACACACAAGCAGTAACACATGCACACAATAACACACATGTGTGCACATACTAACACACACACAAATATACACTCACACATACAAACACAGTAACACACAGGTACTCACACACATAAACAGACACGCGCACACAAACACTAACACACACATATACACTCACACATACAGACACACAAACGCAAACATACACATAGTGACTTACACACAAAAACATGCACATGCGTACACAAACACTTACACACGCATGGGCACATACTAACACTCACACATACAGGCACACTAACACAGCTACAAACACACACAAACATACAGTGATATACACAAACAAACACACACACACAAACTAACACTCACACATACAGACACACAGCTACAAACAAACACACAAACATACACATACAGTGACATACACACTCACACACATAAACAAACACACACACACACACACACACAAGAGCAATGATGATGTCTCTGTTTGTAAAAAGCTACTGGTAGTCTCAAAGTTTTAAACACGTTTCACACAGCAACCATCCCTCATAAGACAGCTGGAGCCGCACAGTTCCCATTTGGAACCATTACCATCACCAGTCCACACCTCTACTTGTCCGGGGCAGACTTAGTCTTACATGACATCATGTGATATAACACAAGTTTTCTGGCTGCACAGAAATGAATGAAGCACTACAAAAAGGTAGAGAAGACTTTATGTATTAAAGAAACTGTTTCCTATCACATAAAGGAACATAAAACAAACTTTTGATCATCCATACCCTATGTGCCAGACATAACAAGACACTAAATTTAGATATTCTTATTCTTTTCAAAGTAGAGAAGACCATAATGTATTAAACTGTATGTAAGAAACTGTTTCCTATCACATAAAAGAACAAAACACAACTTCTGATCATCTATTCTCTATGTGTCAAACATAATGAGACACGGCATTTACATATTCGTATTTTTAAAAAAGTAGAGAAGACCATAATATACTAAACTGAAACAAACTGTTTCCTATCACATAAAGGAACATAAAACAAACTTTTGATCATCCATACCCTATGTGCCAGACATAATGAGACACTAAATTTAGATATTCTTATTCTTTTCAAAGTAGAGAAGACCATAATGTATTAAACTGTATGTAAGAAACTGTTTCCTATAACATAAAGGAACATAACACAACTTTTGATCATCTATTCTCTGTGTGTCAAACATAATGAGACACTGCATTTACATTTTCGTATTTTTTTAAAAGTAGAGAAGACCATAATAACTGTTTCCTATCACATAAAGGAACATAACATTAACTTTTGATCATCTATTCTCTATGCGTCAAACATAATGAGACACTGCAATAGAAAAAGTAGAGAAGACCATATGTATTTAGCTTAAAGAAACTGTTTCCTATTACATAAAGGAACATAACATTAACTTTTCATCATCTATTCCCTATGTGCCAGACATAATGAGACACTGCATTATAAAAAGTAGAGAAGACCATATGTATTAAAGAAACTGTTCCCAATCACATAAAGGAACGTAACATTAACATTTGATCATCTATTCTCTATGTGTCAGACACTGCCTGTACAGATTCGAATTTAAAAAAAGGCTTTTAAAAAGTGTTCTTAGTTTCCAAAACAGCTATCACTGACAAGGGATTTACTTATCTGTAGAATAAAAAAATGTGAGCATTTAAGTGCTATAAAGTTTGTATGGGTACAGGTATGTTCAGGTCTGGACATATTCCTAAACAATTGTACAGTTACAGGTGCAGGTACTTGGTTTACGTGCACAGCCCTAGGACTCCCATCTGTTCAAGTCTACAATCTATTTGTGCAGACACTTGATGGCCCGTTTTACAAACTCTATCTGAGACCTTACTATGGGTCCCTGTCCATGCATGTCGGCTGTAAAGGCCGCCACCAACACACCATTCTTCCCGCGAGTACTGCAGGCCCACCTCAGCGCATGTCTGTACTTGATGAACACATAGGGGACACACGACTTCTTACACAGACGAATCAGCTCTAGGAGCCTGAACTGAGGTTTGGCGTCAGCTGTTAACACCACAAACTGAATCTCTCCTTGAGATAACATGCGTCGGACTCCTTTCACTCCCTTCATTAAAAGGTTTCTGTCCTTCCGGACTTTTCGAGCGACATACAAGATCATAAATGTCAATTCAGGACTGGCCAAGGGGCGAGCCAAAGGGCCAGCCCTAGCCAGGGAGTTCACCAGAGGGTTGACTTCTACAGCATTCTCTCCTTCTTCCTGTTGTTCTTCAACTTGACCAGGATGTCCTTCTTCTTGTCCAGGCTCTTCTTTAACGGGCACCTCGTGAGGATCTGCTTGTCGTTCTTGTTCAGGGAGTCGTTGTTGTTCTTCCACTGGTAGTTGTCGTTGTTCTGGTTCTTCTTCGAATATGGTGTGCTCATGAGGATCAGCCTGTTGTTCTTCTACATGTAGACGTTGTAGTTCTTCATCTTCACGCTCTCCTTTGATGATGGGCTGCATGGGAGGATCTGTTTGTTCCTGTTCTTCCAGTTCTTCATCAGACTCCACTTTGATACAGGGTATTTCGTCAGTCCCTGCGGCTGCAGAACAGGTAGCTTCAATACTGTGAGCCCTGGCACAGTGCTCCTGCATGTCAACTTCAGTCAGTTTGAACATGTTACAGAAGCTACACTTGTAGCCAACAGCAGACTGCGCTCTCTCCCCTGCCATGTGCATCTTTTCGTGTCTGGCAAGTGTCTTGGGATTCACACATCGATAGTTTCTGCACAATGGACAGGTCAGAATCCTCCCGAACCTCTGGTACATCTGGCGTGGCATCACGGGAACGTTGCTGTTCATGTCCTGCAGATGAAAAAGACAAAAATTAGACAAATGCACCAAATGTAACACAACAGTTCGGTTTAGTGTTAACAATCACCACTATGATCAGCATACGAAGGCAAATCTTTAAATGACCTATAGGTAGTACTGCATACCTAAACCCCAGACCTCATCCGGACTGGACATAACGTTAAGTCAAAAAAAAACTAAACGTCTGGAAACAAGCCCGGACTGGAAAAAAAACCTCTCATTTAATATACTATCCTTTTTGTTTAAAACTATCTTAAACCTTCCTTAGATTGTGAAATTTGCACGTCAAAAATATGAAAACATTGCTGTTTTTGTGTTAATAACTGAACTTTTGTGTTTACTACTGACACTATAAAAAGCATAATAGTTTTCAAATTTATTATTGCATGTAAAAACATGCCAATATAAAATTTTACATGTAACAGGAAAAAAACATTTTTAGCACACTTATGCCATATGGGTTCAGGTCCAGACTTATAAATCCAGACCTTAACCTGAACTTCTGGATCTAAATCCAGACCTGAACCTGAACACCGGTTTAGGTACACAGCACTATAGGGTTCCACGATCCCATACATCTCTCAACAATATCACATACTATGCAAATGACATCTTACTTTGCATGTTTCTTGCCTCATGATATTCATACTCCTCACTGACCCAATTTTTATGTCACTGAAGAGAAATTCTCATCATTTACTAATTAAGCTTTTACAGTATTTTGGAATTGACTATGCAAAATTTGTACTTTCCAATCAATGTTCTATATAATTATCCAGATATGACATAATGACAGCGCTATTCTTTCTGAGAAGGTACAAGATACGTAGTTGTTTTAGGGTCAGAACGCCTTTTTCCGCAACGCGTAGGCAGCCTATTTTTATTCCACATAACTCGTAGGGATCCGATACACGTCTTTTTCACGTAATAAAAACTAATATGTAGCAAGGCAACCAAATTTTGCAAAATTGCCTTTCTAGCTTGATTTTAGTGTGTTTTTGGAGACCCTCTTGTTTCCATAAAGATATGGGTTTTTTTTGAAAATTTGAAAAAATTCCATAAAACCAGCATTGATTTAAGCATAAGCAAAATTGATAAAAACACTGATGCCATGGAAAAGTGATGCTGGATGGCTGGAAACCAGTGGAAACCAGTGAATGTGGATACATCTAGAAAAATCATGTTGAATTGAAATGCAAGATCTTCGATTTGAAATCAATGTGATAGCTAAATACTGTATCCTATTCCTTGTATCGAAGATGGTGACATATCATTGATTTTGATCCTTGGTGCACACAGCGGTATATCTTGTTTTCTCTGGGTTTGTATGGCCTCTGCTTGAATACAAAATTTTATTAATACAATATAATGCCCTGTCTGGCATCCCAGCCCCTCTACTGATGCAGTACGTACAAGTCAGTATAATCAGTACAAAATAGAGCATACTAGGTCAGAAGTATGTAAACTATGACTTAGCATTCGACCAACTGTCTCTGATCATCCTGCACCAAAGACGTATCCAGCTCTGTAGAAAATTTGCACTTTCTGTATCAGTCCCACCCACTTATGCTAGCTGGTTACTCTCGAGGCATGAGGATAAGTAGAGTGAGTAGAGTGCTGAGGTTCAAAGACAGAACCTCTAGGTTTATGAACACCACAATGCCATTTCTCGTCTAAGAACTGATCTACCGGTAGTTTGCTTGTCTATTTTGTACATTCAAAAAATTTTGTAATTGTAAATCATGCCTAAACTTAGCCCTTTTGTAGTTGCAATGGCATATTAGCTATTGTGTGATTTTATTACTGAAATGAACCAGTCATTCATTCATTTATTCATCCTGCTTTCACCACACTCACTGTCTTCACCCAGATGGTAGCCTGGTCTTCTTACATGTGTTTGATCAAGTAATGCACAACTGGGCAACCAGGAATATCGAACCCTGCATAAATGTGCAAAGTTACAGCTATCTACCATACAATAATCATTAGTCTTTTTTCATGACCATAGTTCAATGTCCAGAACATGAGATATCAAAAACTAAAGATCTGCTGCAGTACCTAGGAAAGTTTAGACCTACGACATTTTACAGTCGTGCGATCATCGTCGTGGGCGACGGTATTTTTTGGCCGTCTAAAGACGATCAAAACAATCGTGCGACGGCAATAAACGGGGAATCCTCGAATCGTCGTGCGACCACCTCGGACCCAGTAGCACGACGTTCAGCGGGGGGGCCTGTGGCTGTTTTTTTCTCGTCTAAAGAAGAATCGTCGCCGGCGACGGAAGTGGGTGATATGCTAATAAGCCTATAGCGTGCTGTTTCCTGTCCGGGAATGAAAGTTTTGTATCGTTTTCTTTGTAAATATGCATGCAGTCAGCAATGGAAACATATTTTTCTCATCGGAAACCGGTTATTCCGGCGCAACGCCCTGCTACCAGTGGCTACTTCTCTAGTATGCCCCTATTCCTCGATCCCCGGGACATCCCCGGCGGCAGCCACGAACTCGAGGTTAAATCCTGTCTGCTCTGTACCAGCCTCAATCTCTATCTTTGTTGAGCACCGTTCTCAACGTCTCATCTACAGGGCAACAGTTGTTGCAAAGTCAGTAAAAGCTTAATCTTTGGCGTGACAAAAACAAGCGGTTCCCCCGCCATTTTGAATTTGAGCGAAAGAGGTCACTTTGGGTCACACGCGCACATCAATGGAATTCTGCGCCGCGGGGGTCCCGTGATATTTCTTGACCGTGTGTCTAGAGAAAACCGTCGCCCACGACGATGATCGCACGACTGTATAACATCATAGGTCTAAAGCGCAGGAGTCACAGAGGGCACTCAAAAACAGCATATTGTTTTTGTTGGGGTCAAAAATGACCCAAACGGACTCAACACAGACTTTCCTAAATAACGTCAACAGTATTGTGCCCATCTCCCTAGAAAATTATGAGAGGTTAGAAAAGATGTCTACTAACAAAGTCACGGAATGAAACTTTTTTCACATCAAGCATGTTCAAATAGCACGTCAAAATCCATGCCTGGGGTAAAAAATGACCCCACTCGGGTGTTTGAGGGTTAAGTTCACGGTGGCAAGAAAAATGGACATTTTAAAGTTTAATAAAGGACGTGTGAAGGAATCATAAAAAGGTTTTTCACGGTGATGATAAGTTCATGGTACAGAGGTGCCAGTGAAAACAGTGAAGCTAAAGTTACAGTGAAAGAAACAAGAATAACAATAATCATTCCTTTGATAGGACACATACCACAGGAATATTTTCCGTAGTTCGTAATCACTACCCCCCATGCAGATCCTCTTTCAACACTCACCGTTACTACCCCCTCGGTCCCCCGTGGCCTGACAGTGACACACCCCACACACCCCCTGTACTTGACCTACATTACGTTGTTACGAGATACGGCGGGACGTTACGAACTAAGGATAACATCCAAGGTCACAAACAGATAGTTTAATCCCCTTTCATAAAAGCTGATCAGGAATGGTGACATTTTTGCGCACATGGTCGTCACTGGACGGCCCCCATCCTCAAAAATTATGCAAGCCCCCATCCTCAACCCCCACAACGCACAACCGCAAAAAAATTCCTATCCCATCTGTTCTACCGTTACACAACAGATAATGAGAACAGGTGAGTGTTACCTGTGTGAACAATGCCGACAGCTGAGCTCAAACGCACCTTCCTGGAAACTCGTCCTGTTGTTGGCGCCAAAATACCAAAGCAGGGATTTCCCATGGCCCTTTGCGAACTCCCGAAGTTATGGCGAAACTAAACTTCCCTCCAAACAGGACCGTAAGCGGTGTTGACTTATATTTTTATTGTCCACTTAGAGATATTACTTTATAATAACCGTGGAACAGTTATGAGATGTGTTAGTTAACTAAAGGTGGCCACATTATAACTTGTAGACACCTATACCATTATCTCCACAGGTTTTGACAAGTCTATTCTCCCCTGTAGGTATAATAGAACAGCCCAGTACTCCTGAGGGAGTTGAGACAGACTGGGCGGCGGCGCGACAGAGTCCTGTCAACTTGGACACATCATTAGGAACCAATCATGATCATGATGATGAATGTCTGTTATCTCCAGGCGAATCAAGCTCTTCAAGCAGAGGTTCGTCTCCCATTACTCTCCAAGCAGAGGAGGGGTTCTGGCTGTTTTTTGACGTGTTTTTAGGCGTTTTTGTCGGGCTTTCTACTTTGTCATGTGTTTTTTTTTCTCTTTGTGGGGTTTGAAGAGACAAAAAACATGACAAAGTAGAAAGCCCCACAGAATTCGAAACGCCTAAAAAAAAACAGCGTTTGAAGAGACAAAAAAACATGTAAGATCATGTAAAGGTAAAGCAGGCATCTTCAACTGAGCAGAGGTGAAGCATGATGCTTTTACAAGTAACTAGTGGTAGTGCAATGCGGCTTCGCTACGGCACAGCGGGTCACCCCTATCACAGTAGACAGGCGTAAAAATACTCTCCAAGCAGAGGAGTGGGTCCGGCAGGTTTTTGGCGTGTTTTTAGGCGTTTATGTCGGGCTTTCTATAGTTTGTCATGTTTTTATTTTGTCTAGTTGGCTAGACAAAAAAACATGACAAAGTAGAAAGCCCGACAAAAACGCCTAAAACACGCCAAAAACGGCCTGCCGGACCCACTCCTCTGCTTGGAGAGAACGTAAAAAATCCCGGACACACCCTACTCGACCGAAACCTCTGCTTGGAGAATAGGTCACCCCTACTCTTTTCGATAATTGTTTTGGGTTCTTTTACGTGCAGAGGTTTGACACAGTAGAAAGCCCGACAAAAACGCCTAAAACACGTCAAAAACCAGCGTTTGAAGAGACAGAAACATGACAAAGTAGAAAGCCCGACAAAACCGCCTAAAAACACGTCAAAAACCAGCCAGAACCCCTCCTCTGCTTGGAGAGTACGTCTCCGGCTGGTTATTGACGTGTTTTTGTCGAGCTTTACTTGGCTTTGCGACATAACAAAAACGGGACGAAATATAAAGCCCGATAAAAACGCCTAAAACGCGTCAAAAAACAACCAAGCCTCAGCTTAGAGAGTGTCCGGACAATAGTAGACTAACTTTCGTATTTTTGTCAGTAGTATAGGCCTGCGTTTAAAATTCAAAGCGTGCTTCTGCGTGTCAATCTCAAAATCTCAAAGCAGATGTTGGGTAGACAATTTTGTGTCAGAGGACTGTGATTGGTCCCCTACCTCTCAATATGGGTTATGGTGATGGTGTGATTCGATGTAATAGGGCTAAAAGTAAAAGAGTTAACGTTCTGATTTGATCTAACAGTTATAAGAAGCTTTGTGAGATTAACAATGAAGAGTTCACATTTATATTTGATTGCAAGCCAACGCTGTATGAGTATGACCCTGTATTTGGATCCGCAATAAGCTTTACATTTTTGTTAGCTATTCCGCCTGTGGTCCTTCACATCATACCATGCACTACTAGCACACACGACACAAGAACATTGTACTGGGTTGGGTTAGAGACAGTCGGACAGCTTCGGCACTGTTCTCCAATAACAGATCATTAGAAGTCAGGTCGGTACGTCTGCTTGGACAGTTATGGTACTCTCCAAGAAGAGGAGGGTTCCGGCTGGTTTTTGACACGTCATGTTTTTATGCGTGGTTTTTTTTCGGGCTTTCTGCTTTGTCATTATTCTATTTTGTATATATAAGTTTGAAGGGACAAAAAAATTACAAAGTAGAAAGCCCGACAAAAACGCCTAAAACACGTCAAAAACCAGCCGGAACCTTATCTCCAAGCAGATCTCCACGGTGCCAAAATCGTACAAGCTAGCCAGAGAAGCTCAAGGCAGCCAGAGAAGTTGTCAGGCACCGTCGGGTTGCAATAAAAACTCCTTCTGCCAGTTGGAGACTAGCCGGAACCCCTCCTCTGCTTGGAGACTCAGAGTACAGTCGGAGTACAGTATTGTATGGTGGTTTCCTAATTTCCAAGCAGAAGTCAGAAGGGAAGATCTTCACGAAGGAGCCCCATACATAGACAACTATACGATCTTCTCTCCTCGCATCTGCTGTAAGATTAACGGCTGGTCTCATTTGTACTACCACTTCCTGACCCTTCCTCTCCTGTAAAAGCAAAGGAAGAAATTGTATGACCAACATCCTCCTCAGGTTAGATAGAAATTATCTAACGATCCCCTGATACTAACAGCTTTTCGCGTTAGGCCATCGACGATTTGTTTACATGGGTGACATTTATCTGTGTGCTACAAAATTGATAACATGACGTGCGTGATAAAATTCTGCTAAAAAGTTGCCTTCATTATCATTATGAAGGCAAAGTGGTGAGGAAGGTTTTACAAATTGATTTGCAAATGACAATGATAAAAAAAACAGTCAGGTTGGACAGTTCCCTTACATCTGCTCTGAGATAAACCCTGTTTACCACATTGGTGTTGATTCCGCCGCGCCCCCCGTAACACCCTGCAGGCGGAACCGGACCGTAACGGTGCCATGTGGGAGGGACAGTACAGGGTCCCTTAGGATTTCCCTTTGGTCTTTCCCACGGGCCGGCACAGTACAGAAAGCTGTTTACAATCTCCCAGTGTGAAACTAGACAAAATGCTATAGCTATTGAAAGGTCTTGAAATAGTCTGTGCCATAAATCCTCGGTTTTCTATACACGTGTAAACGGTGTATACAGTAAGCTGTGTTGTGCCGATCCGCTGTCTTGATGGGCGTGCTGTCACAGAGGTTGGTGACCTTGAAATGAGATATCGAGAATTCTGTATATTACGTGATCTTTTACCATTTTTATTTCCAAGGAATCAGTTTTTCAACCTTTTAAGCATTTTTTTGCTTATATGCGTTACATTGTTCCTACGGTCCCAGATGTTGAGAGGGTCCGATACATATAATATAACGGTACTTTCCAAGCAGATGCATGGTTCTTTGTATTGAACGACTCTTTTTTTCTCTTCTTGCCCTCTATTTTCTCGTCTTTCTTTTGGTTGACGTTTTTCTGCACGCCTCACGTAGGGACAGCACACACCACTAGCTTCAGACGCACGAAATGTCACAAAAAAGTACAAAACAATCGGCAACACCACACGTCTGCTTTGAGTTGGAGATATTACTGTAAATACAGAAATGTTCACGGTGGTTTATTTTCGGCGACCGTTCCACCCACCACAAACATTTTTTGCCCCATACCGTAGCAGTATGTGGCTATAGCGCTGCCGCAAACTTAAAACCACCGTGAACACTCCAGTTCCGCCTTAGCGCGAAATAAAAAACACTCCAACTTAGCTGCATTTACAGTATTTCCTGGAACAAGTTTTCGACAGCGCAAAGGATGATGGGGCATTTGGCGGCACGTCTGAACAGATTCAGGGAAAGGGAAAGTTGTTTACGAGATGAGATTGTATGATGATGTTGGTTGGAGATAATCTGATTACCGAAGACAGCAGTCCACAGGTAAGGTTCAGCTGTTAGTTTGATGTGATTAGATTCTCAGCCGCTCGTGACAGGCCGCGTTTCTGAGCGACCCTCCGTGCGGATGATTGAGTCGGAGGCGGCGGTTCTTCTGTTGTTGTCTTTATAATAATGTTATTCCAATGTCCTTGGTTATCCATTTGGATAAAATAACACAATAACAGAAGAACAGTTGATTTGAATTTTTGCAGTAAAACAAAATGTGAACGTCTCGAAATGGCATGTATTCAGGAGGGATCGCGGTGGAAGTTAGCCAGACGTGGGGAGGGGGTAACCTAATGTTTATCCAAGATTTTTTCGATTTCTCTTGATCGTAAATTTTCCAATGCCTCTAGCCTTACTTTCGAGGGTTCTTTTTTTTAGCTGTAAAATCTGTGTTTTTTTGCTGTTGGCATATCAGTTCTATTTGTGCTTGGTTTCTTGTAGCCGTCCTATTATGTTATGTTATGTCCTCGAAACAAAACAAAAACACATGATAGAAATCCCGAATCCTGGAGACTGATAGGATTTTCCCTGGTGTCAAGATACTGTATACGGTAAAATTATCGCGGGGATTTAATTTCGCGGTTTGAAGAATTGGAGTTTTCGGCCCATGTTAAAGTTCACGGTTGAGTCAAGGTGGTAGGCGGGCAGAAGACTAACATTTTCGGAGCGTTTTTACGAGTGTGGCCAATAGGGCACCATAAAAAACCAAGAACGTTAAAACCCACCACGAAAATTTTCCCTTTTACAGTACTGCACGGGTGGTGGAGGTGAAAAAGACATACAGCATGAACATGGAAAGTGTTGTTTCTATTTCACTTAGTCTGTATCTGTATAGCTGGTATAACTGCCCTTCAGCGTAACACAAAATCCCTAACCTAACATCCATCGCATTAATTTTATCACATGCTAATCTTGATGGTTTTGTTTTTAGATTAATAAGCATGTCAATTAGTATTTTGGTCATACTCAGTACTGACATATCATTGTACAACCTAGACATGAATCTGAAACAGCATTTTTTTTTTTTTAAACTGGCAATGCAAACATTAGTGCATCTATTTAAATTCACTTTATCTTCACGGTAGCAAAGTTTCATGTCGTAAGGAAAGAAGACATTTTCGGTGGCGGCAAGTGATTTACAGAACGGATGAGTGAACGAATTATATTTTTTTCTCACTGATGATTACTTCATGGTCACACTGATGATAACTTCATGGTACAGAGGTGACTGTGTAAACAGTGAACATATATATATAAAAGTTACAGTAAAAGAAACAAGAATTACAGAAATTGAGTTCAGTGCAGTGTTAGTTGTTTTATTTAGTTTTCTGAAGTGTGAAATTTGATAATTAGGTGTATTGTAAAATTTACTTCTTTAATTAACATAGAAGGATGGTATATTGAGCTGTAAACTGGAATCTGTCCATTGTTTTCTTAGGGTTAGAGCTCAAGATCAGAAGATTAGCTTAGAAATAGGAAGAATGAATTTTTGAAAATTTATTACGTGTCTACGGTCCAGCAACAACTTTTAAGTAGTAACTGAGTAAGACCACATGAATATTCCCACTGCGCACTGATTGGATCAGACTAATGAGTACACCTGTACATACCATATAAGTACATGAGGGACAGACTACCCATTGTCACTTCACTTCGCTATGTTTCTTTCTTCTTTTTTCTAGGTGGTTCCCTGTAATAGGGAAACGTTAAGGCTTTGGAAGTTGATTCCTGTTCATTTGGGACAGGGTTTAACGCTTCTGGAGTACTTTATGTCCTAACGTCGTTGTCGTTTAGTGTTCTGGTGTAGACGTGATGCATTTGCATGTCTTTACGTTGACGTTAGTTCTGAGTTCTATTTTGCTTTTTGCTACCGATTTGGGGGAGGGTTTCCTTTCCTGGCTTGTTTCTGCCAACCTGGTGTCCTGCCACGGTTTATGTTGAGTAACCGCGGTAACTTGCGTTATCCAAACACACGTTTCTGTCTCAGTATTTTTCCGGTACACAGTCCACAGCAGGGAGGCATGCAGCGAGCAGTTTCGCGCACGACAAGGGCAGGCCAGGTGTCGGGCATGTTGGGTGACAACGTTATCATGCCGACAATTAACAGCCTCGACGGAGCACATGCAGTCTCAGCGGAATCATCCGACACTGCGTACGAAGCTGACGGTCAGGCAGGATACTTCCACGTGGCGTGGCCCGACGTTCTTTCTTGTGAGCCAAGTGACTTGTTTCTGGAGCAGGTTTGAACGTATTGGTGGCCTGGTGTCACGTACTTTGTGGGGTTTTTGTATAAATGGGCACGGGCGCCTTGTTCGTTAAGGCCGTTATGATCCTTGGTTCTGTTTTTCCGTAAACGTGACGTTGACTTAGAGTTGTAGAGGTGTGTTCCTTTCTCGGCTCAGGACCGGAGGACAGCTTCCCACAGGACTGTGATACAAGGCTTCCAGCCTGGCCGGGTCGTCCTACTCCGGTGCGGCTGATTTGTGCTGTCGTGGGTTGAGTGCCTCATGGTATTTACTTCCTGTATTAGCATGTCACAGGTTCCGAACGTGCAGCAGGGAGCCGGTCAACCCAGACCGAGGGCACGGGTGCCAGCCGCGCCGGCAGCGACTGGTTCGGGCGGGGAAGCATGGGAAGGTGACTGCAGAGGTTTCATCCGGCACAACGGAAGCGGTAAACTTGGACCCGCCTCACAGAAGCGTGCTGCTGACCAGACAGGAGTAGGTGACGTGCCTCAAGAGTTATCTCCTGAAGGGGAGAAGGTTGAAGGTTGAGGTATAAGTTACTTTATTCGCGTCGGACTTTGAGCGGCGTTCTGTTGATAGTGGTGTTTACACAGTTCTCAGTCTCGTGTGCTGATCCTTCTTCCGGCGTGGGGATTGCCTTACATTACTACGGTGCTGATGGTTTAGGATTGTGAAAGAAGTTTGAGTGATTTGTGCTAATAGAATTATCGTGTTAGCCCATCGCAGGTACCCAGGTCGCACCTGGCACGGAGGCGGCAATCAAAGACTGGGCGCACAGGAGACGACCCGTATGCTGACTGAAAACGCTGTTTGCTGACACCGGAGCAGGGAGTCAGGACCACACGGCACAGAGGTTACCCCAAGGCTCCACCACTCCCCGGACAGACTCTGCCAGGGCTATAAACGGGAGGTAAATGTGGGAGTTAGGTTTTTTCTTGCTTTGGGGCGGTGCCTTACTACGTTATCGACGTATTGTCCTTTCTGGACCTCGAGTTGCGGAGGTACTAGTGCTTAACGGGGGGCGCTTCCTACAGTTTGATTTGTGAGTAAGCCATTAGGGAATGTTAGTCGGTGCTTCAACTGTAGTGTTTTCTTTAGGTCGTGTTGTGCGCATCGTATCGTGCACTACGGGAGCGCCAGATTTAATTGTTACACGTTTTACTGAGAACTACGACGAGCGATTGTTGGTGCACTCCGGGAATCACCTGAGTAATTTAAACGTGTTTTGCTGTACCATGATCATGATGTGCCCCAGGCGTGGGATGTTGCACTCCGGGAGTGCCTGAGTAATTTTCACGTGATTTGCTGTATCATGATCATGATGTGCGCCGGGCGTACGATGTTGCGCTCCGGGAGTGCCTGAGAAATTTTAACTTGCTTGGCTGTACCATGATCCTGACGTGCGCCGGGCCTACGGCGTTACACTCCGGGAGTGCCTGAGAAATTCTACCTTGCTTTGTTGTACCATGATCATGATGTGCGCCGGGCGTACGATGTTGCACTTCGGGAGTGCCCGAGTAATTTTAACTTGATTTGTTGTAACATGATCCTGACGTGCGCCGGGCGTACGACATTGCACTCCGGGAGTGCCTGAGTAATTTTAATTGATTTGTCGTAACATGATCCTGACGTGCGCCGGGCCTACGATGTTGCACTCCGGGAGTGCCTGAGAAATTTTAAGTTGATTTGTTGTACCTTGATCATGATGAGCGCCGGGCGTACGACGTTGCACTCCGGGAGTGCCCGAGTGATTTTAACTTGCTTGGCTGTGCCATGATCCTGACGTGCGCCGGGCGTACGACATTGCACTCCGGGAGTGCCTGAGTAATTTTAACTTGCTGTGTTGTACCATGATCATGATGTGCGCCGGGCGTACGATGTTGCACTCCGGGACTGCCTGAAGTTTAACTTGATTTGTTGTATCATGGTCATGATGTGCGACGGGCGTGCGATGTTGCACTCCGGGAGTGCCTGAGTAATTTTAACATGCTCTGTTGTAACAGGATCATGATGTGCGCCGGGCGTACGATGTTGCACTCCGGGAGTGCCCGAAGTTTAACTTGATTTGTTATATCATGGTCATGATGTGCGACGGGCGTGCGATGTTGCACTCCGGGAGTGCCTGAGTAATTTTAACATGCTCTGTTGTAACAGGATCATGATGTGCGCCGGGCGTACGAGGATGCACTCCGGGAGTGCCTGAGAAATGTTAACGTGATTTGCTGTATCATGGTCATGATGTGCGCCGGGCGTACGATGTTGCACTCCGGGAGTGCCTGAGTAATTTTTAACTTGCTTTGTTGTACCATGATCATGATGTGCGCCGGGCGTACGACGTTGCACTCCGGGACTGCCTGAAGTTTAACTTGATTTGTTGTATCATGGTCATGATGTGCGACGGGCGTGCGATGTTGCACTCCGGGAGTGCCTGAGTAATTTTAACATGCTCTGTTGTAACAGGATCATGATGTGCGCCGGGCGTACGATGTTGCACTCCGGGAGTGCCTGAGTAATTTTTAACTTGCTTTGTTGTACCATGATCATGACGTGCGCCGGGCGTACGACGTTGCACTCCGGGAGTGCCTGAGAAATTTTAACTTGATTTGCTGTATCGTGATCATGATGTGCGCCGGGCGCACGATGTTGCACTCCGAGAGTGCCTGAGTAATGTTAATTTGATGTGCTGTACCATGATCATGATCGGTGCGCCGGGCGTAAGAGGCTACACTCCGGGAGTGCCTGAGAAATGTTAACAAGCTGTGTTGTACCATGATCATGATGTGCGCCGGGCGTACGACGTTGCACTCCGGGAGTGCCCGAGTATCTTATCTTGCTTTGCTGTACCTTGATCATGATGTGCGCCGGGCGTACGATGTTGCACTACGGGAGTGCCTGACTAAATTTAGATTGAGTTGTCGTGCCATGACCCTGAGGTGCCCTGGGCGTACGACGTTGTACTCCGGGAGTGCCTGAGAAATTTTAGCTTGAGTTGCCGTGCCATGATCTTGAGGTGCGCCGGGCGTATCATAAGGATGATCCAATGGGTGCGCAGTGGGTATAGGTTACTATTAAGCCTAACATAACCAGTTGAATGAAATAAAAGAGTTACCCAGCTAATTTGGCTGGCTATAAGAACCTGATATGAACCTCGGCAAATTAACCAGCTAAATAAGGGTTTTAGCAGGGTAAATTGAATCCACTTCGGGAGGAGGATTGGAGATACTGTAAATGCTAATAATAAAATGTTCGCGGTTGTTTAAGTTTTGCGGTGAACTTTCATCGCAAACTTATAACCACCCCAATCATTTTGTCCACCTATGACTGTAGCGCTACTATGGTTTTAAACGTGGAGTTAAACCACTGCGAACACACCATTTTCTCCTTTCCACGTAATAAAAACCATGCAAACTTAAATGCATTTACAGTACCCCTCTAAAGCCCTTCTTTAGCTAGCCAGTAATAGATTTGCGTTCATATCAGGGTAGCCAGCTATAGCATGGTAACTCTTTGATTGAATTCAACTCATGGCTATGTTAGGCTAATATTGTTATGAATGGGGCTTTGTAAATGTTAGTCAAACTTCCGACTGAGGACAAAACATAACGCTTTTTCGTTAGCAAGAAGTGCAATGTGCCTTCGTTATGGCTGGTGTGTTTTAACTTAAGCCAGGTTCTTCTACGTGCAGAGGTTTAGTGCTTGAAGCTTCCACCTGAAGACTACATATTAATGGCCAGGTGGGGCTTTCTGGAAAAAGTTAGGCTAACCCAGGGCAATAGTCTGATAGAAAAGGCATCAGTTTTAAAGAAAATCTTAAGTATACAATAGAATTTAATGGTAGGGGTAGAATGGAAATTTAAGAAAACTGGTACTTGGAAGGACCCGGCAATGATAGAGGACATTTTCTGAGACTTTGTGACACAATTCAAAACAGATGTCTCACATCTTGTATGGAGTGTAATTTTCTCCATGAAAAAATAGAGATATTGTTTTGGGTGTTTCTGTCTGTGTGTGTCTGTGTGTCTGTCTGTGTTTCCGGATTGCTGTAGTCAGGATAACTCAAGACCCTCTAAATGGATTATGATGATATTTGATATATGGGTAGGTGTTGGAAAGATAAACATCAAGGTATGGGCCCCCGGTATGTGACCTTGGTACTGCAGCAGAACTTCTTTATCTTTGTATCCTTTGACCTGGACATGCTATGGTCTTGATCTTTTGGTGGCAGATAGTTTGTGATGTAAGGAAGAAGTGGTGTAGGTTTTAACCCTCTAGCAGCTTGCTCTGGAACTGCAGTGCTGTTCTTGTCAAAATCTTCAAGGAGAATAAACTCAGAACAAAGGAAGGACAGATTTCCATGATATCTAGTATGTAGGTAGCTTGGACAGAAATGTACATAATGAAGTGTTATTCATACAAATTGGAACTTGATTTGCAGTTATTGAGGAAAGTCTATGTTTGTTTTGTTTTCTCTTATAGAACTTAGCTATGTGTAAAATGTAGTTTATGGTAGATAACCAATTATGCAAATAAATTCCTAATTTCCATAGTTATTGTCACGATAGTTCTTCTAAGTAGTAATTGGTAAATAATTTGATTGTCAACATTATGACTCATGTAAGTCAGTCCAAGGTGTATATAACCTAGCACAGATTATGCGGTGGAAGTCATTTGTATATATTTCAGATGTGAGCTGAGGTCTCTGAACTCTTGTTGTGTTTATGTGTCATAATGTGTGTCAGTGTGCATGTTTGTATGAGTGTGGGCTAATATGTATAAATACAGGCACTCACTGTCAAGGACGATAACACACTTGTCTTCCATGTTTAAAAAGAATGGGGTTATGAATTCCTGTACAGTCACTACTGTAACAGTGTATTGCCACACAGAGACACCACCCCCATCCTCCCAGCAATATCATCAGTTGCCTTCCTTCCAGCCCTGGCACCCATAGATTGATGCATTTTTCTCTCGTTTTGGGATTTGATTGTGGATGTGGCATTTGGTTCTTTGTAGACACAGAAACTCAAAAAGATGTGGATACTAATGTTACGTGCAACGACTTCTCTATCATCCTGTAGGTATGTGGAAAGGTGTTGGTATAGTTTTGATTTTTAATCCCCTAGCCACGGTCTATGGTACTGCAGCAAAACTGCCAGTTTTGATATTGATTCCTGTTCTGTACATGCTGATATATGTTTTGGTGGCAGAAGATATCTAAACCTTTGAAAGTCTGGTAGAAATGGTCTAGGTTCGGACCCTTTGCCAGTTTTGTTGGAAGAGAAAGGATGAATGGATTTTTGGCATGTAGCAGAGGTGAAGGTTGACATAATCAGACACCGGTTATGCTTATTAGGACCTAATCTGCCTAATTAATGGATACATTTTTTGACATTCTTATTCATAGCATTTCTGCTGGATATGTCATCAGTAGTTGCACGCTTTAAGTCCACTTTGGAAATTTGTTCACACTGTGTGAAAAAAAAATGTCTCTACAAGAGGATGCATTAGCTTTGTAACTTTAAGAAAATGTGTGCAATCTTATTGTGGAAGATATGATTATAAGAAAGTGTTGATTGTGCTTCAGGTTCCACTGATGGTCCGACCCTGTGTACAGTCTGAGGAGAAACACCTGTTCAACCTGTCTGACTTCATCACACATCTGCTTGGAAGTCAGCAGACCTAAAGGCAAGTTTAGTGAAAGTCTCTGTAGAAGTACTTTCACTTCAGTTGTTATCCAGTGATTTAAAACAAAATTGTCCGAGACTATATATCGTGTGGACAAAGTGACTACCTGGTATGAGGATGCAACTTGTACAACTTCAGTCAATAATTGTTAAAGTGGACATTCAAGCATTCCTTCACCGATATATTTTGCTGTGTTTCAGGGGATGAGCTGCAGCCTGATCGTACTTGTTCACCACTCCAGTGTTCTCTAGCGGCTGATCTTCAGTAATCTGTGTAAGGAAGTTTCTCTATTTGTTATCTCAATTTTGTTCTAGTTATAGTTTGAAGAAAGAAGAAAAGACTCTTACAGGACCCATTTTGTTTTCAGGAAGATTTTTAATTCAGAATTTATTGTCTTTTCTTTTCTTTACATGATTAGCTTTGATGTAACTAACTCTTGTCTCTCTGTGAAAGTAGTTCTACAGTTGTTATCCAGTGATTTCAAATTATATTGTCCGACCCTATATTGTGTGGACTTGACTATGGGTATGAGGATGCAACTTGTACAGCTGTGCTAAAGTGTTAAGTGTTACATAATATAAATAAATGTTAAGGTTAACAGTGATGATGATGATCCCCTAACGGATATATCCCTGTGTTTCAGGTGTAACTGTATTATTGACTTCTCCACTGCTCCAAACACCAGACCACTCCAGACCAGTGCCGTCTGTCCTGGCGGAGGCTTACTGGCTACACTAATCATCTTCCGTAAGTAATCTGTGTTAGGCAGCTTCTCTATTAGTTTGTCAGGATGAACTCATCCTTAGCATCTCAGCTCAGTTCTCATGATCTGATAAAAATAACAGATTCTTCAAGGATTCTTTTCAGGAGGATTTTGAAAGGACATTTTTTGTTTTTTTCTTTACCTAGTAAGCTTTGATGTAGGAGCTGTTGCAAGAAGGGGGAGGGGGTCAGAAACAACACTCTATGCTAAATTCAGGAGCTCTGGGCCGGCTCAATATCACATTTATTCAGAAAGCCTGTCTAAACTATGCTAGATTCAGAAGCTGGTGACTTTATGAGGTTTGAAGATGACGATAACATTTTAGTGAACATTTAAGTAAAGTATCGTAAAATCTCTATTTACGTACACACTTTTTAAACTTTTCAAGTCGCAAGCAGGTGCTCCAGGCCGACGCCAAAGTCGGGGTGCGTACGTTAGGAGGGGTTCTTCCTTGGGTTCAGCATGACAGTACGGTACATCTTCATGCAAATGAAGTGTGGAATGCTACCACACAATCAGTAATAAAGAATAAATAATACATATATTTAAATTGTTTGACATTTTCTACCCAGAAACATTTTCTCAGTAGCCTTTTAACTTAAGTCGGTAAACATCATCGAAAGGATGATCATGTCAACCTCTAACTATCCACAGAAATGCCGGAGAGGGGGTGCGTACGTTAGGAGGGTTTTTCCCCTGAACGTTTCAACTCACTGAGTCAGGCCTGTCATCGTCCCCAAATCGGGATTGCGTACGTTAGGAGGGGTGCATACGTAAATAGGAATTTTACGGTAGATATCTCCCCAACTCTCGCTGGAACATTTGAGCTGCAGACATCCAATTTAGCATCAAACTTGCAAAAAGTCAGTATAAAACTTTTAACCAATACATCACATTTGTAAACAGTATCAAACATACAGATTATGTTTACCTTGCCGTATGTTTGTTTGTTAGTCTGTCTTTGAGGACAGCAGAAAAGTTGTGAATGGATCTCGATTATAATAAGTGGGTCGGAGTTGGGAAAACGAAGGTTAAGTTAGATAGTTATAATATCATGTGTTCTGGACATGCTATAGTAGATTTTTAACGCCTATTTGGACATTGTCAAGTTTTACTGCCAATACTCGTCAATTACTGCCAATACTCGTCAATTACTGATTCTGAAGTTCTGTGCCCTACAGGTGGACAGTTGTAAGAGACAGGCCAGCAGTACAGTACCAGTGGGCTCCAGTTCTGGACAGGATCCAGCCAGAAATTCCCCTACCCCAAACCTGGACTATGGGGAAGATAACAAAAAAGCAGGAGCAGAGGGAAAGAAGATCAGCAGAGCTAGCTGCATTAGAAAACAGGAGATCTTTTGTTAGACAGATCATCAACCGGATAACAGAAGGTTACTTGCTGAAAACAGAAGACAACTCTTTTCTAAAAAAACTTGCAAGAAAGGCAAAGCATGCTGGCAAGCCCACAGAGCCATACATAAAGCTCCTACTCAAGGAAGAGCGCTCTGTGAATGCCAAAATAAGAAAGCTTAAGAAATTAAGAAAAAAAGAGAACGAAAAGAGGAGAGCAGCTGAGTTTGCTGAAGTCAATAAAAGATTGAAACTAGTTACAAAGGTCATATTGCGCACCACAAAAGGCACTCAGCTTAAAAAGAAAGAGAGCCGCTTGCTCAAAAACATGGCGAAGAAGCTCCCTTCCTTAATAGATAGGACCTTTCTGAAGAAGGTTTTGCGGAAGGAACAGCGAAAGCTGATGTCTAAGGTTCGACGTTTTAGAAAGGTGTTAGAACTGAAGGGGATTCCCTGTTAAAACTGATTGTTGGGCTATGATCATTGCATTGTATATACCAGTAATAGTCGGCTTGTTTGGAACATTCTGGGAAGATATATCCAAGTGATAAGTTAAACATTTTGTTTGTGTTAAAAGAGGTATTACTGTAGTAAAGTTGTTCTTTAAAAGCTACATTTGCTCTCGTATAGAACAGGCTTAGAAACAGTTCAGAAGTAGAAGCATCCGCTTGAACCGTTGTATTTTATACATCTTCAGGAGAGATAACGTTATGAAAAGTCCATCATAGTTGATAGTAATAGAGTTGTTTGACTTGTAGAATAGTCATAGAAACAGTCAATAATTAGACAATTGTTAGATCTGTGATGCTCTCATGACAAGATGATGTTAGATCCCAGGTACAGAGAGCCTTAAATGTCTCCAGGTGAACTTACTGCAAACAAGTCGTCCGTCTTTATGCTTAATTTACCTATAGAAGGATATCTTGGAAAAAACAGATATTTCTGTTACATTCTTCTTTGATAAAATTATTTTGTTACGTTCTTCTTTAATAAATAGTTGAAACAGCATTGAACAAACTGGATCTGTGACTCTTCCTTGTAGAACAGTTCCATCAGACTGTCTTGTAATGCAGAGGTGTCATGTCTGCTGACATCCATACCGGTTAGCCATCCTGCCATCTCTGATAACCTTGTACAGTAATGGTTCAGAAATCTGACCTCTAAAGTTTCAGAAATGTTCTCTACAGTATTGTATAACAGATTGTACAGTGTGACATTGAAGGGAACAGAACTACATGAACAACGTTGCAAGAAATTTTCTATTCCACATTTCAAACAGAACAGACACTTTTTAGGCCACATTATCTTCATTATATGTATGACATCCATGCCCGGAAAAACTTTCATGCATTTCCAACAGACGGTTTGTGACCATACAAATCGTACAGAGAACATGCAAAATGAGCAACTAACGAGTGACACGATTCTCAAGTTCAATGTATGAAATCAAGGAGGCTAATTTAACCTCCTTGGTGAAATGAATTGGGCTCCTAATTAGATCCGATTTCTCAAAACGCGGAAATCTGTAAGACCTATAAATCCACCATGAATCAAAAGCGTCACCTAGCTCTCGTTAGTAGTACTGCAATAATTCGTTGTCATAGATGTTAGAATAGTCGTTCTCATGGATCAAAAGCGTGGCCTAGCATTGTTTGCTAGTACTGCAATAGTTCGTGTTGGAGCAATGCCCTGTTAAGACGTAGCCGGTGAGGAGCGGAGCTTAGGTAGCGGACTAAAGCTAAGAAGGCTTAACTCCAGGCTAGTTAAAACGCACTTGGTATCTTCAACGCTTTGCATACACTCTGTGCCGACGATAGTCGAACTGATTACGATGTTAATAGAGAACAATAGTATATATCCCTCCCTTTTCGTGGTGGTTTGGTCAGACATGTCACTAAAGCTGGAGAAAGCTGGTCACAAGCTGGGAAAAACAAACGAAACGGAATCTACTTCAGCACCAAGGACAGGTTTATATGTGTGTGACAGGTCTGGTGTTCATCACAAAGTCAAGCACAGGTGTGTTTGTGTTCAGTGGTGTTCAGTACCGAGAACAGGTGTGCTTGTATGTCTCACTAGTGTGGTGTATAGCATTAAAGGCATCCAAAGCATCGGTCTATTAACACTAGGCGCGTGAAACAAAAGATCACCATGTAGCTTATTTTTTGTGCCGCTTTTGATCACTTTTGATAAGAAATTCGCACGCAAATGTGGTAAACAGTGGCATTAAATGTCAATTTCATAAAGATTACAGCAACTATAATATTTCCAGTTTTCAAGCCGAATAAAATGCTCTGGGTGCCTTTAAAGGCAGGTACGATTGTGTATGTATGTGGATAGTGTCTGTCAAACAGCGATAAGTGTTAAGCACTAATGACACGCCCGTCGTTTGTGTGGGGATGACTGATCTGATTACTTATTCAAAGTAAGAAACTCGCAAGCATTAAAAATGTTGTCATTAGTGAAAAGCATATAGCCTGCAATAGCTTCATATTCATGGCTCAAAAGCGTAGCCTGTCAATCCTTGCTAGAACTGCATTTTTACTGTAGGTGCTTGCAGTTCTAGCAAGGATTGCCAGGCGGGGCTTTTGATCCATGAGTGTTTCCAAATTGCTTGGTTGTTGCCGGTGAACAAACAGTAAATTGCTTTTCAACAGGACGACGTCTTGATTAAGCTTCGGCCACATACGTCTCACGATTTACCTACAATTGTTTTGTTTTTATGAGACGCTAGCGCCGTACGTCGTACGTTTGAGAAGAAGTGGGAATAAATATATAAAGCTATGGTCACAATTGTGCGTTAGGGTTCGATAAGAGTACCTGGGAGTACCTGTACCAGTAAATCGCTGGTAAAGGTAACCATTGCCGAACGTAGTTTCACTCAATACATCTGCAATATATTGAACATGAGCGCTGGTACAGTAAACGTGTATGATAGTCCACTGTGTTCTACTGCTGCAGTGGTCAGAACATCCTACAGCCGCAATGAGTCTTTTTTCAATCCTCTCCACTTTATCGCAAGCTTCCTTAGCTCCCGTAGGTAAGTATACGTGTATGCCTGTAATAATATAATGTATTAGTGTATTCACAACATAATGTTCTCGATAGGAAAATGCCAGACTATTGTAGTTCTACTACACGTAGTCAGAGGACGCTTTTGATCCATGAAGATGAGGCATTCTTGAAAATAGAAAACATGCAGTACTAGTAAGTATTACTAGGTGACGTTTATGACCCATGGGCATAAAAGTGCTTTGGATTCGTTAGATTTTTCAACAGTGACGCGAGTTGTTGATTGTTTGTGAGTTTTATAAGTTCAAAACAAAGACGAATCATCATCCAGCTGCAGCAAACGAAGAATCTAATTTGGCAAGTTTTATACACGCAAATAATTGCTGAACACTCACACACAATCCCACACATACACACACTTCCCGCCACGTGATATCTCTGTCCTTGGTGCTGAACACAACACCTGCCATAAATACAAACAGACCTGTTCGTGGCCCGGCGTCGATGGTTCGTCTTCTGACATAATCAGTACCATGTATTTCGTCTATTGTCCGTATAAACACGTGTAATCTAATGCGTCGATCGGGCACAGCAACATGCTTCACTGCTTGTCAACAGGACGGAGCCTGACCGCAAAATCAGTGATATGTGTGATTGAATATATGACGTTGCATTTTTACCTTCGCCAAGATGTTTATATTGGGGTTGTGTGTCTATGTGCGTGTGTGTGTGTGTGTGCGTGTGTGTGCGTGCGTGCGTGCGTGCGTGCGTGCGTGCGTGCGTGCGTGTGTGTATGTGTGTGTCTGTGTGTTTCACTCGAAACGTCGAGAATGGGTCTCCAAGATTTATAGAATTTCACGAACCCATGCTGCCACCATGATATTTTGAAGATTTAATGTTGTTGATTTGTTTAGAATTGAGTTATTGCTGAAACCATATCCTAATTGTATCATACAGTATTTACTATGACTGATTGAGTTACCTGTCGCCATGGTTAGAAATTATGATAACTTTATTACACAACAATTGTACAATGTACAAAGTATGGCATCTACTGGTACATAACTACAGTTCCATAAGGCTAGTCTACCTAATACACGTGTGTAATATGAGATGAGAATGGGCTTTTACAACTATTGGAGGAATTTCTAACGTCTAGACATACTCTGATATATTTCCATATGTATACCATACAGGGGTTGTCACATTATGTACTTATATTTGCTGTTCAAGTCCATTGAGAAGAATCCTGGTATAAAAGATGATAACCTTGTGTATAGTAATAACGTATATCAAAATGTTTGGAACATACAATCAAAAAGTGATTTTCGTCTTCAATTGTAATTAGCTCTGGACAAAATGGAAAAACCCTCTGATCGAGATTTTTTAGTCTTCTGGTTTCTATACTTAAATTGTGACAGACAATTCTGAGTTTTGTGATTCACTACGTATACGTCAAGGCTCTTTATGTTTGAACTGCAACTTTTGTTATAATTCTTGCTAAAGGTGAAAAGGAAGCTTAAGGAAAGTTTGGAATTGATTACAATAGCGCAATGCCAATTTTGTACATGTATATCTTGTAAACGTTGCCGTACCTGAGTGGTGCTATATCTATACAGCATAATTTTTTCTGCCCGAAAGCTTTCATTGAACGCTGTGTCATGAAAAAAGTCCAAAATTGTATCAACTTATATATGCACAACATTAAGGAAGGCGTTTTAGTCTATATCCAAGTACTTCAAAAGTAGATTTAACAAGCGATATGCCACTGATTGTTTATGATGTCAAGGAAATTCATCAGTTTCAAAACACATCGTCTTTTAGTATTGCGCCCTGGTACTTGAAACGAAGTTGCCAAGATGATCACAAGCACCCAAACAACATCAGTGGTTCCTTCATTTCACGCTGAAGTGATCTGCCGTTTCGCTTAGATTTCAACGATTCGATCCAAACTCAGAAGACTAGTAGTACTTTCTTCGCCCGTTGTTTTTGATGAGTTTCTTTGTGTTGTTAATGTTTTTATTTTCACCTGAAGACGCGCCCTTCTCCTTAGGAGTAATACACAGACCTGAAGTCGACCTTCTCACAACCTTCGTGTTGTTCGTGGCTGCAGTTCCGCTGCTCCGCCGCGAGGGGGCGCTCTTTGATCCAGCTGACTTGGAGCGACGCCCTCGGCAGAAGATGAGCGTGACAGTCAAGAGGAACAAGGTCAGGAGAACCACAAAGTGAAGCGGGACATGAGCACCCTGGCCCGGCAAGTGGGTCGTGTTGTTCTGTGGGCAAGAAAACAAAGTATGGAATATGTGGGACACAAAACAAAAGCCTAATTACATTTTGCAACTTAAGTATTATTCAGTTCACGCACTTGTCTCCTGTTAAGCACACACAAAAAGATCTCAGTCTCTTCCGTTACTAAAGCTTACTAGCCTGCTAAAATGTTTTACTTCTGTTTTCTTCGTACCGTATTCCTGGTAAACCGCCTCATGGCGGCGGGTGTTTCATGCATGTAAGACATCACGAAATCGCCGGCAGGTGCAGCGAGGGTTGCGGGCGGTTTTAGGCATTGTACCCGAGTGCCACGTCCTTGTGTGAGCGCCAGGGACGGGGTTTCATACAAGACATCACGAAATCGCCGGCCGACCTACCTGCCGTTGAAACATTTGTAGACGACCGTGCGGACGGGTCTATGACAACAGACCCGTAACCACCAGAACACGGTAGCAACCTGAAAACAACGAGCCCGTGGAAGAGCCTGCTTCCAAGGTTAGATTTTCCACGTGCCAGATCCAGTATACACACAGGTGATGCATACCGAATCCCACGGTAGGTAGGTCATGTGGATCCGAGTATAAGCAGATCCCCATCTGCTAGCCTCCCAACGGCAAGACCTTCTAGGCAACTACGCTACTACAGCCTACTACAGTCCATTCAAAGGACCCCTCTCGGAATAGACCCGCCCGCATTGTCGTCTACCAATGTTCCCACGGCAGGTAGGTCATGTGGATCCGAGTATAAGCAGTTCCCCATCCGCTAACCTCCCAGCGGAAAGACCGACTGCCCAACTACACTATGACAGCCAACTACAGACCATTCAAAGGACCCATCTTGTCATAAACAAGTCGGTACGGTCGTCTACCAATGTTTGAACGGTAGGTAGGTCATGTCGGTCCGAGTATAAGCAGTTCCCCATCCGCTAGCCTCTCAACGGCAAGACCGACTACCAAACTACGCTACTACAGCCAACTACAGACCATTCAAAGGACCCATTTTGTAATAGACCCGTCCGCATTGTCGTCTACTAATGTTTCCACGGCAGGTAGGTCATGTCGATCCGAGTATAAACAGATCCCCATCCGCTACTCTCCCAACGGCAAGAACTACTAGGCAACTACGCTACCACAGCCAACTACAGCCCATTCGAAGCTCTGTCTTGTCATAGACCCGTCCGCACGGTCGTTCACAAATGTTTCCACGGCAAGTAGGTAATGTCTGTCCGAGTATAAGCAGTTCCCTATTTGTTAGCCTCCCAACGGCAAGACCGACTACCCAACTACGCTACTACAGCCAACTACAGACCATTTAAAGGTCTGTCTTGTCATAGACCCGTCCGCACGGTCGTCTACAAATGTATCCACGGCAGGTAGGTTGGCCGGCGATTTCGTGATGTCTTACATGAAACATTGTCCCTCACCCTAGCGCTCACGCAAGGGTTTGGCACTCGAGTACAGAGCATGAAACCGCCCGCAACCCTCGCTGCGCCCGCCGGCGATTTCGTGATGTCTTTGATGAAACATCCGCCCTCATGGCGTAACACACTATCGCATTATCTGATCCCATGTATGGACTTGGCTATGGCTATGACGTAACACGCCAGCAGGTTTTGTACTGAAGAGTAAAAGCTGCATATCCGGACAGATCTCTTTGATCCACTCACACCGGGATGGATTCCTACACTTTTGGATAAGCGTGATGGGTCCGTCGTTAACATGCTCGAGGTGTGGCTCTCCTTAAACACAGGACAACCATCTATATTTCAACGCCCTATTCGAGGGACGTCCATAGCCGAAAGTAGGTCCCCTTTTACACCTATGTCGACTGAGAAAATTGGATCCGTATTTGAGGACAGCCACACCTCGAGAACGTTAAAGAACCCATCACACTCCATCCGGCCGTGTGAGTAGATAGTCCAGTCTTACGTAGCTTGTACATACTGTACAAAACTTGTGTGTTACGCCTGCAGATGGCTTACCGATTATGCGAAACAAACAAACAAACAAACAATCAAACAAACAAACAAACAAAGAAGTATAATGGTAGATCATTGTTGACGGTTTACCTTGTTACTCAAAGTTAGTTACAATCCTCTTCACAACCTTTCGGTGAATGTGGGCGTTGCCCATCTCCGTTTCGGAGTGCTAATTATAGCAGAGTGAGCGGTGTGCATATGTGCCATCTTCTATGTCTTTGGCCGGAGTTTGAACCTGTGACCTCCCAAATACAAAGCGACCACACTACCCTGTAGGCTATTGCACCGGTCTCTAGTCACTACCGCACGGTATCAGCAAGGCAAGGATATACTTCAACATGTCCAGTCACAAGACAGCTTAAGTCCCCCTCTCACTGCATCCGCCGCACGCTGGCAGCGTCGCTGCGGCCGATCGAATTGACAAAGCCCTCAACGAATTTCATCGACAAAAAAGGAACATATTTCGACTTTGTGTGTTTTGTTGTCTTTTTGGTCATACTTGTACGTTTTGATTGATATCCCCATGATAAAGTCAAGGGTAACACACATCTAGTTCACGACGCAGCGACGACGCCAGCGTGCCGCGGGTCCAGTGAGCGGGGGGCTTTAATTTTGCAGACCGATCCTGACTGCACATCGCAGTTAAGCCAATGATTGCATGGAAATTTGCAGTTTGACCAATGAGAGACTGGCTGCATGTTAGGTCAAACATTTGCATTTGCATTTCATGTTCATTTCTTTTCCTTTTTTTGTTCCGACATAGATTTTATTAATGTGCCTATAGTTAATTTTATTTTAAACATTTTTATTCGGACATACATAAGTACATAACATAGCATAACACTACATAACAGCACATTTACATATTTAATATTACATCATAAAAAAAAGGATGTGAGAAGAAATGTATATAAACAAAAAAAAACAAAAAATATATATGCATCAGTTGAATACACCAATATCATTAATCACAACACCAAAAACAAGCATCACAGAACATTTACAAAATCAAAACAAAGAAATGTTACAAATTAACAAAAACACAGTAAAAAAACAGGAATAAGGAAACATCAGCTGATTAACCTTTCCACAAATAACCCACCAACCGGAGTAACAGACTCATGTTCATTTCGCATGTCTACGTTTGACGGACGTGGGCAGGTCTATGGGATCAGTCTGTTGTTAGAGATCTACCGTTTCCATAACATCACCTCGTGGTTTGAAACTTTCTATTGGGTAGGCCGATAGGCCGACTACTCTCTCTTCGCAGCCCGGGACCGAATTGCGATGAGCGCACAATTGGCGGGCCTGGAGCGAGTGCCATTCAGCGCTAACTCAGGTGACCTCAATCCGACAATTGCCCCATGTGCGGCCATAGGACTGTAGGTTTTGAACCACTCAAACCGGGAAGGACCTCTACTCTTTTCGATATGTGTGGTGGCTTCTTTAACGTGCTCGATGTGTGGCTCTCCTCAAAAACGGTACCTCCATTAACGTCCTATCCGAGGGACGTCCGTAACCGAAGCTAGGTACTCATTTACACCTGAGTGAAGTAAGGAAAGTCGTGTAAAGTGCCTTTCCCAATGTCACAACATCGGGGCATATCGGTGGTTTCGAACCCGGGACCTCACAGAAACACCCTACTGATTGTGCCACGCAATGCCACACAATATCTCACCTTAGCTATCCCGTACCCCCTGGAAGCTGTAGAAGCGGCGTTGTGAATTTTGTAGCCAGTTCTCGTCGTCTCCGACTGAAAGAAAGAAACTCAAATTTCATAGATATGTACCAGAATGTTGCACAATGCACATTAATGAGCACATGCGGATCGAGTCACTAGTTATAATATTACGCCAAATAACAGTTACTCAAGCAACTGGATATGATTTTGGAAACGGTCAGACGTTTCAAGTAGCACCCACTACTTAAAATTTTTGTCAGTGACACTACTACTGCGGTAAAGTGTTACTGACAAAAAGTAGTGGATGCTACTTGAAACGTCTGAACGTTTCCAAAATCATATCCAGTTGCTTGAGTAACTGCTATTATTTGGCGTATCTTATTACATGGATGTCTAACCTTCATTAGAATGTTATTTTGCAGCTGACTATAGCGCTTCGGCGCTCGTTTGAGTTTACTAACTGTCATCCAAAAATAATATAAAATGTCATATCTTTACCGAGTTCTCCATATTTCCTTAGTCTTTATGCGAATAATGCATGGGCACCTTTACGTCGTCAGCCACCAAAAAAGATGTGAAGAAAACGGCTTTGTGGACAAGAGCTTACGGGAAAACACACATGTACATAACTAAGCCCTAGGGTACCGGGGTCGCATTCCGGTCACAGCATGGCCATGGAATCTCCAAGCAGATGTTGGGTTCGGTTCAGTGTTTTACGCTTTTGATGTCTTTCCCTGAGTGAACCGCGTTTTCATCTTTTCGCCTCCCTTGAAACGTGAACCACTTGAAATGTAGAAAATGCTTAGAAAATATGCGTAAAATACTGTGTCGAACCCTGCATCTGCTTTGAGATTATGTTTATGTGCACACTATGAAAGTATGAGGCGAATATGAACTTGTTCTTATTCGCCTCCTACTTTTAAACGATGACGCTAGTCTAATAATAAGAGCTAAGTAAACTAACAATTAGGATCAGGACCATATTACCTTTGTTAACACCAGTGTGTCAGTCTGAAGGTCCTCGGCGTCGAAAACCCGTCTATGAAAGACTGGCTTCTTGGAGCGTCGCCTGCCCATAGTTCTTTTGGGATATAAAAGTCGGTCTGACTTAAGCTGTGAGTTCAGTACAATGGCAGGTAAGGTTTTGGTTTGAACGGAAACCCTGAATATAATGCTCAATGTCTTTTCGATACCCTGTCCGTGTGTACACTTTCGGAGTGTAACGATGTGCTAGGGTGGTCAGTGGTCCAAATGAAGGCATCCCTCATCTTCCCTTATACCCAAATCCGTCCCTAAACAATATTTCACCCACGGTCATATATGCCTGTCTGGTGATGGACTACCTAGTTAGTTACACATCATTGATAACAGTTATTAGGCATTGGTCGATTCATCATGGGTATCCATATTTGGAAAGAGGTACCAGTCTACCTCAGAATTACCAAATACATCTGAACCACCCTTCTCATGATTTCCTAGAAATTGAATTAAGTCAACTTCCAACAAACATAGGTCACTAGCGGAGTATTTCAATTCCATACGGAAGAGCTGATTTTTCCTCAATCCATATGGTCCAATTTTGGGCACAGAAAAACAAATATGCGTAATCTTTTTACTTACTTTTCTTCTTTGTATGTAAGGGCCCGGTCGATTAATTTTTCCTTTATTGTTTTGGAAAACAATAACCAAAGAGGTTTGATATATAAAACCTCCTTGCTATAACAAACAATAAAATATTTTTGGGCTATTTTTCTTTATGGTATTTTGTAAGCGTTTGAAAGAGAACAGCAGAAAAAGAAGCAGAAGGGCATAATAATGGTCCGCATTTGATGAGCTAGAGCATGTGACTATAGACAAAGACAATATTAATGAGAACTGTTGTCTTGTTGGGTCGATTGCCATTGTTAAAATGATTTCTATTCATTATTTTGTCTTCAAGTTTAAACGTTTTCTATATTAGCGGGAATCATTCCGTCCCATGAAGAGGAGTAGTGCTTTGATCAAAATGCGAAGGCGGCCAGCACGGTTCCCTGTTAGCAGTCCAATCATGGCGTCTATACACGCGTACATCTGTCACTTTTTTTAACGTTTTAGGAACAAAATCCTTGCCCAGGGCCAAGAAACTGTCCGTAGTAAATATATTGCTCTGACTCCGATAGCAACTGTGGGACGCGCGTGTTGGGTCAAGGATATTCAATATTGCGTCTATATCAAACCTCCTTGGTTGGGTAAAAAGGTCAAGAGGTGAGTCCGGGGTGGTCATCAGGCCGTCCTGATCTTATAAGGCATCCGTTAACGACCAGCATCCGTCTTGGTCATCCTCGGAGATTCCGATGGTCAGTTGTCGCCTTGCTGGCTCCTTGTTGGCGCCATTGTGAAAATGATGAATGCTTTCTGATAGCCCAAACCGCCAATAGCATATATTTGTAATAATTAAAAGATTATGGCGCCTTTTAAGGGAATTCTTGTCACTAAACAGGAGGACCCAAAACAAAAAAAATACCCAGAATGAAAGGGTTATTACTACCAAGTTGAAGTAGGACTATTTCCAACGGTAGAATTGATATGCTTTAAGAGGGTCTGCATGGGGGGGTCCTGGCAACGCTTAACGGTAAATTCAGGCCAGCCGATAACGCTTAACGGTAAATTCAGGCCGGCCGATAACGCTTAACGGTAAATTCAGCATTTTTAGAACATGATATACCACAGAATTCAACGTTGTTTTGCCACTAGTAGTCCTGATCTTGTGGCAAGAGACCTATTACGCTATGCCATTCTCGCACGCCTGCTCCGAACCCTTTAAATTCGGCGGCGACAGGAAATTTCATGATCACGATGACGAGCGCCAAAGGCGCGACGAAAATTTTGAAATCTTGACCCTCTGAAACGCTATTTCTTGCATTCTGAGGCAGGCCCGGCATGCTAGCCTGAAAAATTTTTTTAGGGTAGCGAGTGTAGGAGCCCCGGTAGAAATAGGATGGCACCCAGGCTACGGCATGCACCCGGGGAAAATTTCAAAATCTTGAACCGCGAAACGCTTAATTTCCTGAATTTTGAGGCGAAAACTTTGCTAGTAGAGTGATAAATAAAAGTGTTTCAGCTTAAGATTTTGTGGGGGGCGCCCTTCCGACATATTTTCGCCGGAGCCGTGTGCTCCCTGGAGAAAATTTTGAAATCTTGACCCACTGAATTGCTTTTCCTGCGTAACGAGGAATTACTCAATAACGCTTAACGCTGAATTCAGGATGACAAATAACGCTTAACGAGGAATTAAAACGACCAGTAACGCTTCACGAGTAATATACCGATAACGCTTAACGGTAAATTCAGGGCGGCCGGTAACGATTAACGGTGAATTAAAATCGCTCGTAACGCTTCACGAAAAAGGGCATGCAGACCCTCCTTTAAACTTAATCATATTTCCCTCGTCATTCCTTATAGAATATAATTCAACCTGCTACCTAACTCTGTAACTAATAGAGAACGGTGTGCCGAACAACTAGTTCAGTTAAAACATCGTCAGTCCATTAGCTCACGGGCACCCGGGAATGTGTACCTACAAGTTGAACACTAGGTACAGATAACTGCCATGATATGCCTGTACTGTGATGTGCTAAATGTGCCAGCGTTTTTAAGGCATTGGGAGAAACCTACTAGTAAAGGACTATGTCCCATTTTTTTAGGCCGAAGGGGCAGTGGGTTATTATCCACTGTGTCCAGGGCAGTGTATTGGAAGGCGGAACCCATCCCTCTCCTTCCACCGCCTTTTAGTTTTACCTCCCCAACCGAAGTCAGGTACCTATTTCTTCATACCTGGGTGGAGTGAGGAAACAATATGTAACATAGGAGGCATGTCAGGGAATTCGAACAAAGACCTCTGGGTTCTGGGCCAAACAACTAAACCGTTACGCCAACATGACGTGAACGCAATTGTAGACTTTCTATTCCGTCAGTCTTTTGGCCAACTATGCATATATGGCCAAGAAATACATTTTTTTCAACTTACAGATGAAAAAGATATCTCTTTCGTAATAAAACAACCGAAAGGAATAAATCAAGGCATTATATTTTGGCATATTTTACATCAAGGCATGATGTACTTGATGTATGATTGGACAACAATAATAATGTATAATGTGAAGTTTATGCCAGACTTCTGGCTTCCCCAATAATCATGCAGAAAGCAGAGTTAGTTCGACGATTATCTTCCTCCAACACGCAACCAGCAAGGGGGGGGGGGGGGGTATGTCAGGGTTAATAAAATAACCCACAACGGAAACAAAACTGGCCCTAGTTACCAACCTTGAGGCTCTCTGGGGCCTTTTGCCGGGCTTATAATACACTTTTTCTGATGACTTATTTTTGTACTTCATCGTTTTTTCAGCCAGTCATGGGCTAGCTGCACAAACGACCCAGGACAAAAATAATTCATCAGAAAAAGTGTATTTCAAGGCCCACAAAAGGCCCCAGGGAGCCTGCTATGTAAACTACCGCTAGACCCTTTTTTTAAAATTTAGCTCGAAAAGATTTAACTACAGTATTTGATAAAAAAAATCGTGACTATAGCATGTCTAGAACATGAGATACCAAAACCGTAAGTTAGGCTGTAATCCCATGGAAAGCCGCCACCCGCTACATCTCGAGTTATGCTGTTCACAAACAAACAAACAAACAAACAAACAAACAAACAAACAACCCCGAAAACATAACCCTTTTGGCAAAGGTAGAAATATATTCATCTATGCCAGAAAACTTTCAGTCACTGGTCAATAACGCCACCTAACAATCCTTGCTGGTACCGCATGTTTCTATTTTCAAAGACACCCTTATCCCAGTATCCTCATACATCATTAGTGTGTTCTAGAAATATTCTTGAATTGAAGTTTTACATACCAACTTGTCACTTCAGCACCCTTAACAGGTGTGGTTGTGTGTCTATAACAGTTTGTGATACGTAGCTGGTCTTGATGCTGAGTATGACAAACTGTTAGACACACAACCTCACCTGGTAAAGGTGCTGAAGTGACAAGTTAGTATGTTTAATTTCAACTCTACACAAACGTACCTGGTCTTGATGCTGAGTTTGAGTAGAATTGAAGTTATCAGCGTGAGGGAAAGATGACAGAAACGACAAATGTTATAACAGAACAGAGTGGGTATGTCAGCATTAAAACTTTTTTAACAAACTTAATAAACTAGAGCTAAGTCACTATCATGATATCTCTTAGGCTCGCAATCTTTCCTCTACACATATGGATGACAATATTGGGTATCTGCTGTGTCAATGTGACTGTACTTCAGCCTATCTGTCCGGCCTGTTCGCCTTCGCGCAGTCTCTTTTCCAGCCACTTAACCTTGGCCTTGACGTCTCGTATGTCCTTCAATAGATTTAACTTCCAAAATGTCCAGGTCGTGGAACATTTCTTCTTGCTATGTGCAGTTTTGTCTTTTGTTGTGTGCAGTTCTCTTCTGTTTCTTTTCAGGCCAATCGTCTTCATTGTCTTTTTCTTTCTGCCCTGAAGTTTAGCTGTCGGTCCTTGCTGCTCGCTTACATCAATCTTCTGCAGGGAGACTCTGTCTGAGGAGGGGACCTGACTTGTGGGTTTGGGGAGCAAATCTTTCTCTATGCCCTTTGTGGTACTCTCAATGACCTGAGCTGTTCTATTCTCTTCTAGACCTAGCCTTTTCTTTCTTCTTTTCTCTTTTAGTTTCTTCTTATTTGCTTTCTTGAGTTTTCGGATATCTTCTCTGAGATGATATGCCTCTTCCACAAGAAGTGTCTTTAAGTAGGATATATACGGCTTGGACGGGTGCTTTTTCTTTGCTGCCAACTCTCCCATAAAACGACGCTCCTTTGAGTTGAGCAAAGAACCTTTAGCAATGTGCCGCAGAATGGATCGAACCCACTCCAGTTTCTCTGTCATTGCTGCTTGCTCCGCGTTCCCTTCTCCGCTGATCCTGGTTTTCTTCTCTCGCGGCATTGTGGGTCCTGAGGCTTGAGATAAGAGAGTTCTGGCTGGATTCCTTTAAGAACTGAATCTGGTGACCTATACGAGTACCGGTACTGGTTTTTCCCCTCACCCTCTTGGCAAAGGTAAACACGACAGATGTGAGGCTGATTGGGGGAGGGGGGTGGTATCAGCAGTTTTGAGGCTAACTAGTCAGGGACCTTGACCGGTACACTCACAGCTGACCACCTGTAGGGCACAGAAGTTCAGGAAATTGATGATTGGTAGAAAAAAATGACAATGTTCAAACAGATGATATACTTTATCTATTCGTCGTCAAATGCAACACTACAGTACATTACACCGAGTCCCGAGGCAGCATCGCTGATATTGGAGAGTCAACATTTATGGACAGAAAGATACATAGGCAATGGAAATTTACACAACTCTAGTTTGAATACAATGCTACAATCAATCAATAAAATCAGATGATTTACTGCTGAACAGGATCTGCCCTGAAAAATATCAGCCTTCACAGCAAATGCAACAGGTGCTACATGCACCCCAAGGAAGTTTCCCATTTGTCTCTATCAGGCTTTCTAGAATGCTGTCCAGTAAAGGCAAATTAACACGACCTCAAACCTTTACCAAAAAGAATATTATTAACCTTTTTAATAACGTATTATGGATATTTGTCATTCATTTTGCAAATTCTCATTTCTGTACGTTTTTCTGTTAGTTGATCATCTTCTCCACACCAATGACTCAAGTTTGACAGTTTTAGCACATCAAATTAGGCTGTTGTAGCATTTTGCCAATCAATTATGTAAATAAGACTGGTCGACTGCTGCCTACCCCTGCGTCAGGGAACCCCGCAGCAGTATACTCTAATACTGGATACTACTACTAGACCCTGATTTGCATGATTTATGTGTAATAATGTTCTTCTACCAAATATCATAAGGATCCACCCATAGCTTCTCATGTTGGGGTTGGCGAAAAGACCGGTCCGGTCCGGACAGCGGAAAAAGCTGTCAGGTCCTTTTAGACAGGTTTCGCCCCCCTGGCAGAAAGTGATGGAATTGCAAGCAGACTGACATTAGTATCAGTGTTACCGTATACGCCAATATGAAGCGCACTGATTGGATAAACCTGCTCCTGCCGCTAGGGAGTCCAAATCTACTCGACATTATCTCCTTCCAAAGATCTATCTACCACTCAAGAATCACGACCATGACATGAAAAAAGCCTTTCGACAGTGTATGGCGTGATGGATTATGCTATAAACTGTTAAATTATGGCATAGATGGAAACTTTTTTAATGTATTGAAAACTATGTTGGATGTCAATTATGCAGTTAGAGTAGAGAACGGTTTAGCAGATTCTTTTGTTTCAACATGTGGTGTAAGACAAGGCTGTAACATTAGCCCATTGTTATTCAACCTATTTATCAATGATCTGCCGCAATGTTTTGATAGTGACAAATGTGATGCCGCTGTTTTAACTTCAACATCAATCGTTTGTCTTGGGCAGATGATCTCGCCTTATTTTCATTGTCATAACATGGACTCCAACGATGCATCAATACGCTGGAAACATATTGTAATAATTGGAAATTAACTGTTAATGTCTCTAAAACGAAAGTTCTTGTCTTCTCTAAAGGTGCTACAAAGAAAAGATATAAAGAATTCTTTATCTATGATAATGAAATAGAAGTTACAGACAGCTACACCTACCTTGGTATCCCTCTTACGTCCTCAGGTAGATTTAAAACAGCCAGAAAATTCTTAAAAACCAAAGCTATGAGAGCTATATCCAAATTCAAATCTCTTTTGTCATCGGAAAATATTTCAATTAAGCTAGGGAAAAATCTTTATGACAAATTCGTAAAACCTATCCTTTTGTATGGATCTGAGTTAACATGCTTTGACCATACCTCAAAAACACTGAAACTTATTGTATCGAAAAACATTCCTGTGTCTTCCTCAAAAATAATATTCTCTTTTCTATTGAAGAAAGTCCAGATTGATGATAGTATTCCAGTATTGATTCGAAAGAGCACATGTACTGATCTAACCCATACTTACATCATCAATTTTGAAAAAGGGTCAGACAAAGACATGTTCCTAAGATATGCAGCTGGCCTTAGTCTGGAAAAGGATGACTTTTCAATCGATAATATACGTCTCCCTTTAGATATACCAGAATTCGACATTATCGACATACGTTTTCAAAAATTTCGACTTGGAGTCCATTCAAAATCATCTAACGACGGCGTGCGAGGAGAGTTAGGAACTTTTCCCATTATGATATATGCTAAAATTCAGCTCATTAAATACTGGCACTGTTTGGTAAACTTAACTGAGGACTCTTTGCTTCATGATGCATACAACACTGTATTTACTGGTGATCATGATTGGATTGATCATGTTAAGGACACCCTCTGTTACCACGGCTTTGGACATATATGGATGAAACCGGAGTCTTATAAAGTAGATTATATTGCCCACCAACTTCGCTCCCGGCTACAAGATACACATATACAAGAGTGGTTTAGCCGTATTAGAAGTAATTCAAAATTGTCTTTTCTCAACAAATCAAAAAACCGTTATGAACAAAAAAAATATCTTGATGATATAAATAACGTTGAAATTCGTAAAGCAATAACTCAGTTAAGAATAAGTTGTCATAAGTTGAAAATAGAGACGGGCAGATATTACAATATAGCCCCTGACCAAAGATTTTGCCCATATTGTCCAATGGAAATTGAAGATGAATTTCACTTTGTCATGGAATGCTCTTGATAGGATGTTTTACGTAATAAGTTGTTCACATTTCTCAAAACAAGTACAAATTTTAAGAGTATCGATACAACCGACCGTTTTGAGTATATATCTAAATGCAACAATCCCCACAATACGAAAATATCTTAACGACTGCTTTCACATTAGGGAAAATACCGAAACTGATGATTAAAACAACTCGATCATAACTGTTACGCTATATCAAAATGTATGCTAGCCCTTATTGTATTGTATAAGAAATGAGGATGCTATATCAAAATGTATGCTAGCCCGTAAAATCCCTATTTACGTACGCACTTTTTAAACTTTTCAAGTTGCAAGCAGGTGCTCCAAGCCGACGCCAAAGTCGGGGTGCGTACGTTAGGAGGGGTTCTTCCTCGAAAAAATCGCATATCAGCTTGAGAGTATGGTACATCTTCATGCAAATGAAGCATGGAATGCTACCACACAATCAATCAGTAATAAAGAATAGATACTACATAATATCATATTTAAATTGTTTGACATTTTCTACCCAGAAACATTTTCTCAGTCACCCTTTAAGTTGGTAAACATCATCGGAAGGATGATCATGTCAACCTCTAACTATGCACCGAAATGCTAGAGAGGGGGTGCGTACGTTAGGAGGGTTTTTCCCCGGAACGTTTCAAATCACTGAGTCAGGCCTGCAATCGTCCCCAAATCGGGGGTGCGTACGTTAGGAGGGGTGCGTACGTAAATAGGAATTTTACGGTAGCCCTCATTATTAATTAGGATGTTAAGTTTTATTCTATACTTCTACTTTGTATTATGTTAACGAATTCTTGCCATACTTTGTACCATGTACAATTGTCGTGCAATTAAGTTCTTCTTCTTCTGTCCCAAACACAAGATATCAAAACAAGAATTTCCACTGCAGTACCTTAGAAAGTCTTCACTTGAAAGTTCATCTGTGTTGGTAGAAGTCATTCTAGTTTGAACTATAAATGCCAACACAAAAATTGGACTTACCCAAATTTTCTGAAGTTTCCTCAACCTCTTCTGAAGTTTCAAAACACATTCACTTAGGGTCGCCTGAAGGTTAAGATTCTGGACACAGAATCGGAATTTTTTGCGAGAGGGATTAAGGAGTCCATCTACATCCGGGCATTACAACCATCCCTCAACAGAGACGGAGGGCGCCATAGACTTTCTGCAACCTACGATCCACTGCTGTCCAAGTCACGTGTCTCATCTGCATAACGTGACGTCACAGAAGCAGTGGATTGCTCACTCCTTGACAAAGACTGGAGCTGTTCAGTCGAAAATTTGGGTAAGTCCAATTTTTGTGTTGGCATTTATAGTTCAAACTCCATTCAGGACCTTAGAAAGTCGGTAGGGGGGCCCAAAATCTGAATTGGTAATCGGTAGGGTGTTTCGCCCACAACCGAGAGGTCCCTGGTTCACGTTCATAACCACCGATATGCCCTGATGTTGTGCCCTTGGGAAAGGCACTTAACCCGACTTTCCTCACTTCACTCAGGAGTGAGTACCTACTAGTACGCCCAAGGGTTGTTTATCATATACCAGCCAGCTATACAGATGATGATTTGGTTTATTATTCCACCATGAACCATACACAGTCTCGCAGCCAACAAGTTATCATACATAGCCAGCTGAATTGCACTGTGTGTTATATAATATAGCTGGTGTGTTATGCCTAATGGCGGTTATACCGGCTATATAGATACAGATATGCAAATGTCGACAATCAGACTACACAGAACTGATACACTAAGACGATCACACATTCATTTTAAAATTATCTGTTATTACCGAGATATCATTAAAACTTATTGCACTTATTATTGTCATTTAGAAATGTAATTAAACTAAAAAATCTTAACATATACATCCGATATGATTTTTGGTTATCACTTGAGCTCAAAGTTATGACAAATCAGATGGGGCGTGTGGACAAATGTTGAAATCAATGAAAGCTACATTATTCAGATATTATACAAGTATTGTTGAAGTTGGGTGGAGCTGTGATCAGTTTGTTTTTGTGTTGAGAAGTGATACCATATAGGGTATGGGGCTTATTTTGTATCATTTTAGTGTACTAGTCCCGGCCGATGGTCGATAGATGATGATGTATCGTTCTGGTCTCGTTTTGATGATGGCCAACTGGCTGCTCGATCGAGTTTCTCGGGCGCTGACATCACCACGGCGGGGAGGCAGCCATGCTCTGAACGTTTGTGAGCGTAAGAGTTTTTGGGCAAACGAATCGCACACAATCCAGTTTCTTTGCGCCCGTGTAATGCTTCCCTGCCAGGCTAGCACCACATATTCGCAGTTGGTCTCACGAAACTTCTATAAATAGTGACGAGGTCTTCTTGACTAACTTTGAGTTTGAATGTTTTCAGTCTCCGGAGGAAGAAGGGTTGCTGATTTCCTTTTTTTTCCATATGATCAACTTGGGCATTCCACTTTTGATTAGCTTCGATATGTAGGCCAAGGAGTTTTGCTATTTTAACTTCTACTAATGGGAGGTTGTCAATTGATAATGAAGGTTTAAATCATCCACAAATCTTACCCCACCTCCCTCCACCCCCACAGTACTGTAAAAGGGAAAATGTACACGGTGCTTTTCTTTTGGTTTTCATGGTGTTACCTATTCGGCACAAACTTAAAAACGAGAATGTCTTCTGCCCACCTACCCTGTTTCTATGTTGAATATTGGCCGAAAACCCAATGTCTTCAAACCGCAAAATTAAATCCCCGCGATAATTTCCCCGTTTACAGTATCTTGACCATTGATCAGAGTCTCATGAAGTCGGGATTTTCGGGGCTTGTGATATGTTTCTTGTTCAGAGGACGGCTACAAGAAACCCGGAGTACAAATAGAACTAATATGCCCACAGCAAAAAAAGCAAATATATTTTTTGAAACACCTTCCTAAAAAAAAATCGGCATTAGACAATTTACGATCAAGAGAAATCGAAAAATCTTGGATAAATATTACGTTACCCCCTCCCCACGTTTGGCTATGAAAATTATGTACACCACCACGATCCCTTTGAAATACATGTAATTGCGTGAATTTTACATTTGATTTTAGCGAAACATTTAAATCAATTGGGAATTCAACAATGAAGAGCGGTCTAAACTGGAACAGTCCTACCTGGCCAAAAATTCTACTCTACTCTACTCTGCTCTTCATTATGGATTATAAACACAACAACAAAAGAACCGCCGCTCAGGCTCAATCATCCGGCGTGAGGGGCGCACAAAACGCGGCCTGGCACGAGTGGCTAACCTAATCTAATCACATCAAACTAACAGCTGAACCTTACCTGTGCACTGCTGTCTTCGGTAATCAGATTAACCAAATCTCCAACCAGCAGCCTCTCCTCAGATTAACCAAATCTCCTACAATCTCATCTGGTGAATAAACTTTCCCTGAATCTGTTCAGACGTGCCGCCAGATATCCCATCATTCTTTGCGCTGTCGCAAACTTGTTCCAGGATATACAGTAAATGCATCTAAGTTCGCTTGGCTTTTATTTCGCGGGACTGCAGTGTTCGCGGTGGACGTCGAAATCAGTTTGCGGCAGCGTTATAGTCACATACTGCTAAATTATTGGGCAAAAATGGTTTTAAGTTCGTCGTGAAACGGTCGCCGCGAAAACCGCCATCATAAAACCACCGTGAGCATGTCTGTATTTACAGTATTATCTCCAAGTCCAAGCAGACGTCTGGTGGTGCCGATTGTTTTGCATTTCTTTTTTGTGGCATTTCGTACGTTTGTAACTGACGGTGTGTGCTGTTCCTACGTGAGGCGTGCAGAAAAACGCCAGCCAAAGGAAATACGAGAAAATAGAGGACAAGAAGAGAAAGAAAAGCGTCATTCAAAACAAAGAACCATGCATCTGCTTGGAGATCACAGTTGTATTACATGTATCGGACCCAACTCCCAAGGACCGTTCAACATATGGGACAGGGGGAACAATGTAACGCATACAATAAAAAAAATGCTTTAAAAGTTGAAGATCTGATTCCTTGAAAATGAAAGTGGTATTAAAAAGATCACGTATAATGGTCACGTATTAAGATCACGTATAAAGATTACATAAAAGATTACGTGATGACGAATAAAGATCACGTAATATATACTGAATTCTCGATATCTCATCAGATACGCCCCCGGCCAAAGAACCTGGACCCGATAAGTTCAGAAATCGCTAGTGGGAAGGACTGCAACGGCTACACATTAGCCTGGATTCCCGAGTCTCCTCTCCGCAAATAGGATTCCAGGCTACTCCGACATAGCACCGTTACGGCCCGGTGCCGTCTGTAGGGTGTTACGGGGGGCGTGGCGGCCAAAGCGGTAAACAGGGTTTATCTCCAAGCAGATGTAAGGATCGGTCCAGTCTGACCACTTAGATTTCATAATGATAATGAAGGCAACTATTTTTAGCCCAATTTCAGCATGCACGTAATGTTTTCAATTTTACAGCGCCCAGATAATGTTACACATACACACAAATCTGCGATGGCCCAACATGAAAAGCTGTTAGTATTATCAGGAGATCGTTCGATAATTTCTATCTAACCTGAGGAGGGTGAGGGTCGTGTAATTTCTTCTAGTCCCTACTGGATTTTACTGGAGAGGAACTCTGAGGAAGTGGTAGCACAAATGAGACATATCTTACAGCAGATGTCGGATGTGGGGAGAGAAGATCGCATTGTCTATGGATGTCGCCGCATCGTGAAGATCTTCCCTCCTGACTTCAGCTTGGAAAGTAGGAAACCACCATAAAATACTGTTCGCGGTGGTTTTAAGTTCGCGGCAGCACCATAGTCACATGCTGCTACAGTATTGGACAAAAAGGTTCGCGGTGAAACGGTCGCCGCGAAAACCGCGAACATAAATCTACCGCGAAGTTACTGCATTTACAGTACCTTCCAAGCAGACGTTCAGATCCGGCTTGCTATTGCCTAATATTGAAGACTAGTGTAATCATAATCTCCAAGCAGATCTGATGGTTGCGAAGTCTGTATCCAACTGGCAGAAGAAGTTCAATAAAAACTTCTTCTACCAGTTGGATACGGTCTTCGCAACCATTTATTAGATCTGCTTGGAGATTAGAGTAATCAAACTGAAGCTGTCCGACCCCCATCTCTCTCTCTCTCTCTCTCTCTCTCTCTCTCTCTCTCTCTCTCTCTCTCTCTCTCTCTCTCTCCTCTCTCTCTCTCTCTCTCTCTCTCTCTCTCTCTAATTGCGGATTCAAACAAAGCTTTGACTTGCAATCAAATATGAATGTGAGCCCTCCAATGTTAATTTTAGGTTTTGATAACTGTTAGATAAAATCAGAACTCTTTTTAAGTTTTACTTTTAGCCCTATTATATCGAATTACACCATCACCATTGCCCATCTTGAGGGGGGACCAATTACCCCGATTACACAAAATTGTGCTTTGAGATAAATCAGTTTCACAGAAGTACGCTTTCAAACCCCACAAAGGAAAAAAAGAACATGGCAAAGTAGAACTAGAAGCCCAACAAAAACGCCTAAAAACGCGTCAAAAAACCTGTCAGAACCCCTCCTTTGCTTGAAGAGAAATGAGAAAAGAACCTCTGCTTGGAGCGTATGAATAAGTCACTATGATTCGCCAGGAGATAACAGACATTCATCATGATTGGTTACTAATGATGTGTCCAGGTTGATTTGTTGCTGTTGTTGTTGTCCTTGTTTAACGTCTATTACTTCGTTAGACATGGTCTCCAGGTGACAGGGCTGACAGGGTTGACAGGGCTGCCGCCAGCCTGTCTGTCTCAACTCCCTCAGGAGTACTGGGCTGTTCCACTATACCTACAGGGGAGAATAGTCTTGTCAAAACCTGTGGAGATAATGGCAAAGGTGTCTGGAACTTACAATGTGTACACTTTTGATTTACTTGTAAACCTTATTGATGTACCTTATCGTTATTCAAAAGTGATATTTCCAAGTGGACAACATAAATAAAAGTCACCACCGCTCTCGGTCCTGTTGAGGGGAAGTTTAGTTTCGCCACAACTTCGGGAGTTAGCAGAGGATCATGGGAAATCACTGCGGTTCGGCGACAGCAGGACATTTTTCTGGGTAGATTTGAGCAAGGAGGTCGTTTGAGCTGTCATCTTTCCAGGTATACTTTCCATGTGCTTCAGGAGTCGACTTTGTTCCCACAGGTAACACTCAGCTGTTTTCATTATCTGTTGTGTAACGGTAGAACAGATGGGATAGGAATTTTTGCGGCTGTTGATGCTGGAGGGTTTTGAAAGCTGTCCCAAATGACGACCATGTGCGCAAAAATGTCACCATTCTTGATCAGCTTTTATAACAAACCTTGTTTGTTATCCTTAGTCCACAACGTTCCGCTTTATCTTACAACAACTGCTGCTGTTAGTAGGTCAAGTATAGGGGGTGGGTGGGGCTAGCTCACTGTGTCACGGTCACTGTCAGGCCATGTGTGGCACAGAAATTGGGGAGGGGACTGTATAATTAACGGGGAGTGTTGAAAGAGGGCCTGCATGGGCGGTATATGCCTAAACACCTCACCCGACCTCACCCGACCTCATCCGAGTCTAAAAGGCAGTGTACAAGGGGCAGGGACATTATTTGACGTTCTGGATAAGTTAAATATGCAATCATGAATGCAAAACAAGCAGCAAACTCTAGTATTTACCAGTTTTTGTTACTAGTAGTTACTCCGCTCGTTTCCAAGATAGAAGGGTGATACGTGCCGTTTTAAGTATCATGGTCACGGAAAAAGTCAATAGTGCAGTCAAAATAGGTCAGATCAAGCATATAAATGTGTCTCCGGTATCGTGAGAAGTTCACCAATCTCCTACAGTGCTTCAGAGGAATCAGACTTTTGTCAGAAACGAGATTTTTCGAGTCAAAGTTGATCTATTTTCCGCGGGGTTTCGCCATTGTTTTCAACCCAAATACGCACCATATGGGGGTTTCGCGGCACCCGTTAGAGCGGAGTAACTTATAAAAACTGGTAAATACTTGGAGTTTTCTGCTTGTTTTGCATTCATAATTGCATATTTAACGTATCCAGAACGTCAAATAATGTTCTTGCCCCGTATGCACTGCATTTTACTTAGACTCGGATGAGGTTGGGTGAGGTCTGGTGAGGTGTTTAGGCATACCCCTGCATGGGGGGTGGGGGGGTGGGGGAGTGATATTTTACGAATTACGCAAAATTTTCTTATGGTATGTGTCCTATCGAAGAAAATGATTATAATAAGGGCCACCTGGCAACTTTCCATAGTACTCCAGCAGAACTTTGGATTTTGATATCTCATGTTCTGGACATTGAGCTATGGTCATGATTATTGTATGGTAGATAGCTCTGACAACAGCTCTGACAAGAAGCAGGGTTGGAAATTCCTGGCTGCCCAGCTGAGTGCAGTTTTAACACTCAGGTATGCCGCTCCCAAGTCACTGGGCAAAGACTGAGAGTGTGGTGAAAGCAGAATAAATGAATGAATGTCTGTTACTGGTTTATTTCAGTAATAAAATCACCATAAACTCACACAATGATAATAATTTTAATATGCTATTGCAGCTAGAAAAGCGCTAATCAAGGCATGATTTACAGTTACAAAATCTCTAATGTACAGACAAGCATTTACGAGCTCAGTTCTTCAGTAACTGGACAAGAAACAGCATTGTGATGTTCCTAAACCAGTAGAGGTTCTGCATCCGAATTGAGAGATTTTGACTTTGAACCTCAGTGCTCTACTGGCATACTCTCACCTCTCAAATAGAAGTACCCCCTAGAATAGACACGTGCATTTTCTATTTGGAACTTGAAGCTAGTGATCGAAGAACATTGTTGTACATGTATATCATTTATGATTACTTACAGTCAGTGACATACCGGTAACAATTATCATCAGATAGCAACTTAATGTACCTGATCATATTTTCTAAAGACATCACCCCAAAAAACAAATATGAATATACCCCTCCGCAAAAAAGGGTTTTGTCTATAAACTTTTGCTCCATAGCGTTGAAAAGAAGTTTTTGTGAGACGCTAGGATTTCGAGTTCCCGTGGTTAAAGTTAAAAAAAAGTTAAAGTACTCCCCGCACCGAAGGTGCATAAGGCGGCGCCCATCTCCATTTCTGTAGCCCTGGGCCACACAACTTTTGTGCAAGTCACTACAGCAGGGGGCTAGTCCACTGGTAGTGAAGTGTGTTTAACTTCCATACCCTTTCCCAAATGCTGAGTGCTAAGCAGAGAAAGCAGTATGTACCATTTTTTTAGTCTTTGGTATGACCCGGCCGGGGTTCGAACTCACGACCTACCGCATGCAAGGCGGACACTCTACCCACTAGGCCATTGCACCGGTTCTATGAGTTCCCGTGGTAGAGTTCCCGTGGTAGAGCCCACAATATTGAACAGAGCTCGACTGTAAAAGAGGCTCAACGTCACAGACCACACTGTGCAGCACATACTAAAAACTTACGTATTGCATGTTGACACTAGAAACCCGCGATTAACCGCTTAGTTGGGAAAATCTCTGGTTATTTTAAGATATGAACCCTCTGAAAATAGAAATAGCCTTCTGTATCTATCGTTGCCCCAAAAGAAAATATTTTCATGTGTTTACGGTACCATTTTAAAGATTAGAATCAGCACTATGCAATATGCAGCTAGTTTTACTGTCACCATATGCCTGATAGTGGCAAATACTACCATATTTTCTCGATTAAAGTACGCACCCTAATTAAAGTACGCTCCCCTGATTCGGGCAAAGTTCCAGGCAAATTTGCGGCTTTGAAACGTTAAATGAGAAAACCTGAATAAAGTACGTCACAGTTGAAATGTCCCAACAAGTACATGTCCAGAAGGCAGTTCTAACCAAAATAATTGTTAAAAAAATATGTTTAATAAGTGTAGTTACTCGTTTTCTAGCAGGAACTTTTAATGTTTCCTTCTTTATGAAGCACGTTGAACTTCATGGTTAACAAACCCTGCTCGGTTCATATAGCGCCGGCCGCGATGTACAGATTTGCAAATCATCGGAGGAATCGGCGATCATATTCACAACACTGGGTAAGAATGATGTGATCAGAAAACTGATATAAAATCCCGATACTGGCAATATATAGTTACTTCTTGATATAAAATCCGAAGAACGCCACAAAATATAGTTTTCAATCGGAAAAGACAATGCTAGCAAGCCGATCCGGCAAGGCAGACAACCATCAGAGAAGAAGCGATATAATGGCGAAAATTGTCTCCTACTTATATATTTGGGCAGCCTACTTTCTTATAAAAAAATATAATGTTCGTGTAAGACCCAAAAACTATTAGATAAGTTCAAGTCCCGGTATTTCTCTGTGAAATACTGCGTTACATCCAACCGAAAACTGGAACCGCAAATTATGTTTTCCTGCCGGGCCCTTCGCTGCCCAGACACGCTTGCCCCGGTTGGATTGTGTAATACTATATGCAAATATTGCATGACGCAATCGCATTACGCGTCTCCTATTGGCTGCTGCTAAATTTTTAGCGCCAAATGGCGGAGGCGAGACAGGTTGCATTTCCACGTCCGACCTTTGATATACCTGCCCAAATTATGCGTATTATGACGTTTATATCGGCGCATACACAGAATTTAACGGGTCAGCGTTAAAAGAAAGGAGTCCTCTGTCAAATAGTCTGCTTTGAAAATGACAGAGGGTGCTTTTTTATCGAAAAGTTTGCCGCCGAAGTTACCGGAAGGGAAACGTAACTCATAACAACAAATCGTCACCAGGGATTGGGATTTGTATTTCTTCTTCGAAAATCACAAAATAAACGCATGCATGTCTTACGGATGTCATATTTATATAGTGTACTTACGGTGCCGGTGTTCATCTCCGGGGTTCCTTGGGCACTGGGCTGGCAACGGTTCCGAACCATGACGGCGGCATGACTTGATCCGGGCGCCGGGTGCTCAGTATGTCAGATTTCTTGTGTACTAGTACCGTAAGTATCTATTTTTCGTGTTAATATAAATGATGCACATACAAAACACTGTCGTTTATTGAAGTTCAACTTTGTTCTCTCACGTCAACATTCTTATCTAAACGTTATATGGACGAATTGGTGCTATTCGGCGGTCCCCTTGTCCGTGATCTGGGAAGTGTCAGCTTCTTTTCCAATTTGTCGGGACAGTGACTTCAAAGTCAAACAAAGTACGCACCCCCGCTTTGGCGATATCCTAAAATACTTTTTGGATTTTGAAAAGTTTCAAAAGTGCGTACATTAATCGAGAAAATACGGTAGTGACGGCCATTTTTTTGATGTTTCGAGCTGCTGTTCACCTACATCTGCCGATATATTTCTACCGTTAAGGCGTTTTAGAGATTTTGCTGCCTCAGAACACATATCACAAGGGAAGTTAAGTTATAATTGTTGTTTTTACATTTGACATGACTTCTGTGAGCAAATCATTCTTCCACCGCGCTGCAGATTGTGGTCAGGAATTATTCCTTGTGCACTGTACTCTTGCACACATGTTTTTTGATCAGCGTGCTTTCGTTTAGGATGTACACAGAGACTGTCAAAGATTATAATGAAAGCTCATCTGTGTTGGTAGTAATCATAATACAATGCTAAACTCTCTTCCAACACTAAGGTATTGACGGATCGATTTTTTCGACAACCACTGTCGCCTTCTTCATTATTGACCCTGAAGAAGGCGACAGTGGTCGTCGAAAATTTGATCCGTCAATTCCTTAGTGTTGGAAGAAAGTTTAGCATTGTATTAGAGTCTGTCAAAGTTTTTGATATGAAAATTGTATTTTGAAATGTCAATGTTGCGTCTTATTTACCTGTTTACTTTGTAGCATCATAGCAATATCAACCGATATACAGACGAAGCCACTTAATTGCACCTCGGATAAACGCACCTTCCATTTAATTGCACCGAATCCCTAAATCCCAAACCGGTTCCCATTCACTGCATTGTTAGTGACTCCGCATATCTGCACCGCGCATGGTCACCAATGCCGGATAACTGCACCATTTTTTTCAAAAATCCTCGACAAGTTAACTGAAAAGGTGCGCTTAAATCGGCAAACGCAGTACAGATGAGCCGATACCTGCCGGTTTAAAGGCGCAATACCGCCAATATGTTTAAAACTGTTCTGAGTAACAAAAGAAGGCGGTCTCCATTGACAGTTACGTTTATAGGAATCGTATGGGAGGTCCCGGGCGGGTCACCCGTAATCAGTAACCAAGTTTAAGTTTCAATTCCTAGTTTCATGGCGGTACATGATTTACGTAAATTGACAACTGCACCCTAAGTAATGTAACACAGAAACTGTTATCCCATGAGTGGCATGACGATGTTTCAGGACGCTTCCCCTGTAACATTACGTGTGTTGTAATGCGGTAGATCGCATGGAAAAATGCAAAATCTTTTAAAACAGGTTTAATTTGTAGTCATTTCCTTATTTTCAGCAAAGGGTCAATAAATAAAGTTAATAACTGAATAATGTCGTCTGTTTTCTTTGTGCTAGTGTTTCTGACTAACAATACACCCCCTTGCCCATGGTGGTGCGGTCCAGCTGGGCATTTCGCATAATTGCACCAGCCGGATAATTGCACCAAAAACGCTGACAAATGGGTGGTGCAGTTAAGCGGATTCTACTGTATTACAAATGCTGCCAGGGTTTCACAAAGGCTGTCAAAGTGGCGAGGAAATCAACGCCGCTAGGCAGAAAAATAGCAAATTACAAGCAAAAATACCGGGGAAATATGGGAAGACAAATCTTAACTTTGAATTTTACAGGGACCCTGGATAGCAAAGCACCCATTTTCAAAGAAAATAATAAACGTACCGTCTAAAATAAGAAAGTACTGGGCGATTTTGCAAAAAAAAACAACATGTACCGGTACGTTTATTTGAGAGGTGAGAGTATATATATCCTCAAGTCTAGGGAGTAACCAGCTAGCATAAGGCCACACTATCTTAATTCTATTGATGACATCCTCTGGAGACCCCAAAACAAATGTGTGCGAGCGAAAATAAAGAAAAATCCAGCAAATAATTCTGCTAAACCACAGGACTACAATTTACACAAGTACAAAGCTGGTATTGTGATTGAACCACATAACATGTAGTGTAGATCTATCAAGCAAATAGCAAGTCTTTATTTGTAGGAGGTACAGTCAAACCTGCCTAGGCGACCACCTTTTCAACGCGACCACCTGGCCATGGCGACCGCTTTTTCTCGGTCCCGAAAATTTTCCCCATAGGCACAAGCATTAAGCTGCCTGCCCAAGGCGACCACCCGTCCAACGCGACCGCGACCGCCACGAATTGGGACCGCACGAGCACAATCCCTGCCCATGGCGGCCGCCTAATTTTTAAGCGTGTGGTGACATCAGATCATTTTGCTGTCGGATTTCAAGGAAATGTTTTCAAGACTGTAAAGGATAAAAATAAGGACAAAAATATATGGAATAGCAATGTTATAGCATCGATTCCTCCATGAAGTGTTTTGATAAAACGTTCCCCCTATAAACATTGTAAAGACAAATGTTTGTGATGTTGTTGTGCCTATCGTAATCTTATAGTTTAACGCAAACTCAGTTCCGTTTAAACTCAATTTTAAAAACGAATACGTAGTGCATGGTGTCAAAAGGCAGATTTCACAGAAATTATTATCTATTTCTTGTATTTTCAACAAAAATGTGTCTATGTCTTGCAAAACTCGCCGAAAAATGACTTCGCGGTGGGCAAAACATCGGGCGAGAAATGTTGTTCCTTGGTCCCGACGCCATCTTGGATTTGGGGCGGCCCAGATTTGGCGTAGCGCTGACTTTTCTAAAACACGATGCTTTTGTGTATGAACATTTACGAATACTCTAGTTATTGGTGAAAATTAAAATTCTTATTTTCTTTTTATTCCCATGAATCTCACAAACTGTGCGTTCTGCTGCACTGACTTACCTTTCGATGCGGTCGCACAGAGCTTGGCGGCGCGGCGCGACGAAATCACCGTTCCGTTTTCATCTTTAGTTGTCAGATCGAAAACTTTTTGACCTTTTCATCCAGCGGTCGGCGCCCCAAAAAAGGCTGGGACCAGCAGGCGTTTTCTAGGGATCTGTCTTAGTCGTTAAAACTTCGATGATGTGCGTGTGTGTGTGTACTATTTAATGTAACATGTGAATGCGGGAGGGCGCTGCGAGATCATCGAGGCAACCATTGTTTTGTAGTAAAAATTATGACGAAAATTTGTACACGATGTAACTTAGCGGTATACAATTATTACATCGATAACCAATTTTTTTAGGATCTTCCTGTCAATCAGAATTGAACCTGGTGGGGGTCATGCTGTCTAAATTCACATAATTTTCCATCCATTTACGTACTGTGTTTGAAAACCTCGACCTGGAAACATGTGAGTAGAATCCTCTTCATGGCGACCTGGTCGCCTTGGGCAGGTTTGACTGTACATGTAGATTGCCTTGTTCATCTTAGCAGACTCAGCTCAAGTGATCGATGTTTAATATATTGACGATTAAAGATGTACACTAGTATTAGATGGTATTTGACTCCAAAGGCAGTGGATGATTATAACTGTGATAAGAATACTCATAAAGGCAGTTTCAACAAACATGACATTGAGCATTCCATGGTTCATACTTATAAATCTCGCTGTGAGACCTCTATACCAATGCCTAAACCCCTCTCTCATGTCTCTCATCGTTGCAAAAAACATGTGTGAGAGCCACTCTGAATAGGACGTCTTTGAAATCGGGCGATGCTCACTGGCCACCACGGGTCTCTCGTACAACAGTGCAAGAAGGATAAACCTCCTTGAGCAGTGCAAACGTAACATCCTCCTGACGTATTTTGTGGTGGTACGGAACAAGTTTTACGAGTAGATGACAAGCCGGCACAAGCCGTAGGCTAATTGCAGGTACATGTAACATGAAAAGACGGACAGGGCAGACAATCGACTTATCTAGTCTAAATACTGACACTAAATTCTAACTTTAATATAGAACGGGCGAAAATCAATGCGCGCGCGTGGACGTCATCCATAAAATTAAGATGGTGTGGCCTAAGTGGGTGAGACTGATACAGATAGTGCAAATTTTCTACAGAGCTGGATACGTCTTTGGTGCAGGGTGATCAGAGACAGTTGGCAGTGGTAGAAATACTTTTTTTCAGTCTTCTGCAATATTGCAGAATGTCAAAATTTTTTTCTGCAATTTGAAAATATTTTCTGCAAATACACGTGCCTCCATACTACAACCTTCTCAACTTAATAATGCCTACTTACGTACATTATATCTATAGCTTTGCAACATTGCTGTAATTCTTTATTCTCTCCCTCTTTCTTTGATTATCATTAGCAGAGTTTTAAAGAGGAATAACATGCATGTGTGTGAAAAATATTCAAATAAATAGCGGAAATTGCAACAGCAAAAGTATATTTATTCAATATCAATCAAATCAAATATTCATTGATCATTTCATTATGTGTATCAAAATAAAAACAAATTCAACAGCCTGCCTGATAAGGAGGACAATGGAATTATATCCTCGCGAGAAATACGTGTTCTGTTGCTTATTATGATTAATAAATAAGATCTCACGACCTGTGACACAGCCACGCCCCACAGAAAACATGACAAAAACGGAGAAAAAAAATGTAAAATTCAAAATGAAACGCCTGTACGCAAACCTTGGCCTCTGTGTCGTTTTTGTATAAATCTGAAACATTGCTATCGGTTTCAAAATCGGACTCAGACTTCGGACATTCAGGGAGACTCCAGAGACGGCCCTGCTATGTTAGTTTTTCACGTGGGTGGCCCCCTCCCCACTGTGTCGGCACAGGAGAAAATGTTCCGCCAGTTTTCCACACAAGGCGGTGCTCAATATCTATCCGAGTAGTTCTCAACTTCATCGCCGCCATCTGGGCTTCAAGGACCACGGGCTAATGTAGTGGCCACCGTTTCGTTCCTTCTGTCATTGCGCCCATGCCCCGAGTTCCGGCTCTGAAGAAATCGCAGCTTGCAACATACATGTTTACGCTGGAAACATCTGGGAATTGTTTTGCCGACCCCGAGATCGTGATCGAGATCGAGATTAGCGAGGGTTGACGGAAATGCATGAATTTGACATTTTCTCACACGATTTGTCCCCAAAGTTGTCACGGAAAGTGTCGAAAACAGACCTACCCCCCCCCCCCCCAACTGACCTCAAATAGCACCAGGCAAGCGGAACGCACCGAAACGCCGCCATCTCGCGCGGCACTGTGGGCTACAGTTTATTTACAGCGCCGCTAGTTTGCTTAGTACTAGTAAGTCTATATAATGTCCTGAATTGAGAGCCATTGAATCCGGAGTCTGATTTTTTTCTTCTGCAAAATTGCAGATTGTTTAATTTTTCTTCTGCAATCTTGAAAATCTTTATGCAATTTGCAGATTGCAGACGGGTATTTCGAACGCTGGTTGGTCTAACCCTAAGTCATAGTTTACATTATTCTGACCTAGTTTACGCTATCTTTTTCACTGATTCTATTGACTTGTACGTACTACGCAGTAGAGAGGCTGGGATGCCAGCCTGGGCATTGTATTCAAGCAGAGGCCGCACAAACCCACAGAAATTAAGATATACCGCTGTGTGCACCAAGGATCAAAATAAATGATTAAAAAAAAAAAAACAGTCATTTTGATGAACTTTATTGCTCGACAATTGTACATGGCACAATGTTGTATATGTCACCATACTTTGACATATATAAGGAATGGGATATATTCAATTCTACATGATTCACTGCACCAAATCGGATATTCAAGCATGCTTAAAATGGCATTCGTAAATGAAACTTAAACATTTCAACCAAATTAAGTACTGCTGCATTTAAGGGGTATAACTAGTACTGCCATGTAGCTAAAAGTTTATCTTTACGACAGACATCTTTACGAACAACATAAAGTGCACTTAAAAATGTAGGTATCTTTACATATATTATAATTATGTTAGGTGTGACATTTTCATAAATTTACTATATTAAGATGGCCGGGCTAGGCTTGAATCATGTGCGTGATCGTAGTATTCCTACATGTCAATGTCAGCAGGTAAACATAAGCCGTCCGGAACTAGCCGCTCGCTGCTCTTTATACAGTTTACTGAGTGTCCCCGCAGCGCGGCTAGGGCACCTGCTAATGTTTGGCGTGTCGGACTGAAAAGCGGCTTCTCTTTACTTTTACAAAACATGCGCGGTCCCACGTAATACATCAATCGTTTCCAATGTGCTTTGTATTGAGAAAACACGCCGGCCTCGCAACCGTAAAATAATTGTGACCTTCACGGAGTGGGGAATGCGAGCACTGAGTAGCAGCTCAAGTGGACAACATGTTACAAAATGTAAAGAAGCCGGGTATGCAGCATGTGCGTTTTGAACATTGGAAAAGCGGGGCATTGTTTCTCCGCCCACCGGATTGCTGGACGTCTCACAAAACTTAATGCGTATCTCATGGCCTGTTAAATAAACGACTTAAATCTATTTTAAAACAGTAATTTGCGGTAGGAACTGCCGTCAAGACATAAACTGGTCGGGACATTTCAACTGTGGTGTTGGTCCGGAGAAGGGGTGCGTATTTTATTCGGGGTTTTGCATTTTACGTTTCAGGACCACAAATTTGCCCAGAACTTTGCTCGAATCGGGGGTGCGTACTTTAATCAAGAAAATACGGTATTCTATGGGTGATTTCTAAAGGTCTTCTGCTTTTAGCTAAATCTGGTTGTAACAATATTAATGTGGATCTAAGAAATCTACTGTAGTTTATTCAGCTCGAGATAGACACAGGCAACCACCAAATTTCGTGCTAAGAAGTCACACAAAATTTCCCTTGCACGCGAATTGAAAACAGCATATTCGTCATAAAAGGTTGAAATGCAGCGGTGTTATTTTGGCAAGTTTGAACAGCATGTCTTAGTCGACAAATGTATCAAACCACGTTTGGCAAAATGTGGACAAAACTTCATCACTGGAAATCTAGTGATGAAGGCACCTTCAGTGCTGGACACCGAGTAACCTGGTACTTCGGTACTTTTGCATAGGTATGATTGAAAAGCGATTTTTTTTGTGATGAAAATTGTAGCTGGAGGGGCCTTGAGGGGGTCCCGTTAACTCGTAAACATCAAACTACGTTTCTATCGTCTGTGGCTGTTTGAATAACTTGGAGGAGGAACTTATACAATTGTTTGTTTGTAATTTTGCTGTTTTTCCGCACCGAATGGGGAGGAGACCCTCGGACACGATGAGGAATGCTGAGGATAACTTAAACAACGAGGGTCTGAAATGGGGCGCTCTGAAGGTTACTGTAAAAATATGCAGAAATGTTCTCGGTGATTTTGAGTTCACGGTTTTTGAGTGAACTCTTTAAGCACGAATCCACCGTGAACACTCCATTTCCCCCATCTCTTGAAATAAAAACCAGGTGAACTTAAATGCATTTAAAGTATTTCAATAATAACACTTTTTGTTTCGATGTTAATAGAGCTGTGTACCTGTACACTGTACCGATACAGTACCTGGTATAATCAATAAGGTACAGGTCCAAAATACCTGAACCCTGCTGGACCGGTACTGGACCGGTACTAACCAGGTCAAGTCTGACTCAGGGTATGGCCACTTTGACAGATAAAATTACCGTGGCAGTGCACTAAATCCGCAACTAGACATGTAATGGAAGTGTTGAAGATGAATTCCACTTTGTAATGAATTGTCCAACTTATAGCAAAGAGAGAGATATGCTTTTACAGACTATTATTACTAAAACAAACTTCACCCTATCTGCCATCTGGTACACAGAGCGATATTTTCTATGTACTGTTGTCATGTCCGACTCCTATATCCATGTACATAGGTCAATTTCTCCATAAATCATTCGAAAAGCGAGACAGAATTACCCATACATGATTATATATTGTAACAAATACACTGGTTTCGAAAATATTTTGTACTTAGAATTGTAGGATAGATTAGCCTTGTAGTATTGTTGATTTCATGCCATACATTGTACCATGTACGATTGTTGAGCAATAAAGTTCACTTCACTTCACTATACTCCAGCACATAAAACACATTTGCAATGCTTGAGTCAAATTTTCATCTGTGTTTTCATAAAAATAATACCTAGCACAATTAAATTGTGTTGTTGCCAGTTAAAACATGCTTTTGTCCTTATTGAAAATCTACCATTTCTGAACAAGTAGTTTAGGTACAGGTTCGGGTCCGGACCTGTACCTACTCTCTAACTCACCTCTCAAATAAACGTACGTTTATTTTTTTCGCCTCAAAGTCCGCCCGGTACTTTCTTATTTTAGATGGTACGTTTATCATTTTTTGGAAAAATGGAGGCTTTGCTAACCAGGAATCCCTCAAAAATCTTCAGTTAAGGTTTTTCTGCCCATATTTCCCCGGTATTTTTGCTCGTAATTCGCTATTTTTCGGCCTACCGGCGTTGATCTTCTCGCCGCTTTGCCTTTGACGGCCTTGTGAAATTATCCTGGTGGCACTCGTAACAAATCGGTCGATATCGCTATGACTCTACAAAGTAAACGGGAAAATAAGACGCCACACTGACATTTCAAAATACAACTTTCATATCAATAAATATAACTTTGACAGTCTCTGTTTACATCGTAAACCAAAACACGTTGATCAAAAAACGTGTGAGGTAGAGAGCACGCCTGCACGGGGAATGATAATATTTCCTGACCACTATCCGTATAGTATCGGCAGCACGGCGGAAGAATAAATTGTTCGCAGAAGACATGTAACATGTTAAAACAACAATCATAACTTAACTTCCCTTGTGATATGTGTTTTGAGGCCACAAAATCGCTAAAACAGCAGAAATATGTCCGATATGATTTGGTAAACAACAGCGCGAAATCGCGAAACATGGCCGCCACTATCTGCCACTATCAGGCATGGCGAAAGTAAAACTAGCAGCATATTGGGTAGCGCGGATACCGATCTTTACAATGATACCGTAAACGCATGGAAATATTATATTTTGGGGCAGTGATAGACACAGAAGGCCATATCTATTTTTAGAGGGTTCCTTTTTGTTAAATAATGGTAAGATTTTCCCAATGTAGCGGTCAATCGCGGGTTTCTAGTGTCAACACGTAATGGTAACTTCTTAGTATGTGCGGTCTGTGACGTTGAGCTACTTTTACAGTCGATCTCTTTCAATATTGTGGGCTTTACCGGCCTAACTTTGTTTTGGACGCTATGGAGCAAAAGTTTAAAGACATTTTTTTTGTGGAAGGACTGTGTTCATATTGTGTTGTTTTGTTGGGGGGGGGGGATGTCTTTAGAAAATAGGATCAGGTACATTTAAGTACTGTAGCTATCTGATGATTTTTTTATATGTCACTGATTGTCAGTAAAATGATATTAACAATTTTCTTTGATCACTTGCTTCAAGTTCCAAGTAGAGAATGCATGTATCATGTACATTTTCACTTGTTGAATTTGAAAGCACTGGGGCACCGGGGAACCTATGCCCAATTTTTCATTATATTTTACGAAGAGGCGAGGAAGATCATCATGATTTGAACAACCTATGTACAGTAATTTTGTTCAATATCTATATACATATACTTAATTGGTATGGTCCTGAGGCATAAATTGAATAGATCATATAAGTTATAACCTACCTGCTTACGTATCATCTTATTTCTCTCGGACAGATGTACATGTATGGACAGTTTACCTAGCCTCGACTGTCGATTTTTAAAATTTTCTGGGGGGTACTTTTATTTCAGAGGGTACTTATATTAGATTTTGAGGATTTGTCTGGGGGGTACTTCTATTCTAGGGGGTACTTCTATTTGAGAGGTGAGAGTAAACCCATGTACCTGTACATATAACGAAGTTTTTCTGCGGCTTTGGCAATTTTGAAAGAAGGTTCCCGAATCTTGCGGCGACCATGTGCGGTAAGATTTTCGTCATTTCGTGAACATTCGCTGCTAAACTTATTTTCTGACCTATTCATGATGTAAACATCCAGGAAGTTGGTGTTGTTTACAAGAAAATTGGATTTTCAAACGTCTGTAAGGCAGCGGATAATCCACCCAAAACATCGATCCTTTGTAGCATTGTAGCGAAATGCCCCAATTTATTCGAGTATTGACTCCAGTTCACAGGTTTTACAGACCATGCATGTCGGTAATCATCATCGGAAGGATGATCATGTCAACTTCTTAGCTATCCACCGAAATGCTGGAGAGGGGGTGCGTACGTTAGGAGGGTTTTTCCCCTGAATGCTTCAACTCACTGAATCAGGTCCACGGCGTCTTTAAATCGGGGGGGGGTGCATGTTAGGAGGGTTGCGTACGTAAATAGGAATTTTACAGTAGTACTAGGATATTCTGGCCATTAAAGTTACCAAGTCCGTTAAGAACTTATTTCAGGGGGTACTTCAACTTATATTAGATTTTAAAGATTTGTCCGGGGGTACTTCTATTCTAGGGGGTACTTCTATTTGAGAGGTGAGAGTATACTGACCCCATAGCCATCATCTTTTCAAACTGGACAGGTTTTTCTGCTGTCCGGATTGGACAGGTTTTTCTGCCCCCTCGGCCCGCCTCTGGGTGGATAACATGCAGACTTTTCACCATATTGTGTTCAATATGGAATGTTTTTTAATTTATGGGGAGATTCAGTAACTGATGCTCATTTGTAGATCCACTTCATGAATGGTTTAGGGAGGTTTCATCATAATGTCAGTCCCTTTTTGTCAGCAGATACCTAAATTCAGTTAGAATGACGACCATATTTAGAACTGAAGATTGAAAAAAAAGCAAATTATTAGTTATCATTTAGCGAATCTTGCTTTAAAGATTGTTCATTTTGTCTCTACAGAAGTTGCACCAGATATAAGGATGGCATCAGCAGGCAGAGTGCAGAGTTTGGATGACGTCAGGAGAAAGGCAAAGAAGACGACTTCTGTGCCATCTAACAGAGGAAAGAAACTGTACAAGTGTGAGGAGTGCAGCAAGCAGTTCAGTAAGCAGGGTGCTCTGAAGATACACATGCGGAGTCACACAGGGGAGAGACCCTACAGATGTGTGGAATGCAGCAGGCAGTTCAGGCAGTCCAGTCACCTAAAGGCTCACATACGGACTCACACTGGGGAAAAACCATACAAGTGTGAAGAGTGCAGCAAGCAGTTCAGTAAGCAGGGTGCTCTGAAGATACACATGCAGAGTCACACAGGGGAGAGACCCTACAGATGTGAGGAGTGCAGGAGGCAGTTCAGTAAGCAGGGTGCTCTGAAGATACACATGCAGAGTCACACAGGGGAGAGACCCTACAGGTGTGAGGAGTGCAGGAGGCATTTCAGTACGCCGCAGGAGCTGAAGATACACGAGCGTACCCACACAGGGGAGAGACCCTACAGGTGTGTAGAATGCACCAAACAGTTCAAGCAGTCCAGTCACCTGAAGGCTCACATACGGACTCACACTGGGGAAAAACCATACAAGTGTGAGGAGTGCAGCAGGCAATTCAGTGAGCTGGGTTCTCTAACTAATCACATACGTATTCACACTGGTGAGAAACCCTACCAGTGTGAGGAGTGCAGCAAGCAATTCAGTAGGCTGAGTAATCTGAAGAAACACATGCGTATTCACACTGGTGAGAAACCCTACAAGTGTGAGGAGTGCAGCAGGCAGTTTAGCGGGCTGGGTAGTCTGAAGAAACACATGCGGATTCACACTGGTGAGAAACCCTACAAGTGTGAGGAGTGCAGCAGGCAATTCAGTGAGCTGGGTCATCTGATTAAACATGTACGTATTCACACTGGTGAGAAACCCTACAAGTGTGAGGAGTGCAGCAGGCAGTTCAGCGAGCTGAGTAGTCTGAAGAAACACATGCGGATTCACACTGGTGAGAAACCCTACAAGTGTGAGGAGTGCAGCAAGCAGTTCAGTAAGCAGGGTGCTCTGAAGATACACATGCGGTGTCACACAGGGGAGAGACCCTACAGATGTGTGGAATGCAGCAGGCAGTTCAGGCAGTCCAGTCACCTAAAGGCTCACATACGGACTCACACTGGGGAAAAACCATACAAGTGTGAAGAGTGCAGCAAGCAGTTCAGTAAGCAGGGTGCTCTGAAGATACACATGCAGAGTCAGACAGGGGAGAGACCCTACAGGTGTGAGGAGTGCAGGAGGCATTTCAGTACGCCGCAGGAGCTGAAGATACACGAGCGTACCCACACAGGGGAGAGACCCTACAGGTGTGTAGAATGCAGCAAACAGTTCAGGCAGTCCAGTCACCTGAAGGCTCACATACGGACTCACACTGGGGAAAAACCTTACAAGTGTGAGGAGTGCAGCAGGCAATTCAGTGAGCTGGGTTCTCTAACTAATCACATACGTATTCACACTGGTGAGAAACCCTACCGGTGTGACGAGTGCAGCAAACAGTTCAGTAGGCTAGGTTATCTGAAGGAACACATGCGTATTCACACTGGTGAGAAACCCTACAAGTGTGAGGAGTGCAGCAGGCAGTTCAGCGAGATGGGTAGTCTGACGGAACACATGCGGATTCACACTGGTGAGAAACCCTACAGGTGTGAGGAGTGCAGCAAACAGTTCAGTAGGCTGAGTAGTCTGACGGAACACATGCGGATTCACACTGGTGAGAAACCCTACAGGTGTGAGGAGTGCAGCAAACAGTTCAGTAGGCTGAGTAGTCTGACGAAACACATGCGGATTCACACTGGTGAGAAACCCTACAGGTGTGAGGAGTGCCGCAAACAGTTCAGTAGACTGAGTAATCTGAAGAGACACATGCGAATTCACACTGGAGAGAAACCCAACAAGTGTGAGGAGTGCAACAGGTAGTTCAGTGAGCTGGGTGATCTTAAGTCTCACGTGCGGACTCACACTGGAGAGAAACCGTACAGGCGTTAGGCGTGCATTAGGCAGTTTAGTGCTCAACCTACTCTAATAATACACATGCAAAGTCATAAGTAAAATTTGTTTTTGTTGATGTAGCATTTCATTAAGCCTATACATAAATCTAGTTTTGTTCGTTTTTTAAACTTAACCCAGTCCAGTTACATATATATTTCGTTCAAGTCATTCATCAATGCAGTTTTGTTCCTTGTTGCGGACTCATACTGGTGAGAAACCCTATAGGTGTGAGGAGTGCAACAGGCAATTCAGTGAGCTGGGTGATCTTAAGTCTCACGTGCGGACGCACACTGGAGAGAAACCGTACAGGTGTGAGGAGTGCAGCAAACAGTTCAGTAGGCTGAGAAATCTGAAGAAACACATCCAAATTCACACTAGTGAGAAACCTACAGGTGTGAGGAGTGCAGCAAACAGTTCAGTAGGCTGAGTAAACTGAAGAAACACATGCAAATTCACACTGGTGAGAAACCCTATAAGTGTGAGGAGTGCAACAGGCAGTTCAGTAGGCTGAGTAATCTGAAGAGACACATGCGGAATCACACGGGAGAAACTCTCCCGGTGTGAAAAGTGCAGCAGGCAGTTCAGTGAGATGGGTGCTCTGAAGAAACACGGACTCTCCCATGACACTGATGAGAAACCTACAGATGTGAAAAGTGGAGCAGGCGATTTAGTTATCATCCCAACATAATTGTTATCTTGAAATGTTATTAAAATGCTATTCTTGTTTTTAGTGTTCTGTTACATAGTTTGTTCGATTTTTGTTTTTAGTGTTCTGTTAAGTTTGATTTAGTGTTCTGTTAAGTTTGTTCAAGTGTTGCTTTTTTTTGTTCAATAAAGTTGTCTGAATTACAATTGTTTGCAGATATCTTTTGAGGAAGCCAATATTGGAAGTACTAGTAAGACAACATGTTTTGACATAATAATGTGGTGTCGTGTGGCGTAATGGATAGAACATCCGACTGTCAAACAAGGGGACCCGAGTTTGAACCCGGCCTGCCCCAGACATGTCTAAACATACGCCCCGCCGTTGTGCCCTTGGGAAAGGCTCTTAACACGACTTTCCTTACTTCACTCAGGTATAAATGAGTACCTAGCTCATCTAGGGTTAGGGATGTCCCTAGGATAGGACGTTAAATGGAGGTCCCGTGTTTGGGGAAAGCCACGCCCCGCGCACGTAAAAGAACCCACCACACCTTTCGAAAAAGAGTAGTGGCATGCCCCGGTGTGCGATGGTCCAAACCTTACAGTCTGGTCTGGGTTGACATCTTGAAAAGGTGATAGTTCACCTGTTATGTCAATCCTTCCAGAAATGTGGTAAATCTGAATAAATAAATGAATAATACATGCACCAGACAGGCTACATAGAGAATACTTCTGGTTGCAGAAATGAGAAAAAAAGGAATCTTTAAGTTATCAGTTGTACAGATCTAGTTTGTAAGAGAGGCCTGCGGATCAACTTACCACATATCGTCTGCAATAACCTTGCACAGGTTGAAACGTTGCTTAAATGTTGTTGCTGTTTTTTTGTCCTTGCTGCAAAAAAACAACAAAAACAGCAACAACATTTAAGCAACGTTTCAACCTGTGAAAGGTTTAAGTATCAATTTGAGAACACTCATGTGTTCATAAGTCAAAAGCGTAGCCTAGCAATCATCCCTAGTACTGCAATAATACATCGCCATGGAGGCTTCAATCTTATGGATCAAAAGCGTGGACTATCAATCCTAAGTGGTACTGCAATAATTTATCGTCATGGAAGCGTGCTTCTCATGGATCAAAACCCTAATATTCTTAACTGAAACCAGCCTTCTTCGAAGACTTTTGGAACGGCGTTTATTTATTTATTTATTGGGGGGATGAGCTGATACAGGGGGTTTACAGGGAAAAAGTAATGGCGACAGAGGGAGTTTTGCTGCCTAGAGAGTAATGCAGCGGAGGGAGTCACGCATCTCCAGCTTATACTCTGTTTTACTTGTTGTACTGTTGTAGAGGTGTAGCTCCCTCCGCGTCATGACTCCATAGGCCGCGAAACTCCCTCTGCCGTCGTTAGAGCACATCTAAAAAATAATAATCAGCGCCACCTAGCAATCCTCCCTAGAGCTGCTATAATGTTCGGTCAGGCGTCAACCTGTGCAAAAGCGCTGTCTGTGCAGAAGCAAACCTTTAGAAATACAAGCAAACTATATCGACGCTAGAATAATTATCTATCATGTTAATCAGTGACTGAAGTGCAAATTTCCGTACGTCTCCCACGTGTCTGGCCACGCCGTCATTGATAGTACGGGGGTTTACTTGCCTCCATTTCTGACTTTTGTCATACGTGTGGTATCAAAGAGAAGCATTTAAAGCATACTGGGCCATTGGAAAGACAAAACGATATAAACTTAAGCCTCACGAACATCGGTAGAATGTTCGCCTTGCACTCGGTAGATCGTTAGCTCAATCCTTTGTGAATTCATACCATGCCAAATACATTACAATGGTACATACTGCTTTCTCTGCTCAGCACTGCTCAGCTTTCTCTGCTTAGCATTTGGAAAAGAGTACGGCATGCGCAGTTAAACGCATACTACTACCAGTGGACAAGCTCCCTGCTGTAGAGACACCAACAAAATTGTGTGCCTCAAGGGATTCGAATCGGACATTTCTGTGTGTTGTGCCAGCACCAATGAGAGGTTTGTTTGTGTGTCTTGCAGGTCCTATCCAAGAATATCCTATCCAAGAATAGATATGTCTTAAGCGGATAGTGTTCAGCACCGTTGCCTAGCAGGTTTTTAGTTCATCAATGTTCTATACGTATGTGAACACTGTCGTTTGTGTTTGTCTTTTTTTTAATCAAACAACAAAAGAATATACAGTACACAGAGGTGATGCACTCAAGCTGTGGATAATATCAAACATCACCTCTGAAAATGAAAATTACAGCTTACATAGATATATACAATAACAATACGAAACAGCAATTGGGTGGTCCAATACAAACAAGCAATGTGCGTAACAAACAAACAAACAATCGATATATCAACACAGCCGTACTAAGTTTTATAGCGTTTGCTTGTCACAATATAGTCCTGGGTCAAGCCCAAAATTTCACAATAATTATTGTGATCAGACGAAACAAAGGATGAGCCCCTTAGTAACAAATGAATGAGGGCTTGATCAGAAAGACTGTCGAGATCAAGTATGGGGGTCAATAGGTTCCGTAGGTTGCCGTGAAGGTTTAGTCTTTGTTGACTGTATATAGGGCAGTACAAAAGATAATGAACAAAACAACGCTTTCGCTTTGACGTCCACAGGTGTAGGCTGGACTTGTAGCTAAGTTACGGGTAAACAAACTTTCGTTTGATTGCAGATACCGATGCGAAGACGTGTGAGGGGGGGGGGGGGGTGCAAGTGTACTGGGGGCCATGACTAAAATGTGGGTAGAAGGAGGGACGTACTAATTTCACTAGATGTTTTTTAACAACGAAAGATTTAGTGATCGAACAGCTATATCAAGACCGTTCCAATGATGCGTTGCATAAGGAATAAAAGACTTTTGATATCGAGTTGTAGAGCAAAGGGCTATCCTCAGATTAAGTTTGTTGCGAAGATGATAAGAAGTAGAAACGGCAACTTCAGGAGGGATCAAATCCTTAAGATACTGGCGAGTATGGCCATGGACAATTTTGTAGAACATGATGAGAGAGTGAACGAGCGTGATGACGATCCGAAGGTTTTTCCCAACCTGATTCAGAAAGTAACGAAGAGTGCGAAGACCCTCTTACAGCCCCTGAGACTGCAAGCGCGCATTCGTATTGGACTCGTTCTAATCGCTGGGGATCACATAAAGTACATCAATGCCAAATACTGTCAGCAAATTCAAGGAGAGGACGAATAAAGGATTTATGAATAACATCAAGTACTGTTCGTGCTAGTCTGAATTTCAATTTGTTAAGAGTGGACACTCGTGTATGAGTCTGTGTATTTGTATGACGTTTGGCACTAAGGGTAAGTCGCTTATTTTTGTGTTTGATTATTTCCGTTCAGAAGTGCAGAGTATTCTGCAATAACATCTTAATGGTCGTGAATCAAAATAATGGCCACGCCCGGCAGTCCTTACTAAAATTCAATTTATTCGCTTCAAGAAAGTTAAATTCTCATGTACAATGTTAGTATATTTTGTCACTGGTGCTGCTATTGTCGACACACGCGTATTTTGAATGTACGAATCTCACAATAAATACTTGCTATAAGTAAAAGGCTTCTCTTAGAGCACCTTCATGATCATGGATCAAAAGTGACATCTGGCAAATGCCATTAGAACTATTACGAAGAAAAGCGTCAGTTTAAAGGGTCAGAAAATCAAAAGCGATGTCATACATGTTGTAGTGTGGCTGGGCTAAAACCAGGTAAAATGGTGTACTTTTCTCTATATTGGGCCAATGCGTCAATATACACACTCGAGTCACAGAACACATACAGGACACAGAGCCGACGCACTCTAGCAAGTTGCTAATATCAAATTCCAGCTGACAGAGGTAGGCTCCATACCCCGTGACAGCGTTTTGATGGTAAAAGCTTGCAGTCGACCTGCCAAGGAGTGATAGGACACGCTTTTGATCCATTGATCGTGAAGGTGCAATACAACTTTTACTTTTGACAGAATTTTTTTACTTAAAAAAACTCCCACTAGGGAATGTAACTCCCAGTGGTCAGTGGCCCTAGTGGGAGTTACTTATCTGAAAAGCAAGCTACTAGAAAGAGTCGCAGTCCATAATTAAACCGCTGTGCACTGTTCATTGTACTTATAAAAAAAGGGATTGGGGAATTTTCCGACATACTGAACCTATTTATACTTAAAGTGAAAAAATGCCGCAAACTTTTTGTCCACTAGACTGCGAACGCTACTAATCCGTAATCGGAAAAGAAAATTAACCCAGATCCCATCAATGGCTAAATACAGACTACTTTTACCCGGGGACCTACTTTTATAATAAAGGCCCATCACCCAGCACACAAAATCGAATGATCTTGATGCAGAATATGGCCTTGGTGCTGAACACTACCCCTGTCAGACACACAGACACGCCAGTAACAAGCAAGCCGGGCGCCAATACTTAAGGGATGGCGGGCTAAATCGGAGTGACCTCGTCCTACGAACATCGGAAAGCTCGACGTGCCGCTAAAGAGTCCGTGGTCGTAACGGAGCGCCTTCCAAACTTGAGCCCGGAGCGACCGGCTAGTCCAACTGCAGCCTGCCGAACTTGCCCGACCACCTCGGGACGCCTCCTCCTAGGAGCGAGGGACCCCCCATTTCAGCACCAAGGACGGGGCTCGACTTGGCGCGGACGGAGCTCGACTTGGCGCCCTTTCGCCGAGCCAGACTGGGAGGAGCGGACGGAAGCAGAGGGACGGGCCGACGGACGGACTGACGTGTGCGCCATGCCAGAGCCAGACGGCGCAGACATCGGAGGGCGCGTGCCAAGACTTGGCGCTAAGACGGGAATCGGAAGTACCCCGACCAGCCCAACAACTTCAAGCCAAAGCAATACATCGGAGCGACGTGGCTAGCGGCACCAGGTCCTTCGGACATCGGAAAATCCGCCCGGCCGCTCAGGCACACAGCTGTGGCCGGTACATCGGAAGCTGCGCTCTCCGGCTCAAAGCCCGTAGCCGGAGCGACCGGCACGCCCCACCGCAGCCTGCGGGCTGGGCAGTCCGCAGGCACCGACAGCCCTTGAGACACGACAGACACAGGAGATATCGGA